>NC_088365.1:19086189-19108689 GCF_034508935.2 Berghia stephanieae | reverse complement strand
GAGGTACATACTGTGTCTTCTATCCCCTCATATCTGTTTTCCAACATGCTTTCTGTCTTTGTCTTGGAATGAGATTACTTTTTTTTTTTTCCTGGCCCTGGCCGGAGTCCTGCCTGGGAGGGAAACAGTCAAATGCATAGTTATTGTCTTGGGAGATGATATTTTTTTCCTTGTAAATCATCTCTCTGTTATGTATTATCATATTTGTTATTTTTAATGTATAATGTAAGCATTTGAGTGTATTCCTTTTTGTTGGATTTTGTGCTTGTCAGGATGAGACTTTTCGGTGATCTCAAACTAAGTACTTTGATAGTGTGCTCTTGGAATCTACATTTGTTCCCAGTTCCCCTTTGTCTTACTTTTTCTTGGGTGCTTTATTTGTAATTCTAGAACTTTTTACTATCCCATTTTCTTCCTTTTTACTGGCGCTGATATAACCTAAATGTGTTGCAAGCGCCGTAAAACCCGTAAAAACATAAACATAAAACATGGTCAGTGACGTGTATGATTTTTAGAGCATTCGTTCTTTTACTTACCTTCCTATAATGTGCCTTTTAATTTGTACATTACGATGAGATGACCGAGTTATTAAGGAATGGAGTAAAGTTTATTCAGATTTATTTGCATACCTTTAGGAATTGAATAGATATGATGATTAAGAGGAGTATTTTTATAGGGCAAATATCAATTTGTTGTATAAAACAAGAGTGAATTGTAGTTATTGGTGTATTGTAGAACTACTTTATAGGTACATGGAGTTTAGTATTTATTACAATAGAAATACAATATTATAGAAATGATGTAAAAATTACAGAATTATGATGATGAATACTGTAGTGAAGACTAATTTGTAAGTAAAATAATTTAATGTAAAGTAATTGTCGAAGGTAAAGAGTCAAACACGACAGAAGGTGAGTCAGATTAGAGTACTGCAAGGCACTGTTCTCGGGCCACTCCTCTTTCTCATTTACATCCATGACATGCCAAAAGGTCTTCAACCGGGGTCTATGTTGAAATTGTTTGCAGATGTCAACCTCTTGTACAAAGAAATAAAAACGGGGATCTCCAATGGAAACCTCTACATGAAAGACGCTCCATCAACAAACTCCTGGTATTCCACAAAGCACAAAACGTAAAACTCTAAATTCCAACTAGCCATTTGAAACATAACAACAACAAAACAAGAAATTCAGCATTTAATTTTGAAATCCCCCACTCAGAACAAACCATCATCTTTACTCTTTCTTCCCCTCCACCATGCGACATTGGAACTCCCTACCAACCACTTGTAAACAAGCCCTTTCGATTGATGACTTTAAAAAATCGCTCCCTGCTTCCCTCTAAAAATCCCTGTTATTGAAAAGAGGGCCATACAATCTTCAGCCTGAAGCTTTGGCCTTAATGGAAGAAGAAACTGAAGAATCAAATAGTAATTCTTAAAATGGAGAGTTTCCAAATATTTATCAGTGATTAGGAACATGGGTTTTTCACAGAACAGCCACTTTTGCAGATTTAATCGGTTTATATAAAAAAATTTTGGAGGTCAAATTTAGGAAAATTTCAGATTTGGTGCTTCAGATTTGAATTTTTAAAGTTAAATTTTAGATTGAAATTAGAGAATATGTGGTTATTATAGTCATAAATTAATTTATGTCCAAATTTTATCTACACCACACAATCTCTAAAGTATTTTTAAGTGACAATTTATATAAATTAATAAAGATGAAAATCATACATTTTGGGTTTATAGAAATTGTTTTTCTTCAAATTCGGATTCTTTCCCGTAAACAGCCAATGTTTTATTAGCTGTTTGTGGCAAATAAGCTTTTAATGAAGTCCCTGATTGACTTTAGGTAGTTTGATTTATTGAATAGGTTGTGACCCTTTATATATATATATATATATATAATATAATATATATATATATAATATATATATATATATATATATATATATATATATATATTATATATATATATATATATATATATATATATATATATCAATGTTACAGGGTATTTTAAAAGGTTGATCAGTTGATTGTCATATATTCAATTTTATTCTTCAATTCGGTTCAATCGGAATAATTTCAATATTCTGCTTTCATTTAGACTGAGCTTACCTTTGCATTGATGGATGAAAATTCCAATCTGGGCAAAAAGTTGGTCATAATTAAGGTTGTGCAGTAAGTGAGATGCTTTGAAGCAAGATTTTAACTGTTTTATGGTATTATTTGCATATATATTATTCAAAATAATTATTTAAAGGATGACAATGGTTGAAGGAATGTAGTATTTTTATGGTATAATATTGGTTGAATTTCAAACATTTTAGCCAATCTGTTGATGATGAATCCATGTCCAACCTTTTGTATTCTCTTGTTCCAGGTGTAGGGTAAAATCTGATGCCGAAAGATGCAACAGTACATGGCAAAAGCAGAAAGGAAAAACTTTACATCTTTACATATATCCATCTTAAATAACAATGGAGTGATTTGAATGCATTATGTTTGCTTTACTTTTACAAGTACATCTTCATGGCTAAATTCAATTATCTGAGAGGAGGGTGTGGGGGGGGGGGGGGATGGTTGGCATAGTAGATCGGGCAGTGCACTTTCCTTCTGATGTCATAGTTTCAAATTCCATTTCTTGAGCAAGAAGTTCAGCCCTTTACTCAGTTATTCTTTTTTTGAAATCCCTTCCTTTTAGCAATAATATAATGGTTAAGTTATTAAGGTATTGAAAGGTTTCACACTTATGTGTTATGCTTTTAACTAATTTTCTTTAGAAAAAATTGCCTGGATTCGATAATTGAATAAGGATGTTACAATTGAAGTTTGCATGTTTTTTACTGTTTTACTTGATACCCTTTTTTATCAGAAGAAAAACCAAATCATTGGAATAGGAAGAATTGTTTGTTGATCAGGGTTGTACATAATGTCAATAGATAAAATAAAAATGAGCCTTTGATTAGAAAATACTATGATGAAACCAAAACAAGGAAAAGACGACGGAGAAGAAAAATAATACTAATATTAATATAATATAATATAATATAATATAATGGAGAAGTATCATAATACCTAAAATTGTATTAGATGGTAAGATTTTTATTTCATTTTTGAGTCTTGAAATGTTTGTTGTTTGATAATTATGAATGCTCTCTCGGTAACGGTGTATTGAACTCTAATTATGACAGTATGACGGCCCTCCCTTGGTCAGTGGATTTTTGCACTAGTCTACAGCTGGTCTGAACCCATCTATTTAATTTATGTCATTAAGACATCTCCATGATTAAGCTGTAAACACAGGGTGCTTTAATTGTAATTCGAAAAGTTTTTACTATCCCATTTTCTTCCTTTTTACTGTCGCTGATATAACCTAAATGTGTTTGAAGCGCCGTAAAACCCTTAAAAACAAAACAAAACAAACATATTTTAAAATTAGATCATCATCACTATACAGGTTTCAGTCAGCGAGTCATTTTAAGGAAACTTTTGTCATTCATAAAAATGCGAGGACTCCAGAGGCTGTGATGGCATGAAAAAATGAACAATACAACATCAAAAAAAAAAAAGAAAGGGTAAAATAAACAATAATAAACAACAACAAAAACAAACCCCAAAGAACATTTCAGGCTCAACCCCCCAGCCACCAAAAATAACGATAGAAAATCATATTACAATTAAATATTCATACCATGATATTCATCCAGTATTTCAATCGTTAATTTATAAAGATCGCCATGATAGTTTTAGAGCAAAGAAGGATTTTTTGGGTTTTTTTTTACGTTTTTGTTTTTTTGTAGTTTTTAATATTTTTTAAATTTTAAAATAACTGTTATAAACTTATAAGTGTGTCATTTAGTATGCTCCCTTGATATGTCATTTAAATTTATGTCTCAGCACATTATTATACAATTGTTCTACCATATAAATACATATATGTGTGTTCATACCATTAGATTAAACAATGTGTGCTCTAAGTCACGGGGAAAAAGGGGTAGCAGGGAGGTACATACTGTGTCTTCTATCCCCCTATGTCTGTTTTCCAACATGCTTTCTGTCTTTGTCTTGGGATGAGATTACTTGGTTTTGTCCTGGCCCTGGCCGGATACCCTGGCTGTGAGGGAAGCAGTCTTAGTTAGTTTTGGGAGATGATATTTTTTTCCTTGTAAATCATCTCTCTGTTATGTACTGTATAATGTTTTTTTTTTACATTTAGGTGATCTCAAACTAAGTACTTTGATGGTGTGCTCTTGGAATCTACATCTGTTTCTTATTTGAACCAATTCCCCTTAGTCTTACCTTTTCTTGGGTGCTTTAATTGTAATTCTGGAACCTTTTACTATCCCATTTTCTTCCTTTTTACTGGCGCTGATATGACCTAAATGTGTTGCAAGCGCCGTAAAACCCTTAAAAACAAACAAAAAGAAAAAGAGGTACCTAAGTAAGGGTTTTTTGTTTTGTTTTGAACTCTAATTTCAATTTAGTTTTGATTTTTTTTATAAGTATTTAGCCATATATATGAGTGTTGTTTGCAGCAAATGTATTCTTCCAGTAGCGTCTATACTCACCATTGATGTCATGACTTTATTGAAACTTTTGTTTAGCTAACTGATGGATTGGGTCTTTTGACCGCACACGGAGGGTAAGGAGGCCAATTCCCCTTTGTCTGCCTTATTCTTGGATGCTTTAATTGTAATTCTAGAACTTTTTACTATTCCATTTTCTTCCTTTTTACTGGCGCTGATATAACCTAAATCTGGGTGGGGTTCCCTACCTCCACAGTGGGCAGGGAGGTACTTACCTGTCTTCTATCCCCTTATATCTGTTTTCCAACTTGCTTTCTGTCTTTGTCTTGGTGTGATTGCTCGGTTTTGTCCTGACCCTGGCCGGAGTCCTTGACTGGGAGGGAAACAGTCAACTGCATAGTTATTGTTTTGGGAGATGATTTTTTTTTTCCTTGTAAATCATCTCTCTGTTATGTGTTATTATATTTGTTATTTTTAATGTATAATGCAGGCATTTGAGTGTATTCCTCTTTGTTGGATTTTGTGCTTGTGTCTGGATGAGACTTATAGGTGATCTCAAACTAAGTGCATTGGTGGTGTGCTCTTGGAATCTACATCTGATCCCTATTTGTTCCAAGTTCCCCTATGTCTTACTTTTTCTTGAGTGCTTTAATTGTAATTCTAGAACTTTTTACTATCCCATTTTTTTCCTTTTTACTGGCGCTGATATGACCTTAATGTGTTGCAAGCGCCGTAAAACCCTTAAAAACAAAAACAATATAACCTAAATGTGTTGCAAGCGCCGTAAAACCCTTAAAAACCAGAACAACGGAGGGTAAGGAAGTCACTCGTCCTGTGTCTTCTATCTCTCTCATTTCTGTTTTCCTTATCCAGGTTGCTTTCTTCAAATTAGATACCCATGTTTTGTCCTAGCCCTGGCCAGAGTCCTTTGATGAGTCCTGTAAATCATCCCTCTTATGTACTGTTATAGTTTGTTTTTTTTTGTTTTGAGTATAATATTTTGTCAGCATTTGAGTATGATTGTCTCAGTGGGATCCTGTGCTTTTGTCTTGATGGGACTTTCAGTTGATTTAATTCTAAGCACTTTGAATTGATAGATTGCTCTTGGAATCTGTCTCGATTCCCTATTGTATCCAGTCTCCTTTGCCATTTTTTTTTTCTCTTTTCTCGGAAGCTTTTAATTGTAAATTTAGATTTTCTTGACTATCCCATCCTTTTCCTTTTTACTGGCACTGAAATGACCTAAAAGTATCGCGAACATTGTAAAATCCATAATAATAAACAAACTTATCTTTTCCATCGATGTCGCATAGAGGCCAACTGTCTTGATTTGGCTATCTGTAGAAAAAGATAAATTTTTTTATCTTACTCCTTAATAAATATTATACCTTGGATGTTACATAGATCCAATCATTACAATTTTGAAAATTTTAAGTTTTGATCAAGAGAAATACCGTACACATATGATAAATTTTACCATTTATTTATTTATTAAAGCACCAGTATGAGTCTTTTCATATTTTACCGTACAGATTTTTATCAGAGACTAAAACAGGATAAAATAAGATATGAGTAGCTTTGTCATCTATGCATTTCCTGTTTTAAATCCGTAAGGGAGCAAGAGCATCTTATGAGCCATTCAGCTTTGAATGATGATTATCAAAATACAGAAAAGTGAGTGGAGCAGGCACTTATATTGGTAACAACAAGAGATGAAGTGAGTAGGAAAGTGCCAGAAGACAATAGAGAATAAACATTTTTCGGGGGATCGTGGATAGCTCACACGGTAGAGTCACGCTCTCACCAGCCAGGCAGAGTTGTCGTACCAGTAAGGTCGTGGGTTCAAACCCCCATCACCGCCGCAAAAATTTTTTCTTCTCTATTGTCTTCTGGCACTTTCCTACTCACTTCATCTCTTGTTGTTATCAAAATACAGTGTGGTCAATAGTCGTGAAAAATCCTAAAATAAGAACCCCCCCCCCCCCCCCCCCCCCCACTGCCTTAATTAAAACCTGATGTTTTTGATTCTGGTGAAATAATACTCAGAAAATGTTGTGAGCTGAATTTGAGACTCAGAAGTATCACACAGAGTGACTGATATTGTAAAAGAGCTGAGCTAGTTTATGGAAAGGTGTCTATCGCAGTCTATCAAATGATTGGTTCTGTCTTTAAAAGGAAATTTGGGTCCACATGATTCATTGATATGATATGATATAAGTCCAGATTTATGTAGGCTTCTACAGCCTTTTATCTGCTCTTGTGCATTCGTGAACGTATTAAATTCAAGTCTCTCAAAATTGGGCATGCCACATAGTGGAAGATGTCTGAATTAAACTCTACAAGCAGTATTTTTCTGTTTCACAATGAGCATCAAGACGGCACTTGAATGCCTGCATCACAATTATGTTAATTCAAACTTAAATTGCTTTCTATTTCAAAAGATTGGTTTCTCACTTTTTGCAAAATGGAATTTTATACAAAATTATATAACTTACAACAGCATGTTTCTGAATTGCTTCGATTTTGAGGATTCAGAAAGTATCAGATATTGAAAAAAGAAGAAAAAAAATACTAAGTACTGTATATAATTAACTTGCATCAAGTTATCTTATTTTGTTTTCTTTCTTTACAACATCATGTACATTTTGTTTCAGTTTTTGTCTTTTAGATTTTTGTTACCACACAATCTTGCCATAAAAAAATATTTGTTGTTTTCTTTTTTTTTTTTTCGATTTTATAAAGTTTTTGTTATAGATTCGTTATTTGGATGACCTTTTGACCTTTTCTGTCTGAATCTTTTATTTTTTTAAAATTGCTTTCATTTTTCTTGTTTTAAAAAAATGACAATATCTTTAATTTTTTTCAACCACTAAATCCAATTTATCACTGCATTATATTGTAGACCACAATAATTCTGTGTTGTTATGGTGGCTCCACCACTCCCTTCCTACTTTTTCCTTTCAGTTGATGAAATGAAATTAGGATAAGAGAAACATTGTTTTGGTAGTTTTCCATCATTTCACCCACCTATGTATTCCATATTATTTTGACCACAAATGTACAATATATATTATAATATATATTGTGTGTACCCATGTGTGAGCACGCTTGTTTGTGTGTGTGTGTGTGTGTGTGTGTGTGTGTGTGTGTGTGTGCGCATATCCATGAGCATGTTTTGTTATATGCTTTGTACAATTGACATTGGACTGGCCTGGGTGGGGTTCCTACCTCCCATAGTGAGCATCTGGGTGGGGATCCTGACCTCCCATAGCGGGCAGGGAGGTACATACTGTGTCTTCTATCCCCTTATATCTGTTTTCCAACATGCTTTCTGTCCTTGTCTTGGAATGAGGTTACTTGGTTTTGTCCTGGCCCTGGTTGGAGTCCTGGCTGGGAGGGAAACAGTCAAATGCATAGTTATTGTTTTGGGAGATATTTTTTTCCTTGTAAATCATCTCTCTGTGTTATGTATTATTATATTTGTCATTTTTAATGTATAGTGTAAGCATTTGAGTGTGTTCCTCTTTGTTGGATTTTGTGCTTGTGTCCAGATGAGACTTATAGGTGATCTCAAACTAAGTACATTGGTGGTATGCTCTTGGAATTTACATCTGATCCCTATTTGTTCCCAGTTCCCCTTTGTCTTACTTTCTCTTGAGTGCTTTAATTGTAATTCTAGAACTTTTTACTATCCCATTTTCTTCCTTTTTACTGGCGCTGATATGACCTAAATGTGTTGCAAGCGCCGTAAATCCCTTAAAAACAAAAAACAAACCATAGTGAGCAGGGGGGTACATACTGTGTCTTCTATCCCCTTATAACTGTTTTCCCTGGGTGGGGATCCTGACCTCCCATAGCGGGCAGGGAGGTACATACTGTGTCTTCTATCCCCTTATATCTGTTTTCCAACATGCTTTCTGTCTTTGTCTTGGAATGAGATTACTTAGTTTTTTTCCTGGCCCTGGTCGGAGTCCTGGCTGGGAGGGAAACATTCAAATGCATAGTTATTGTTTTGGGAGATAACATTTTTTTCCTTGTAAATCATCTCTGTGTCTGTTATGTATTATTTAGCAATGACTATCCCGCACAAATCTTTGGGCCTCTTTTTCGCTCACGAAGTGCCCAAATTCGCGTCAAAATATGGGACGAAGCCGTTTCGTATATGTTATTTTAAAAAATTAATTACGACGCTGTTTATCGATGAATATGACTGAAAGTTGGCACACAGTTAGAAAAAAGGTCATTTTAGATTATGTTAAGCGACAAAACTCGTGTGATTACCAGAAGACCGTTAAAAATAGATTTTTACTCTTTGGAGTAAAATATTTCTAAAACTACCGGGCGTGGAGGTTTTGTCGCTGACAAGGTAATACATGAACATTTCATTTTTTTGGTTGTAAAATTTCATATGAATATGACGAGTACTTTTCCCGTATTTTACAAAACACCATCCTAATTTACTCTTCAAGTTTCAATCTTTTAATCCACTTATTACGCAAGATACAACCAAAGGTCGAAAAAAAAATGCCAAAAAAGCGTCCCATATTTTCGCGTTTTTTTCCTCTTTGCGGGTCATCCAAATAAATGACAACTTTGAAACTGCATAACTTGTTTATTTATGAATGGATTTTCAAAATTCAAAAACATTTTTACTCAGTGGAGATAGGGCTTTGATTTTAGACAAAAATTTTCCTCAAAAAGAGAAAAAAACATTTTTCATAGTCATTGCTATATTATTATGTTTATTATTTTCAATGTATAATGTAAGCATTTGAGTGTATTCCTCTTTGTTGGATTTTGTGCTTGTGTCCGGATAAGACTTATAGGTGATCTCAAACTAAGTACATTGGTGGTATGTTCTTGGAATCTACATCTGATCCATATTTGTTCCCAGTTCCCCTATGTCTTACTTTTTCTTGGGTGCTTTAACTTTTTACTACCACATTTTCTTCCTTTTTACTGGCGCTGATATAACCTAAATGTGTTGCAAGCGTTGTAAAACCCTTAAAAACAAAACAAACATCTATGGTAAGTGCATTAACCATTATGAGTTGAAAGAAAAAGTTTTATATAAATGTCATCTATTTATTATTGTTTTTATTATTATTATTATTATTATTATTATTATTATTATTATTATTATTATTATTATTATATATTATTATTATTATTATTATTATTATTATTATTATTATTATTATTATTTTGAATTTGATTCTTGAGATAGCCATTTAAAAAAAATCTAAACTTTGTTAAATTGCGTTACATGTTACAAATAATAGTTTTGTAAATATACATTTTAAAGAAAAATACTGTAATGTTTATTCATATTATTTTGATTTTTAAATTTTGATTTTAGTAATTTATTTTTTTTGCCAATGACATAGTATACAATGTTTGTTGATTTTTTGTTGGTGTTAATTTAAGAGATAATTCACATGGGTGGCTGGGTGGGGTTCCTGACCTCCCATAGTGGGCAGGGGGGTACATACTGCGTCTTCTATCTCCTTATATTATCTGTTTTCCAACATGCTCTCTGTCTTCGTCTTAGATTGACATAACTTGGTTTTGTCCTGGCCCTGGCTGGGAAGGAAACAGTCAAATGCATAGTTATTGTTTTGGGAGATGATATTTTTTTCCTTGTAAATCATCTCTCTGTTATGTATTATTATATTTATTTTGAATGTATAATGTAAGCATTTGAGTGTATTCCTCTTTGTTGGATCTTGTGCTTGTGTCCGGATGGGACTTTTAGGTGATCTCAAACTAGGTACTTTGATAGTGTGCTCTTGGAATCTACATCTGAACCCTATTTGTTCCCAGTTCCCCTTTGTCTTACTTTTTCTTGGATGCTTTATTTGTAATTCTAGAACTTTTTACTATCCCAATTTCTTCCTTTTTACTGGCACTGATATAACCTAAATTTGTTGCAAGCGCCGTAAAACCCTTAAGATAAAAAAAAAAACAAAAACATCACATGGGTGGGGTTCCTGGCCTCCAATAGTGGGCAGGGAGGCACTTATTCTGTCTTCTATCCTCCTATATCTGTTTTCCAACTTGCTCTGTCCACCCAGCAGTGATTGGGTAGCTGGTTCTGTTAGATCTGGTGAAAGGGACTTTGCGATAGACTAGCGTCCTATCCAAAGGGTAGCAAACAATTGCTATTGTCCGTTTCACGCTATAGAAACCGGGATATACTCTGGCTCCTTGGACCTAATGGCTCTGAAGGACTACTTAAGTGCTTTTAAACCAGATTTAAATCTCGTGACTGGGTGGGGATCCTGACCTCCCATAGCGGGCAGGGAGGTACATACTGTGTCTTCTATCCCCTTATATCTGTTTTCCAACATGCTTTCTGTCTTTGTCTTGGAATGAGATTACTTGGTTTTGTCCTGGCTCTGGCCGGAAGCCTAGCTGGGAGGGAAACAGTCAAATGCATAGTTATTGTTTTGGGAGATGATATTTTTTTCCTTGTAAATCATCTCTCTGTTATGTATTATTATTTTTATTTTGAATGTATAATGTAAGCATTTGAGTGTATTCCTCTTTGTTGGGTTTTGTGCTTGTGTCTGGATGAGACTTGTAGGTGATTTCAAACTAAGTACATTGGTGGTATGCTCTTGGAATCTACATCTGATCCCTATTTGTTCTCAGTTCCCCTTTGTCTTACTTTTTCTTGGGTGCTTTAATTGTAATTCTAGAACTTTTTACTATCCCATTTTCTTCCTTTTTACTGGCGCTGATATAACCTAAATGTGTTGCAAGCGCCGTAAAACCCTTAAAAACAAAAACAAAAACAAATCTCGTGACTTCTATCATCTTCATTTTTTTACTGGCACTTAAATGTCGCAAACACTGCAAAACCCACAAGAATAAAAACAGATTAAAAAGAAAACACAACATAACAAAACAAAAGAAACAACATTAACAAAAAAACAAAACAAAAACAAACCAAAACAGACACATTGCCAGTTTGTTCCGTGGAATCTACTTCTCCGCCACTGCTTTGAACCAGTCTTCGTTGCCCCTTACTCCTATCTTGTCTATCACCAGTCTGGTCTAAATATAGTATGCATGCCTTTTAAAATATGTCATGAAAAACATAAAGCAAAACAAACCAAAAAAAAATAATGATTTGCTCTCACTACACAATGCATGATTGATTCTTGTACATTCTATTTTTGCAATAATATAATGTTTATTCGCTATTCTCTGTGCCGTCCCCCCACACACATTTTTTATCTGTAATATATCATAATATTTTCTACCCTGCTGTACAATGACAAAAACTTCCTTTTTTATATATTTTTGCAAAAAACATTTTACTTTACATTTATATAGATAGTATGCGCTTGGCTAAGAGGCTCATAACATTGCCATCCGGAAGTATAACGGACCAACACGCAAAACTGTGTGTATCCATGAACGTTTATAGTCAAGTTAATACAGTTCAGTGAGCATTACTCATAACGCGGATGGCAAAAAAAACAATAACAAAGACCTGAGTGACGTCATCTTCGAACTATCTATATCGATAGGTCAAAATGACCCCAAACTTGTAAAAAACAAATTCTTCAGTAATGTTTGCAAGTTGGTTGTCAATTTCATCACAAATTTACAATATGGTAAATGTTTTTGTTTCTTTTTTTTTCAGGCCAAAACGAAAAAAACGCATTTCGTCAATGTTGTCAGTTTTCAGAACTTTTATCTGCCTGTGTGATCCTATGCTTCATGTCTGGGTGGGGTTCCTACCTCCCATAGTGGGCAGGGAGGTACATACTGTGTCTTCTATCCCCCTGTTTCTGTTTTCCAACATTGCTTTCTGTCTTTGTCTTGGAATGAGATTACTTGGTTTTGTCCTGGCCAGATACCCTGACTGAGAGTCAAATGTATAGTTAGTTTTGGGAGATGATATTTTTTTCCTTGTAAATCATCTCTCTGTTATGCACTGTATTATGTTTTGTTTACATATTATTTATGATTTGTAAACATTTGAGTGTATTCCTCTTAGTGGGGAGCTGTGCTTGTGTCTGGGTGAGACTTTTAGGTGATCTCAAACTAAGTACTTTGACGGTGTGCTCTTGGAATCTACATCTGTTTCCTATTTGAACCAGTTCCCCTTTTGTCTTCCCTTTTCTTGGGTGCTTTAATTGTAATTCTAGAACTTTTTACTATCCCATTTCTTCCTTTTTACTGGTGCTGATATGACCTTAATGTGTTGCAAGCGCAACCCTTAAAAACAAACAAACAATGCTTCGTGTAATATAAAATATTTTCAGAAAAAGCAACGATCCCTATACAAAAATTTGTGATGATTTTTTGAAAAGATAACATTTTTCCAGTTGATTTTAAGATAATGACTGTCACAATGTAATGAATTCCCTTAAAAATTTAATCAAACACAATAACCGATTTGATATTATTGTGGTTGTAATAATAATAATAATAATTAATTATTATTATTATTGTTGTTGTTATTATTATTATTATTATTATTATTATTATTATTATTATTATTATTATTATTATTATTATTATTATTATTATTATATTATTATTATTATTATTATTATTATCATTATTAATATTATATTATTATTATTATTATTATTATTATTATTATTATTATTATTATTATTATTATTATTATTATTATTATTATTATTATATATCATTATTATTATTATTATTATTATTATTATTATCACCACCATCATCATTATTAAAAAAAATATTATCATGATATCATGTACAAAAGCTTATTCTGGGGTGATTCCATATTATTTGGAATTCTCTACTTTCGCAGCTAATAATAAGGGATATAAATCCTACTGACTTCTCTATAAAATTTTGTTTTTTAAAAACATTTTTCAATTTTTCTCCTCTATTCTCCGATAGATTTTCTTGAAACTTTGCCCAAATACTCACAATGCCATGTTCTTTATTTCGTATTGATGAATTTTTGAAATATTGATTACTTCAGAAATTATTGGCTTTCAAACTCAGAATTTTGACGAAATTTCAGATAAAGTATAGTGACAAGAAAGAAAAATTTATATTTTAAAAAGTATTTCACTAATCAAAAAATCATCAATAGGAAGTATTTGTCTTTGGATAAGTAATTTATTTCCAAAGTTATATGCTTTTATCTTTGTAAATAGTCTCGAAATATTGATTCAAAGTTATGTAAACAAAATCCAAGATGGCGGCCGTTACCATGGCAACGAACTTTCTTTTTTTTTAAATGACGTCATATTTCTCCATTATTTTTTATTACAAATTGCTGTGTGAAGTTTGAATCAATTTGCTTGGAAAATAAAAAAAAATTGGTCTATGTGCCGCACCCACCCTTAAGTTAATCTATGTTATGCGCCCAGAGCCCTCCTGATGAAGGGATGTTTGGCGCACTATAAATCTATACCATTATTATTATTATTATTATTATACGCTCACTATATTATCGGTTGTCTCCCTTGTTAAGCAGTCGCTCTCTGTGCACTTATATCGAGATAAGGCTAAAATTTCGTGTTGCTTTGATGTGATAGACTTACTCTGGTCAATTTTTGACAGTTAGCAGATAAAACATTTGTTTGAATGGTAAATGAATACATTCATTTTTATCACAATCCACTGAAACACTAAGCATAGCTAGCAACTTTTTTTTTTGTTGATGTTCAATTATGCACTGTCGCACATTTTCCTAAATATTGATATTCATAAAGATTACCCCCATTTCGTCAAAAAGCCTTTAACCTGAAACACTGGGTGGGGTTTCGGACCTCCCATAGTGGGTAGGGAGGTACATACTGTGTCTTCTATCCCCTTATATCTGTTTTCCAACAGGCTTTCTTTCTTTGTCTTGGAATGAGATTACTTGGTTTTGTCCTGGCCCTGGCCGGAGTCCTAGCTGGGAGGGAAACAGTCAAATGCATAGTTATTGTTTTGGGAGATGATATTTTTTTACCTTGTAAATCATCTCTCTGTATTAGTATATTTGTTATTTTTTTAATGTATAATGTAAGAATTTGAGTGTATTCCTCTTTGTTGGATTTTGTGCTTGTGTCCGGATGAGACTTATAGGTGATCTCAAACTAAATACATTGGTGGTGTGCTCTTGGAATCTACATCTGATCCCTATTTGTTCCCAGTTCCCCTTTGTCTTACTTTTCTTGGGTGCTTTAATTGTAATTCTATAACTGTTTACTATCCCATTTTCTTCCTTTTTACTGGCGCTGAAATGACCTTAATGTGTTGCAAGCGCCGTAAAACCCCTAAAAACAAAAACAATCATCTCTCTGTTATGCATTGTATTATGTTTTCTTTATATTATATATGATTTGTAAAACATTTGAGTGCATTCTTCTTAGTGGCTCCCATAGCGGGCAGGGAGGTACACACTGCGTCTTCTATCCCCTTATATATGTTTTCTAACATGCTTTCTGTCTTTGTCTTGGAATGAGATTACTTTTTTTTTCCCTGGCCCTGGTCGGAGTCCTGGCTGGGAGGGAAACAGTCAAATGCATAGTTATTGTTTTGGGAGATGATATTTTTTTTCTTGTAAATCATCTCTCTGTTATGTATTAGTATATTTGTTATTTTTTAATGTATAATGTAAGCATTTGAGTGTGTTCCTCTTTGTTGGATTTTGTTCTTGTGTCCGGATGAGACTTATGGGTGATCTCAAACTAAGTTCATTGGTGGTATGCTCTTGGAATCTACATCTGATCCCTATTTGTTCCCAGTTCCCCTATGTCTTATTTTCTCTTGGATGCTTCAATTGTAATTCTAGAACTTTTTACTATCCCATTTTCTTCCTTTTTACTGGCGCTGATATAACCTAAATGTGTTGCAAGCGCAGTAAAACCCTTAAAAACAAAAACAAAACATCGTCTTAGTGGGGACCTGTGCTTGTGTCTTGGTGAGACTTTTAGTGATCTCAAACTAAGTACTTTGACAGTGTGCTTTTGGAATCTACAACTGTGTCCTGTTTGAACCAATTCCCCTTTTTCTTGCCTTTTCTTGGGTTCTTTAATTGTCATTCTTGAACTTTTTACTATTCCAATTTCTTCCTTTTTACTGGCGCTGATATGACCTTGATGTGTTGCAAGCGTCGTAAGAACCCTTAAAAACAAAACAATTAGATTTTTGCTTATATTGATTTAATCCCCAAGGTTGCGACACTACATCATACAATGCCTTATATTTCCTGGGAAATGGAATGACCCAAAACTGTTGCAATGCCGCTAACGCCAGGATAAACCAACTATTCACGGTTTTGATGTTCTCGTGGTTTGTTCCTATCACAAAATGTATCCCATGATGTCTCATTCCTGTCTCTATCGTAAGTCTCATAGTAATTTTTTCGAAATTTTATTATATTAAAAATAAAAGAAAAGCAGTTCTCTTCCTACAAGAAAACAAAACAAAACAAAACAGAGAGCAAAATCCAAAAAACAATACCCCCCCCCCCCCCCGCTAAAAACAAAACATACAACAAAAACAACAGCAACAACAAAAACGAAAAAAAAAATAACACCTCCCAAAAGCAACAAACATACCAAACAAAGATAAATATTTTTTTAAAAAGCCCCCCAACCCCACCCATCCAAAAAAAACCCAAACAAAACAAACACATCAACACACAAAAAAACAAAAACAAAGCAATAACAACGATAACAACACGTAAGAAAAAATAGAAGAATTTAGATCAAAAACTAGAACAGCAAACGTACCAATCGAATTGAATCCCCAATTTATCTAAAATTAGAAGATACAAAAAAATTATCCGCCTATTTCAAATCCAAGCTGATTTCGGCGATTGCCACAATATGCTTGCAAATTTTATGTTATTGTCTTCTAATTTTTATGTAAATTATGTTCTTAGATCATTGATTAAATACTCACGATGCAATTGTAAATTATTTAATGAATGTAATTAATGACTGCCCATTTGAATAACCTTTGATTGAACGAATTATTATTATTGTTATTATTATTATTATTATTATTATTATTATTATTATTATTATTATTATTATTATTATTATTATTATTGTTATCTTTATTATTATTATCATTATTATTATTATTATTATTATTATCTTTATTATTATATCTTTATTATTATTATCATTTATTATTATTATATTATTATTATTATTATTATTATTATTATTATTATTATTATTATTATTATTATTATTATTATTATTATTATTATTATTATTATTATTATTATTATTATTATTATTTTTCTTCTTCTTCTTCTTCTTCTCTTCTTCTTCTTTCTTCTTCTCTTCTCTTCTTCTTCTTCTTCTTCTTCTTCTTCTTCTTCTTCTTCTTCTTTCTTCTTCTTCTTCTTTCTTCTTCCTTCTCTTCTCTCCTTCTCCTTCTCCTTCTCTTCCTTCTCCTTCTCCTTCTCCTTCTCCTTCTCCTTCTCCTTCTCTTCCCTTCTCCTTCTCCTTCTCCTTCTCCTTCTCCTTCTCCTTCTCCTTCTCCTTCTCCTTCTCCTTCTCCTTCTCCTTCTCCTTCTCCTTCTCCTTCTCCTTCTCCTTCCCTTTCCTTCTCTCTTCTCTTCTTCTTCTCTTCTCTTCTTCTTCTTCTCTTCTTCTTCTCTCTTCTCTTCTTCTTCTTCTTCTCTTTCATTCTTTTTATTATTATATTATTTATCATATCAATCATCATCATCATCATCATCATCATCATCATCATCTGGGTGGGGATCCTGACTTCCCATAGCGGGCAGGGAGGTACATAATGTGTCTTCTATCCCCTTATATCTGTTTTCCAACATTCTTTCTGTCTTTGTCTTGGAATGAGATTGCTTGGTCTTTTTCCTGGCCCTGGTCGGAGTCCTGATTGGGAGGGAAACAGTCAAATGCATAGTTATTGTTTTGGGAGATGATATTTTTTTCCATGTAAATCATCTCTCTGTTATGTATTATTATATTTGTTATTTTTAATGTATAATGTAAGCATTTGAGTGTGTTCCTCTTTGTTGGATTTTGTACTTGTGTCCGGATGAGACTTATAGGTGATCTCAAACTAAGTACATTGGTGGTATTCTCTTGAAATCGACATCTGATCCCAATTTGTTCCCAGTTCCCCTTTGTCTTACTTTCTCTTGGGTGCTGTAATTGTAATTCTAGAACTTTTTACTATCCCATTTTCTTCCTTTTTACTGGCGCTGATATGACCTTAATGTGTTGCAAACGCCGTAAAACCCTTAAAAACAAACAAAACAAAAACATCATCATCATCATCATCATCATCATCATCACCATCATCATCATCATCATCACTATTTACATCTTTTTCTTATTATTGACCCCGTTTATTAATGTCAATGTCTGCATTTAATAAAATGATTGAAAAACAAGTATAGCATTCATGAACTTTGTTTTTGCCTCTTGGTTGCCATTTTCCTTTCTGGGTGAGGTTCCTGACCTCCCATAGTGGGCAGGGAGGTACATACTGGTGTCTTCTATCCCCCTATGTCTGTTTTCCAACATGCTTTCTGTCTTTGTCTTGGAATGAGATTACTTTAGTTTTGTCCTGGCCCTGGTCGGGGTCCTGGCTGAGAGGGAAACTGTCAAATGTATGGTTAGTTTTGGGAGATGATATTTTTTTCCTTGTATATCATCTCTCTGTTATGTATTGTTATATTGTATTTTTAACATATGATTTGTAAAATTTTGAGTGTATTCCTCATAGTGGGATATTGTGCTGTTGTCTTGGTGAGACTTTTAGGTGATCTCAAACTAAGTACTTTGTTAGTGTGCTCTTGGAATCTACAACTGTTTTCTATTTGAACCAATTCCCCCTTGTCTTACATTTTCTTGGGGGTGCTTTAATGGCAATTGTTGAACTTTTTACTATCCTATTTTCTTCCTTTTTACTTGCGCTGATATGACCTACTGTGTGTCAAGAGCCGTAAAACCATTAAAACAAATAAAAACAAATATGTCTTTGTTTTGGAATGAGATTACTTGGATGTGTCCTGACTTCTCACTGAGTCCTTGGCTGGGAGGGAAACAGTCAAATGGATAGTTATAGTTTTGGGCTGGGTGGGGATCCTGACCTCCCATAGCGGGCAGGGGGGGGGGGGGTATATACTGTGTCTTCTATCCCCTTATATCTGTTTTCCAACATGCTTTCTGTCTTTGTCTCGGAATGAGATTACTTGGTTTTGTCCTGGCACTGGTCGGAATCCTAGCTGGGAGGGAAACAGTCAAATGCATAGTTATTGTTTTGGGAGATGATATTTTTTTCATTGTAAATCATCTCTCTGTTATGTATTATTATTTTTATTTTGAATGTATAATGTAAGCATTTGAGTGTGTTCCTCTTTGTTGGATTTTGTGCTTGTGTCTGGATGAGACTTCGGTGATTTCAAACTAAGTACATTGGTGGTATGCTCTTGGAATCTAAATCTGATCCCAATTTGTTCTCAGTTCCCCTTTGTCTTATTTTTTCTTGGGTGCTTTAATTGTAATTCTAGAACTTTTTACTATCCCAATTTCTTCCTTTTTACTGGCGCTGATATAACCTAAATGTGTTGCAAGCGCCGTAAAACCCTTAAAAACAAAAAAAAAGTTTTGGGTGATGATATTTATTTCCTTGTAAATCACCTCTCAGCTATTTACGGATAGATTTTTCCTTTTGAATATCATGATTTGGAAACTATTCGGCGTGTTCCTCTCAGTGGGGACCTGTGCTTGTGTCTGGATGAGACTTTTGGATGATCTCAAACTAAGTATGCTCTTGGAATCTACATCTGTCCCCTATTTGAACCATTCCCCTCTATCTTACTTTTCTTTCAATTGCAAATTAGTGCGGCTATGTGGTCTAGTGGTATGACACTCGCTTTCGGATCGGAAGGTCCTGGGTTCGAGCCTCGCGCTCGGGGCATAGTTGAGTCCTTGAAAAAGGCTCTTTACTCACATTCTCTCACCGTACTCAGGTGTAAAATGAGTACCTGGCCATTAGACAGCGTTGTCTTTGTCCGGAAAATCGTAATCTCGCCTAACAGGCGCCATGTCCCGTCCTACATGTTAAATGTTGCTGTTGACCAGGGACCCCTTGTAAAGCGCTTTGAGCATATTTGGTGGATATTGCGCTATATAAAAGCTCAATATTTTTTTTTTTTGGATGATCTCAAACTAAGTATGCTCTTGGAATCTACATGTGTTCCCTATTTGAACCATTTCCCCTTTATCTTAATTTTCTTTCAATTGCAAATCTAGAATTTTTGGGTATCACCTTTATTTTTTTCTGGCGCTGAAATGACCTAAAAGTGCCGCAAGTAACGTAAAACCCTAAAAACAAAACAAAAATAAATCATCGCTTTTGGTTTCCATTTCAATAATTATAAAGAAAAATGGATGAAAAGTATTTTCACAACCTAATTCCATGATTTATCATGCTACATCCATTTTCCCCGTGCCGATGGATTCATAATCGGTCCACATCTTTGGTATCTCATCACTCACCCTATATAGTTTGTCCTTTCCATAGTTGTTGGCTTCGTTTCCCAATTTTGGAATGAGACCAATAGGCATCGTTTCTTAATGGTGTTGGAAAAAAAGGCCATCAGAGTCATTAGCCAATAGAGCCGGAGTTTATCCCGGTTTTCACAGCGGCTAGTTTGTCTCAAAGTACTTTCCACCATATCTAACAGATCCAGCTGCCCAATGTGAAATGACCTAATTTTGTCGCAAGCGACGTAAAACCTCTAAAAACAAAGTTTACGACTGTAGCCAAGTTTTCGTAAAACAAAAATAATTAAAATAAAATAAAATTCTCTTTATTCATCCCATAGGGGAAATTATTCTCTAGGGTCTAATCCAAAGGGAGACTGGAATAACCCAGGCGTCAGCCGCAGTACAGCACCGCAAATTGAGCTAGGACGAGATGGCTTGCTCAAGGCCACACAGTGCAGCGGCGGGTGATCGAACTCGGTACCTTTCGGGTACGAAGCAAAGACCGTACCGCTGAGCCACGCTGTCCCCCTTAAAACGCCTTAGTTGAGTGGGATTGTCGTTCATTGCAAGTGGTCATCTAATGTAAATTACACACTCGTGTGTATTTCATGATGAATAATCTCTGGTGACTTTCTCATTTGCATGTAACCAAACACTGATCTAAGTATATTGACTCACTCAATCCTGGAGATTTTTGCTACTTTTCAACATTGGAAAAATATGTATTAAAAATGAGCATGTACATAGATAGTTTTATTCAACTACCATTAACATGTAAAAATTAAGAACATTAGCTTTGTTACTACGCCTATAATTTGTCTCAGAAGAATGTAATAAATGGGCACGGGGTAAAAGTAACCCCGGGTAATCTACGGATATAGTCGGTGTTAGGATTGAGTGAGTTAAGAGTGTGTCATAGACTTACATCAAACACCCATTAATTTTTTTACGCAGGACATTATTATTCGTAATAATTTTACCTTTGTATTTTTTTAGCATGTTCTCTAGTTTTAAATTGCTGTAAACGCAGCTCAATTTCTTAAGCAGCTATTTGGTCTTATGGTATGACACTCGCTTTTCAGATCGGAAGGTCCTAGGTTCGAACTTCGGTCGGCGCATAGTTGAGTCCTTGGAAAAGACTCTTTACTCACATTCTCTCACAGTACTCAGATGTAAAATGAGTACCTAGCTGGCCGCTGATAGCTTTGTCTCTGTCGGAAAAAAAATTGTATTATCGCCTAACAGGCGTCATGTCTCGTTCTACATGTTATCTTTTCAATAATTATTTATTTGTTTATTTATAATAATAATAATAATAAATAATAATAATAATATAATAATAATAATAATAAATAATAATAATAATAATTAATATAATAATAATAATAATAATAAATAATAATATATAATAATAATATAATAATAATAATATAATAATAATAATAATAATAATAATAATAATAATAATAATAATAATAATAATAATAATAATAATAATAATAATAATAATAATAATATATAATAATAATAATAATAATAATAAAATAATAATAATAATAATAATCTTTATTATTGTTATTATTAGCAGTAGTAGTAGTACTACTACTACTACTGCTAATAATAACAATAATAAAGATTATTACTACTAGTAGTAGTAGAAGTAGTAGTAGTAGTAGAAGTAGTAGTAGTAGTAGTAGTAGTAGTAGTAGTAGTAGTAGTAGTAGTAGTAGTAAGTAGTAGGTTAGTAGTAACAGTAGAGAGAGAAGAAGAAGAAGAGAGAAGAAGAAGAAGAAGGAAGAGAAGAAGGAGGAGGAGAGGAGAGAGAGAGGAGAGAGAGGAGGAGAGGAGGAGAGATGAGGAGGAGAGGAGGAGGAGAGGAGAAGAAGGGAGAGAAGAGAGAGAAGAAGAAGAAGAAGAAGAGGAGGAGAGGAGAGGAGGAGGAAGAGGAGGAGGAGGAGGAGGAGAGAGAGAAGAAGAGAAGAGAGAAGAAGAAGAAGAAGAAGAAGAAGAAGGGAAGAAGAGAAGAAGAAGAAGAAGAAGAAGAAGAAGAAGAAGAAGAAGAAGAAGAAGAAGAAGAAGAAGAAGAAGAAGAAGAAGAAGAAGAGAAGAAGAAGAAGAAGAAGAAGAAGAAGAAGAAGAAGAAGAAGAAGAGAAGAAGGAGGAAGAAGAAGAAGAAGAAGAAGAAGAAGAAGAAGAAGAGAGAGGAGGAGGAGGAGAGAGAAGAGAAGAGAAGAAGATGAGGAGGAGAGAGAGGAGGAGAGGAAGAGGAGGAGAAGAAGAGAAAGAGAAGAAGAAGAAGAAGAAGAAGAAGAAGAAGAGAAGAAGAAGAAGAAGAAGAAAAAGAAGAAGAAGAAGAAGAAGAAGAGGAGGAGGAGGAGGAGGAGGAGGAGGAGGAGGAGGAGGAGGAGGAGGAGGAGGAGGAGGAAGATCATATACATCATTTTCATGCTCAGGTGAGATCGATGGTTACACATCCGGAGAGAAA
>NC_088365.1:19076189-19081189 GCF_034508935.2 Berghia stephanieae | reverse complement strand
ATATTGCGCTATATAAAATCTCAATTTGTGGTCGACTGATTAGTTCTCATTTTGTTCACAACATTGCCATCCGGAAGTATAACGGACCAACACACAAAACTGTGTAACCATGAACGTTTATAGTCGGGTTAATACAGTTCAATGAACAGTACTCATAAACGCGGATGGCAAAAAACAATAACAAAGACCTGAGTGACGTCATCTTCGAACTATCTATAAACGGTTAAAGTCATAGATATCTTTGTTTTTTTATTTTTTTGTTGTTGTTGTTGTTGGCACAATTGACCTGGCCGGTAGAACTGGCGAGTATTTTACTTAAACGCATACCATCACTACTCTTTACCAGGTTAACGTTTTCTGATCAAAATCGAACAAGAGCTGTTTTGTTATACTGCACGTGGGGTTGGTGTAAAAACGCATAAATAAATTGGTCCAGATATTTCCATCAGTCGACGATGACCCTTTGAGGGAACCGGGGTCGATGTTTCATTATTATGCATGCAAACAGTACGAGTAACCCGACACTGTATTTATACCAATATGTATGCGTTACGAATCATGGGAGAAAGTCATCTCTCTCTCTCTCTCTCTCTCTCTCTCTCTCTCTCTCTCCATGGCTTGTTCGTCCTGGACTCATTATGCGCTGGAACACACACACACACAAACACACACACACACAAACACACACACACACACACACACACACACACACATTCTCTCTCTTTCTATCACACATACAAAAAGATTCACAGGAGCAGTCATACGTACACAAACAAATCCCAAAATATTCCCGATAAATGAAACATATGCGTTTTGTCTATCACGCAGAACAACAGACCAAAATACATCTGAATCTATTTATAACGGCCTCTAATATGGGCTTGGCTAATTAGCTCACAACATTGTCATCCGGAAGTATAACGGGCCAACACACAAAAGCTTTGTGTAAACTTGAACGTTTATAGTCTGGTAAATACAGTTTAGTGAGAATTACTCATAAGCATGGATGGCAAAAAACAAAAAACAAAAAAAACAAACACAAAACAATAACAAAGATATTATATATATATATATATATATATATATATATATATATATATATATATATATATATATTACAGTATGTAAGATATTTATCAAGATGTATAATTAATAATAATAATAATAATAATAATAATAATAATAATAATAATAATAATAATAATAATAATAATAATAATAATAATAGTAACAATAATAGTAATAATAATAATAATTATATTAATGATGATGATGATGATGATGATGATGATGATGATGATATTGATGATGATGATGATGATGATGATGTTGATGATGTTGATGATGATGATGATGATGGTGGTGATGATGATGACGATGATGAAGAAGAAGATGATAATATATGTAACATCGTTTTGTCATCATTCCATTGTATAATAACCATAACAATACATATTTTATTCTGTGTTTGTAAATGTGAAAACCATTAATATGTCCTGTTTGTCACAGATGAATACGTCTGGTTTTTTTAGTGTAGCAGAGACGATGTGAATTCGATTCAATAGTCTAATGTCACGTCGCACAGCAACAGCGGCCATATTGGTTCTAAACAAAGAAAATCATTACTTTTTATTCTTCATGCTGGCTAGAACTTTTCATTCCCTTTTCATATGCCTTGTGATCAAAATGTGTAAAAGTCAAAACATGATCAAATTTTGGGGGTTTTTTTCCCCTCTGGAAACGCTTTTATGCTCGCCGGAGAAATATTTCATACGGGCGTCCGCCATTGTTCCGATAGTTTAGAGTCAGTGTTACTAAGTTACCATGCGTCATTAGGAAGGAAGTGACGTTACGACTGTTGAAGAGTATTAAAAACAAAAAGTCAGTTTTTCTGGTTTAATAAGAAAATATCAGTCGAAAATAGATAGAACGAAATCGACGTCACTAAGTCCTTTGTTATTGTTTTTAGCCAGCCCTTTTAACAGTTAGTTCTCAGTAAATTGTATCAATCAGACTATTAACGATCAAGATTACACAGTTTTGTGTGTTGGTAGGTTTTATCCGGCTGGTGGAATGTTGTGAGTAAATTACTTAAGCGCACAGCATCAAAACTGTCACATAACAATGATTCACCTTTGTTATTTTAAAAGTTTAATTTTAGTAATACAAACAGAAGAACGGAGTTCATCTCACTACATTTACATTTCGGTAGGTTTAGAAAAACTTTATTTACTAATATTAGATTATCATTCCTTTAATAGCCTCGTCTTTGAATTCATTTCCAATACGCTTCAACAGTCATGACGTCACTTCCATCGAAATGACGCATGTTAACTTAGTAACTGGCTCTAAACTATCGGAACAATGGTGGACGCCCTTATGAAATATTTCTCCGACGAGCATAAAAACTTATCCAGAGGAAGAAAAAACCCATTATAAATCTGATCATGTTTTGACTTTTACACATTCTGATCACAAGACATATGAACGGTTCTAGCCAGCATGAAGAATAAAAAGTGCCGATTTTCTTTGTTTAGAACTTTAGCTGCTCGCCGTTGCTGGGCGACGTGACATCAGACTATTGAATCCAATTACAAAGACTGCACTATCAAAGACTGGACGCTCTTCCCCCAACCATGTGCGAACACCACAGATTTACACACATTCAAGACGAGAAGATTACCAAGCTACTTCAGCCTGAACACCATCAATGGCTGCCGCGTTCAACAAATTATCTCTCCACCTTCGAATACAAATACTCAGAATTGAGTCGACTTCAAGTAACAGACCTATCCGCACGGGATGGAATCAGTGTTGTAGAATGTTTTTTTGTTGTTTAAAAAAAAAGAATTAAAGGTGTTTGTGAGTTTTTATCACTCGTAGAAACCATCGACCACCACCCCCCCCCCCCCTCCCCCCAACAAGCAGTGTTTACATGTGCGTTGTCCTAGTAATAGTTTTTATTGATTTGGAAAACAACTAAGGGACATCATCTTTGACAAACGCATTTCCTCTTTTAGATGATAACACCCGGAAACATCATCATCATCATCACCATCATCATTATTTGTTATAGCGCCAGTATCCACGAATAGTGCTGAGAGGTGCTTTACAATAGTTTGTTGTTTTGTTTTTTTTGTATCACACAATTCATTCATTCGACTACATAATCACCACAACAGTCACACACATGATATCTTGTTCGAAGTTCACATAGAATCACGAAAAACAGAATGAAAAAGAAAAACAATATACTTTTAAATAGGACAAATGACGAAAATAGAAAGATTATATTTAATGAAATGAGTCTTCTTATAGATAGAATGCGCTTGGCCAAGGAGTTCACAACATTGCCATCCGGAAGTATAACGGACCAACACACAAACTCTGTGTAACCATGAACTTTTATAGTCTGGTTGATACAGTTTACTGAGAACAACTCACAAACGCGGATGGCAAAAACAATAACAAAGGCCTGAGTGACGTCATCTGCATACTATCTAGAGCTAAATGAATGGTGATCACAGCTACAAATTATGAGAATATGATGATATTACGTCACTTATGCCATCTTGCTGAGATGATGGTATTGT
Organism: Berghia stephanieae; assembly: GCF_034508935.2. Taxonomy (NCBI): domain Eukaryota; kingdom Metazoa; phylum Mollusca; class Gastropoda; order Nudibranchia; family Aeolidiidae; genus Berghia; species Berghia stephanieae. The sequence continues at coordinate 19,077,596 of NC_088365.1, read as the reverse complement.
TATATTATACTATTGCGTGCGGACTTGTGTGGTTCCAATTCCAGTCTGAGAGTGCTTGCGAGTATTTTCCGTCACGGCCCGGGCTTGATTAAAAACTTGACAGAAGTCGAACTGGCAAAGGTGACCAAGGAAGCTCCGGCGCCTTGATGCGTAGCCATCGTTAACATGTGGCCTGACACAAGAACCCTATAGGACTGGCAGTTTGACGTCATTTTATAGATTTGTGTAGCGTCTAGTGAGTTGTCGTTAGTAGAGCTCAAGGAAACAAGTTATTTCATTGGTTGAACTATTGAATACAACTCACGATTTGTTTTCTTTTGTGGCAAAAGACTGGCATTTTGACGTCATTTTTTGGTCAATGTCAGCGTGGCCTTCGTAGAGTTATGGCCTGACACGAACAAAAAATGACGTCAAAATGCCAGTCTTTTGCCACAAAAGAAGAAAAGTCGTGAGTTGTATTCAATAGTTCCACCAATGAAATAACTTGTTTCCATGAGCTCTACTAACGACAACTCACTAGGCGGTGCAAAAAAAAAAACAACAAATAATGACGTCAAACTGCCAGTCCTTTGGATTTTAGTGTCAGGCAATAACATAACGATGGCTACGGTGTCAGGCTATAACTTTACGATGGCTACGCTTGATGGCGGAAACAAAACAAAAAAAGAATGGAGTGCCTAACATAGTATGGAGAGTGAGATAGAGATCTCGAAAAGTTAGATGAAATGAGGAATGAGGGTGACCGTCAGGCGTACGTTCTTGAGAGAAGTGAATAATGAAGATAAAATCGATCAGCTTTTATAATAAGTAGCTACTTGACAAAGGTTGAAAGAAAGGTATTCACTAATACTCTTCAACAGTCGTAACGTCACTTCCTTCCTAAAGACGCATGGTAACTGAGTAACACTGGCTCTAAACTATCGGAACAATGGCGGACGCCCGTATGAAATATTTCTCCGGCGAGCATAAAGGGTATCCAGAGGGAAAAAAACCACATACATTTGATCATGTTTTGACTTTTACCCATTCTGATCACAAGACATATGAAAAGTTCTAGCCAGCATGAAAAATAAAACGTAATGATTTTCTTTCTTTAGAACCAAGATGGCCGCCGTTGCCAGGCGGCGTGACATCAGACTATTGAATCGTATTGGATTCAATAGTCTGATGTCACCCAGCAACGGCGGCCATCGTGCTTCTAAACAAAGAAAATCTGTACTTTTTATTCTTCATGGTGGCTAGAACTTTTCATATGTCTTGTGATCAGAATGTGTACAAGTCAAAACATGATCAGATTTATGATGTTTTTTTTCCCCTCTGGATACGCTTGTATGCTCGTCGGAGAACTATTTCATAAGGGCGTCTGCCATTGTTCCGATAGTTTAGAGCCAGTTACTAAGTTACCAT
>NC_088365.1:19058689-19071189 GCF_034508935.2 Berghia stephanieae | reverse complement strand
ATAATAATAATAAAATAATAATATTAATGATAATAATAATAATAATAATAGTAATAATAATAATAATAATAATAATAATAATAACAATAATAATAATGATAATGATAATAATAATGATAATAATAATAATAATAATAATAATAATAATAATAATAATAATAATAATAATAATATAATAATAATAATAATAATAATAATAATAATAATAATAATAATAATAATAATAATAATAATAAAAATAAAAGATAGATAAATAAATAAAATTAATGAATGAAGAGTTGAACCAAAAAGTTGATAATATTAGTAAATCAACAGCGACATAGGAATCACAAAGCTGTGAGACTAATAAATCAAAGACCATTTGAAACCCAAAAGTTAGAGGACGACATGATGGACATGGGCAAATTAATTATTAACCCCAACGACATTTCAAATGTTCTTTTTGAATTTTATAAATCAAAATTTCAAGACAACTGAACGCTACAAGTTGGCTCATTTGCGTGGCAGACCCACGACCATTGATTAAACCTATCTATCACATCAAGATAATTAAGAAATGCCTTCAAAAGTCTAAATAACAACGGGGCTCCGGGCGAAGATGGGGTATGCGTTGAACTACTCAAATATGGACCATCCCATTGGATGAACATGTTAATATAGCGAGCATCTTCAAGCAAACGTTCGATCATCAAAAACATCTGAATATTAATAAAGGCGATATATATATATATATATATATATATATATATATATATATATATATTCATTTCAATTAATTCATCCCATGATCTGATGATCGTTGGGGGGTATACACGGGATGCAGCTCTCACCACTTTCCGCAATTCTTCTCTATTGTTAGCCTTCTCCAAGAATTCTTTCATCTTCATTCCTGTCCATCCAAACTTTCCTTTGCCTCCATCTTCCTCCTTCAATGGTAGTCCTACCCTTCTGCACAAATCTTCATGCCTCACACTGTGGCCAATCCATGACAGTTTCCTTCTTCTAACTGTGGTTCATGTCGTCCTGCACGATCTTGCACTTCTTCCAGTACGTCTTTATTGGTTCTGTATTCTGTATACGGCACCAGCAGGAGTTTTCGATAACTTTTCATCTCAAAAGCCGAGATTCTGCGCTCTAATTCCGCAGTTTATGAAAATGACAATGACTCGCTGCCGTATAGTAAAAATAAAAGAACAAGTGATTTTTACAGTTTGATTTTTATTTCGAAATTGATTGGACTTTTCCATATTTCTGTCAGTCTCGTTAGTGTTGCTGTTGACATTCCTATTCTTGCCTTAATCTCAGTTGTACTGGTACCGTCCTTAGTTAGCAGAACACCCAAGTATTTAAATGTCGACACTTCCTCGAGTTTTTCATTATCAATTGAAATTTCTGCATGTCCATCATTTCTGCTGTTTACCAGCATCTGTGACTTTTCTGTACTTATTTCTATGCCGTACTGCATTGCTTTATGTGCAAGTGAGTTAGTTTTAACCCTATTTTCATACTAAGGGGGCCAAAAAGACCACAGGGGTGTGTTTTTTAATTCATAAAACAGTCAATTTTTGACGCAGAGACCTGAAATTTGGTGACTTTTCCTAAAATGATAAGGTCCATGACCATGTCAAATTTCATGCTTGTCACGTTCATAGTATACTTACACTGAGCATGCTCATTTGGAATTTGAGATTTTCCGATCTGGGGGCCAAATGGACCCCATGACTTTCAAAGAGAAAAATACAGAAAGTACTATTTCCTGATTTGGGGGTCATTTGGCCCCCATGACTTTATAGAGAAAACGGAGTAATATTGGTCAGTACTGACCCTCGAGCGCTGGCACTTGTTGGTGGTTTTCCCATGCCAGGGACGAGTATGAGACCTATGCACATTTGTCCCGCGATTCCTCGAAGTCTTGGGCTAGGGACTTGAAGTTTATCTATGGTTGTCATTCGCATTATAGGGTGTGAGGGGGTCAATCTTGTTGTTTATTCTATCCCCTTTGTTGTCCTTTTAAAGCTCTGCTCTCAAATTGTTAGTCCTCTCATGTTAAAATCCACTCGACATTTATCTTCTTTTGTCAATTGTTTTTCTGACGCGAAAGATTTAAAACTGGCCTATGGGAACACTTTCTGTCAAGATTTTAGGATGCACTGGAACTGGAAGGAGAGGGGGAGTTGGTCCCTGTGCTAAATGAATATCCACCTATCGTATGATAGTGATAATATGTGGTTGAAATATATATTGGTGGTGGAGGCAGTAATGAGAAGTACAGAAAGTATAATTGCGAGAAATGGTGACGTCACATCTTCTACTCTTCCGGTTCCAAACTCCTGGGATTTGACCAGTCCTTTGGAGGACTTATAATGAAAAGGTTACATATTGAATCATAAGGTGCATAACTTTTTTAGTTTCAGTTAGTAGCAGGATGTATACCGTAGGCAGATTCTTACGATTATGGGACATAATAGACGACTTGATAGACGACTAGCATTTATTTAGACTAGAAAATAAGATGCCATCAATCTGAAACCAGAAGATGAATTACACAAGGTATCCAGTCCTCCGGAAGAGTGGTTTTACACTTGCATTGAGATCGGAACCAGTTTTTGTTATCACACCCGTGTTTCCTCTAATGATGATGTAGTTGTGGTGATGATGAAGAGATCAAATGTTGGTGATGGGAATAGATGCTGTGCGATTGGCTAAGAAGCTCACAACATTGCCATCCGAAAATAAAACGGACCAACACACAAAACTATGTGTAACATTGAACGTTGATTGTCTTGCATTAAGAGCCTTTTATCTCAACTTGTGTCTTAGACAGTGGGTAAACTTTGAGAATAAATTTTCATGGCTTTCAAAGCGGATGTTTTTCTTATGCTTGAACGATTGTCATTATGTCCCCTAACTCTTATGTAGAGATTCAAAATCTACACTCCTCACGGATCCTTTTGCTTTTATAATAATTCTATTCATTCCAAATAGACGATCTTGGAAATTGTCAAGACATGCCTATACCAGTCTTAGAAAAATTTACAATAATGTCATAAAATAATATATCTGCTCTTTCTTGGGTCGTCACAGTTTTGATTATGAATTTAGAACTGAAACCAGAAACAAGATGGCGTGGGCTGAATGAGCGAACAAAAACAAACAAAACAAAAGAAACGAAAAACTATTAAAAAAAAAACAACAAAAAACAAATACATAAATAGAATGGACAACATAAATAACAAGAATCTTATGGCGGCATAAAACAACGAGAGTTATTCCGTTGCCCCACACGTTATAAACTTAAATCAAATTTGTTGAAGTGTAACAAACAGTCATGGGATAAGTTGGCCAGGGATTTTTTATATAATTTTATTACTAATAAAATAATCCAGTAGTGACGAATAAGTTCGAAAATGTCTTTGTCATCACTGACGAACAGGCCCTGTGTTCGTCAGTACTGATCAATTGCCGGTGGTACCTCTTATTTAGCGCTGGCACAGATTGGTCAGTATTGACCAATAGCCCTAGCCTAGAAAAAAATACTAAAGATTTCAACAAAGGAAGCTCTTTCTTGCATTTCATTTCACAATTTTCAATAATAATAATAATAATAATAATAATAATAATAATAATAATAATAATAATAATAATAATAATAATAATAATAATAATAATAATAGTTTTTATTAGGCCCAGTGCAGCATAATTTAGACCACACAACGGATTGCTGATTTTTTAAAAACAACATACAAACCATTTAGTTTGCAAATTCATTACAATATGACTGAATATATCTAAAACAGAATGTATGACGGTATCTAAAAATAATAACCCACCAGCCTGTGTAATAACAAGCAGAGGACAAACAATACAACAAGTTGAATGTTTCAAATATTTAGGCTTCAATGTAACATCCAATGGAAAATCAGATTGTGAAATAAAGAAAAGAATAGGTATGGCGAAGAATGCATTCAACCAGCTGCATACAATTATGAAAAACAGGAATATTAGCATGAAAACAAAAATCAAAGTCCTGGATTGCTATGTACTGTCTGTGCTGCTATATGGTTGTGAGAGCTGGACCATAAACAAGACCATGGTTAAAAGACTGGAGGCAGTGGAAATGTGGTTTTACAGAAGAATGATGAGGGTGTCATGGATGGAAAGGAAAAGAAATGAAGAAATTTTAGAAATGGCAAACAGAAAAAGATCACTGATAACAAAAATCATCAAACGCCAAATGGAATTTTTAGGACACATTATCCGCCACCCTGGTTTGGAAATACTCGCCTTGACTGGAAAGATGAATGGAAAAAGAATAAGAGGAAGACAAAGAATAACGTATTTGAAAGGGATAAGAACTTGGACAGATGAAGCTGAGAAAGGTGGCGCTGCTTTAATAGAATTGGCAAGAGATAGATCAGCTTGGCGGAAGATGACCTCCGACGTCTGCTTCAGATATGGAACTACATGAGATGACTGAGACATAACGTAGACATTCGAGCTATCAATTTAGTTCACCTAGACATTGAAAAACGGTACTAGAAAATAAATCACTTTTCACATAAGAAGTTACAAACAAATATGTGGGAAGGATTTATATATGACGAATGATGCTTGTCGTTTGCACTGCTGTTGACATGGCTTTCAATCGTGTATGTATATATCATGCATTGTTCCCTTATTACTGGCGCTGATATGACCTTAATGTGTTGCAAGCGCCGTAAAACCCTTAAAAACAAAAATAAACAAACATAGCAAAAGGCTGAGAACGGTGGAAGGGAATTGACAGGGGAGATAAGAGGCAGTCGAGCGTCCCAATCGGGTGATTAGGACAAGAAAGGTAAGCAAGTAAATATTGTAAGTTTAAGTATAGATAGTATGCAGATGACGTCACTCAGGCCATTGTTATTGTTTTTGCCATCCGCGTTTGTGAGTTGTTCTCACTAAACTGTATTAACCAGACTATAAAAGTTCATGGTTACACAGAGTGTGTGTGTTGGTCCGTTATACTTCCGGATGACAATGTTGTGAACTCCTTGGCCAAGCGCATTCTATCTATAATATTGGCGGAAAGGTAGACACAAAAAGTGATCAGTGCATGGAGGCGTTAGATGGACAAATAGAAAGATAAATAGATAAATATATATATATATATATATATATATATATATATATATATATATATATATATTGAATCGTGTTTGATACAAATATGGTACGAAAAGTGCTCGACATGTAGTAATGGAGCGAATTATTATTTAAAATATTTACCACAATGTTTGGGGCAGTCTACATCAATGTTTCAGGCTTAATTTGCCATCTTCAGGACTGAGTTGTTTTGTTGACTGTTGTTGTTTTTTGAAGTGGTTCCGGTTTGAAGTTAATTAAGAGGAATTTGCGCCGATGGGGACACTTTCCGTAGATCTCACTTTTCATGTTGAGTGTGGCTTCATGAGGTTGTTTGATTATAGTATCTTTTTCTTCCAGGCATAAGCTACATTGTTTTGATGTTGGTGTGTATCCTGTTGCTTTAGATAAAATTTTCCATGAAATGTTGTGGTCTATTTTGTTGTCTTTTAATTTCCAAATATGTTCGCTGAGTTTTGTGGATGTTTTTTTGTTAGTGTTTCTAAATGTTGAGGTGTGGAGGTTGTATCTTGTTTTGAAATTATTTTCTGTTAGTCCTACATATTTTTCTTGCTTGTTTGTTTTAGTTTCTGTGACTGTGGCTTGGTAAATTAAACTTGATTCTAAGCATTGTTTGTTTAGCGGGCAATGTTCTTTATTTCTGCAGTTGCATTTTCTAGTGGGTGGGTTTTGCTCTTGTCGGTGGTTTATTAATATTTTTTTGTTGTGGCTTGAAATTATTTGTTCTATGTTGCGCATACACGAGTAACTTATTTTTATGGTATTCCTGTTGATAATTTTATGTAGCTTGTGGTTTTTTGGAAAGTGTGTATCAATTAACTTCAGGAACTGCTGTCCTATGTTTGTGCTGACGTTTATGTCGAAAGGTGGGTTGAACCAAGTTATGTGTCGTTTTCTTGTTTTACGTTCTTCACTTGTGTGTTGGGGTTTACATGAGAGGGAGGCATCTGTGTATACAAATGGTGTGTTGTATCCACTTTTTGTGAGTGCTTCTTTGTAGGGGGTGGCTGCGACGTTGAATATCTCTCTGTTTTCCGAAAGTTTGCTCACCCTCAGTGCTATGTTTTTTGGTATGTTTTCAATGACGGGACGGGGGTGGTTGCTGTTTTTATTAATGTAGCTAATGGTGTTGTTTGGTTTTCTGAACGGTTGGAATGAATTGGATTTTATGTCGAATGTGATGTCGAGGAAGTCAACTGTTTTTTTGTTTGCTTCTATCGTGATTTTCAAATTGTTGTTTTGGAATATTTTACAGATTTGTTTTTTGATGTTTTCGTTCGCTCTTGGTCGTCTGTTGGTTATAGCGAGTCCGTCATCTCTATAGAGGCCGATGTATGTGTGTGTAGGTTGTAGTTGTGACAGGATGTAGAGTCCGACCAGTTCGCATGTTTCAGCACCGTCGAACGAACCCATTGTTACGTCGAAATCATTGTGTCGCTTTGTCCACGGTGTGTTGTCGACATGAAAAGTGAGATCTACGGAAAGTGTCCCCATCGGCGCAAATTCCTCTTAATTAACTTCAAACCGGAACCACTTCAAAAAACAACAACAGTCAACAAAACAACTCAGTCCTGAAGATGGCAAATTAAGCCTGAAACATTGATGTAGACTGCCCCAAACATTGTGGTAAATATTTTAAATAATAATTCGCTCCATTACTACATGTCGAGCACTTTTCGTACCATATTTGTATCAAACACGATTCAATACACAGCTCCGCACCGTTGAGCACTCTTAGACACAAAATGGATACTACGCCACAACTTAGACCTACTACTTTCCCATATTCTACAAAGAATATCCCTACCTGCAACAGAAAATCTTACATTAAATCACTAATAGCAAGAACAGAAACATTTGTCAAGAATCTACGATGGAGAACATTCTTTTTTCTGAACCCAGATTTAGAAACCACCCACAAAAAAACGTACGGCTTCAAATCTACAAATTCCCCCCCCCCCCCCAATACCTGAATTAAAAAAATTAGAAGACGGACTTTCAGATCTCATTAAAAGTGTGCAGTTCAAAAACAAAAATAACAACTTCCAAAACCAACTGACTAACGATGTGAAGAAAATAAACAAAGAAAAACAACTTCTGATACCAGCCGACAAATCCAACAACTATTATAAAATGACACCTGAGGAATATGATAAAATGACACACAAACAAATCAACAAAGACTATAAGAAAGACAGAACACATAGAACCGAAGAGATCACAAAAGAAGATAAGAATATAGCGAACAGACTTGACCTTAGCGATCGAATCGATATAGCACCAAGAAGAGAAGCGTTCATCACATTAAAAGATCACAAGCCTGACTTCAAAAATAATCCAAAATGTAGACTAATAAATCCATACAAATCTGAAATTGGAAAAATCAGCAAAAAGATATTAGAAAAAATAAATAAAAACGTCAAAGAAGCAACTAAATTCAACCAGTGGAAAAACACCGATGAAGTCATTGAATGGTTCAAAAATATCCAAAACAAAGAAAACTGCACCTTCATCTCTTTCGACATTTGCGATTTTTACCCCTCCATCACTCCAGACTTACTAAACAAAGCATTGGAATTCGCAGCAAAATACACCAACATCTCACTCATGTAGTTCCATATCTGAAGCAGACGTCGGAGGTCATCTTCCGCCAAGCTGATCTATCTCTTGCCAATTCTATTAAAGCAGCGCCACCTTTCTCAGCTTCATCTGTCCAAGTTCTTATCCCTTTCAAATACGTTATTCTTTGTCTTCCTCTTATTCTTTTTCCATTCATCTTTCCAGTCAAGGCGAGTATTTCCAAACCAGGGTGGCGGATAATGTGTCCTAAAAATTCCATTTGGCGTTTGATGATTTTTGTTATCAGTGATCTTTTTCTGTTTGCCATTTCTAAAATTTCTTCATTTCTTTTCCTTTCCATCCATGACACCCTCATCATTCTTCTGTAAAACCACATTTCCACTGCCTCCAGTCTTTTAACCATGGTCTTGTTTATGGTCCAGCTCTCACAACCATATAGCAGCACAGACAGTACATAGCAATCCAGGACTTTGATTTTTGTTTTCATGCTAATATTCCTGTTTTTCATAATTGTATGCAGCTGGTTGAATGCATTCTTCGCCATACCTATTCTTTTCTTTATTTCACAATCTGATTTTCCATTGGATGTTACATTGAAGCCTAAATATTTGAAACATTCAACTTGTTGTATTGTTTGTCCTCTGCTTGTTATTACACAGGCTGGTGGGTTATTATTTTTAGATACCGTCATACATTCTGTTTTAGATATATTCAGTTCCAGTCCCATATTTTCACTACTCCTGACTACAACATCCAGTAATTCTTGTAGTTCATGTTCAGATTCTGCCAGTAGAACCGTATCATCTGCATACCTCAGATTTGTTACATTCTTTCCTCCAATACACACCCCCTTCTTATGTTCGATATCTCTTAATATCATTTCACTATAGAGGTTGAATAAATCTGGAGACAAAACACACCCCTGCCTAACTCCTCTTCTAATAGGTGTAAAACTGCTTAGTTCGTTGTCAACACGCATTGCTGCTTCTTGTTCCAGTACAAATTCCGTAATATTCTTAAATCTTTACCATCAATGTCCAAGGATGATAGAATTTTGAATAGTTTTTCGTGTTGCACTTTATCAAAGGCTTTTGAATAGTCGATGAAACACATATACAGATCTTTATTTACTTCAATACATCTTTCCATCAGCATTGATAATGTGAATATTCCATTTCTGGTACCCTTGTCCTCAACAAAACCAAATTGCATCTCCCCAATTTCAGGTCGTATTTTATTTCTTATTCTTAGTAAAATTATCTTCAAAAGAATTTTTGTGAGGTGGCTCATTAGGCTAATAGTTCTGTGTTGTTCACAATCAACTGCCCCTGGCTTTTTTGGTAGTGCTATAAAAATGGATCGTTTCATATCAGTTGGCATTTTTCCTGTGTCATACACTTGATTTAGAAGGTTTGTGATGAATTCAATCCCCCATTCCCAGGCCAGTCAAGGCTTCAATTGTTATGGCATCAGGTCATGCATCTTTTCCATTTTTCATGCTTTTCATGACGTTCCTAACTTCATCTTTCATTATAGAAGGCCCTTCCAGTTCTTTTATCATAGGCATTTCTCCTCGATTATCAAAGAAAAGTTCTTCAATATATTCTGACCATCTGTTTAGAATGCAGTCTTTGTCCATGAGGGTGTTTCCACGCTTGTCTTTGATGCATCCACTTTTAGCACCTGATTTAGTTTTGTTTGTCACTTCTTTGATTTTCTGATGGAAGAATTTGCCATTTTTTTTCTTTGCAGGACATTATATAGTGACATTGTTCATTTATCCAGTCTTCTTTAGCTTCGTTGCATTTTCTTTTTATCTGCCTGTTCAGAGTCTTGTATTTTTCTTCCTGATTTTTGGCCTTTCTTCTCTCATTCATTAGTTCTAATATCTCTGGAGTAATCCATTTCTTCTTCTGCAACTTAAGTGTGGTTGGAACATTTTCTTCTAATGATGCAGCAACACTGTCTTTAAACTGCTCATATTTCTCTTCTATATCTGTTAGTTCTCCAAGCACTTCAAACTTGTTTCTTACTGATAGTTCAAATTTTTCTTGTATCTTCTGTTCCTCCCGGAGAATGTCTAGTTGGTATTTAGGTTTAGCCTTTGCTCTTTTGCAGATTTTCAATTTAACTCGTATGGGGCATAGCACAGGTATATGATCGCTGTTACAGTCAGCCCCCGGCATAGATTTGGCATACAAAACCGAGTTTCGGAAACGTTTGCTGATGAGTATGTAATCTATTTGGTTTCTCACTCCATCTCCAGGACTTTTCCATGTCCACTTCCTTCTATTGTGGTTTGTTGACCAAGTATTTGTGATTGTCAGATCATGTTGACGGCACCATTGAATAAGACGATCACCTCTGTCATTTTTGTCTCCCAGACCATGTGGGCCCACAATATCTTCTATTCTTTCTCGGCCCACCTTGGCATTAAAATCGCCCATGATGAGTTTTATGTCCGAAGACTTAAACTGATGCATTGCTTTATCTATTTGTTGATAGAAATTTTCCACTTCTTCATCATCGTGACTGGTGGTTGGGGCGTATATTTGTAAAATATCAAAATCAAAAGGTTTTGCTTGTAGTTTGATTGCCATTACTCTGTCTGATATGGGCCAGAATCCTTTGACTGCTCGCGCCGTTTTATTATCTAGTATAATTCCAACTCCCCTTTGGTGTTCTCCTCCTCCTGAGTATATAATTTTACAGTCATCATAATTAAGTTCTCCTGCTCCTTTCCATCTAACTTCTGATAATCCTGAAACATTGATATTCAATCTCTTCATTTCCATAACTACATTTGCTAATTTTCCTTTCTGGTACAGACTTCTTACATTCCATGTTGCTGTTCGTAATGTTTGGTGGTGCACAGTAGCTGGATGACGGTCGAGAGTCACCTGTTCACCTGCATGACTATCTCTACCGGACGAGGCTGTAATCGAGTTGCTCGAAAAACATCCATTGACGTCGTTGACTAGATTCGCTTGGACGGACATCATGACGATCTTGGGATGATACGTCAGTGGTTTCCCGTTGCCTTCTGACGGATTTTTATCTGGTTTACTCCATAGCCTTTTGACCTCCCGGTCATAACCCACAAGGCAGTGGGAGCATTTGGCAGGTTTTAAGGCGCCTCCCATTCACCTTGATAGTCCCTTCATAGAGTATATGAGGCATTTTGTATGTGTAGCTGTGCTGCCAGACTACCCAACCTCACTCTCCACGACTATCGCCAGTTGGTCCGCGGCTTTACAGCTAACCTATAGATCAGGATCTGTAGGCCGTTCTACGATCCGCCACCTGTGGACGCGCTGGGTTGGGGATGGTCGCCCCAGCTGTACCCAGACACCAACATTACAGAAGAGGAAAAACACATCATCAAACACACCAAGCACAGCACACTATACTACGACAACACACCGTGGACAAAGCGACACAATGATTTCGACGTAACAATGGGTTCGTTCGACGGTGCTGAAACATGCGAACTGGTCGGACTCTACATCCTGTCACAACTACAACATACACACACATACATCGGCCTCTATAGAGATGACGGACTCGCTATAACCAACAGACGACCAAGAGCGAACGAAAACATCAAAAAACAAATCTGTAAAATATTCCAAAACAACAATTTGAAAATCACGATAGAAGCAAACAAAAAAACAGTTGACTTCCTCGACATCACATTCGACATAAAATCCAATTCATTCCAACCGTTCAGAAAACCAAACAACACCATTAGCTACATTAATAAAAACAGCAACCACCCCCGTCCCGTCATTGAAAACATACCAAAAAACATAGCACTGAGGGTGAGCAAACTTTCGGAAAACAGAGAGATATTCAACGTCGCAGCACCCCCTACAAAGAAGCACTCACAAAAAGTGGATACAACACACCATTTGTATACACAGACGCCTCCTCTCATGTAACCCCCAACACACAAGTGAAGAACGTAAAACAAGAAAACGACACATAACTTGGTTCAACCCACCTTTCGACATAAACGTCAGCACAAACATAGGACAGCAGTTCCTGAAGTTAATTGATACACACATTCCAAAAAACCACAAGCTACATAAAATTATCAACAGGAATACCATAAAAATAAGTTACTCGTGTATGCGCAACATAGAACAAATAATTTCAAGCCACAACAAAAAAATATTAATAAACCACCGACAAGAGCAAAACCCACCCACTAGAAAATGCAACTGCAGAAATAAAGAACATTGCCCGCTAAACAAACAATGCTTAGAATCAAGTTTAATTTACCAAGCCACAGTCACAGAAACTAAAACAAACAAGCAAGAAAAATATGTAGGACTAACAGAAAATAATTTCAAAACAAGATACAACCTCCACACCTCAACATTTAGAAACACTAACAAAAAAACATCCACAAAACTCAGCGAACATATTTGGAAATTAAAAGACAACAAAATAGACCACAACATTTCATGGAAAATTTTATCTAAAGCAACAGGATACACACCAACATCAAAACAATGTAGCTTATGCCTGGAAGAAAAATATACTATAATCAAACAACCTCATGAAGCCACACTCAACATGAAAAGTGAGATCTACGGAAAGTGTCCCCATCGGCGCAAATTCCTCTTAATTAACTTAAACCGGAACCACTTCAAAAAACAACAACAGTCAACAAAACAACTCAGTGCTGAAGATGGCAAATTAAGCCTGAAACATTGATGTAGACTGCCCCAAACATTGTGGTAAATATTCTAAATAATATATATATATGT
>NC_088365.1:19048689-19053689 GCF_034508935.2 Berghia stephanieae | reverse complement strand
CCCACCGCTGCGCTGTGTGGCCTTGAGCAGGTCACCTCGCCCTAGATCAATTCTTTGCGGCGCTGCACTGCGGCTGACGCCTGGGTTATTCCAGTCTTCCCGTAGAATAGACCCCAGAGACAAATTTCCCCTATGAGATCAATAAAGGGAATTTTTTTATTATTATTTTTTATTATCATTATTATTTTTTTTTACAACAAGAGATCATAACATTTTAAGTTTTTAAGTTATCAGACCTGCAAATAAGTACACGTCGATTAAAATGATCCCCATATTATCTTATCATAAAGAAATCTAAGGTTTAAGAATATTTGACACTTGCCAGCTACTACAATTATTCGGATACTGATATTATTTGTATCAATACACATTTGTATCAATACACATTTGTATCAATACACATTTGTATCAATACACATTTGTATCAATACACATTTGTATCAATACACATTTTTATCAATACACATTTGTATCAATACACATTTGTATCAATAAACATTTGTATCAATACACATTTGTATCAATACACATTTGTATCAATACACATTTGTATCAATACACATTTGTATCAATACACAGTTGTATCAATACACATTTGTATCAATACGCATTTGTATCAATATACATTTGTATCAATACACATTTGTATCAATATACATTTGTATCAATACACATTTGTATCAATACACATTTGTATCAATACACATTTGTATCAATACACATTTGTATCAATACACACTTGTATCAATACACATTTGTATCAATACACATTTGTATCAATACGCATTTGCATCAATATACATTTGTATCAATACACATTTGTATCAATACACATTTGTATCAATACACATTTGTATCAATACACATTTGTATCAATACACAGTTGTATCAATACGCATTTGTATCAATACGCATTTGTATCAATATACATTTGTATCAATACACATTTGTATCAATATACAGTTGTATCAATACACATTTGTATCAATACACATTTGTATCAATACACACTTGTATCAATACACATTTGTATCAATACACATTTGTATCAATACACATTTTTTGAAGCTGCAGCTACAGAACTATTCATTTTGTTTGTTTTGTTATGTTTTTGTCATGTTTTTCTTATTTAAAAAATTTTTTTTGGGTGTATTAAATCTTCATGTCTAAGGACGATTTGATGCCAAATCACCTTTCTCAAGACAGCCAAAGATTATTGATATTTGCTAAAGTCGTTGCAATGTTACACGTAGTTTTGCATGTTGTCCGTTATACTTCCGGACGGCAATGTTGTGAGCTCCTTAGCCAAGCGCACACTATCTATAAAAGAATAAACAACAACAAGAACAACAACAACAACAACAACACACGCAGACACAAAAACAAACACGTACACACCAACACACACGCGCGCGGGAAGCAACGGCTGGTTGAAATGGCCAGTAATATAAATTTAATGGACGGAACGTGTCGGAAAACATAAATAAATCCAGCTGTTCAGATATTTCATCAGGGCAAACACCTCGAGCTGTCTAGAGATAGATGCATAGACAGTTCTCTCGCTATCATATTTTACACCGACAAAAAAGCCCAACAAAGCATTTATAATACGCAATATCGACTAAACGTGCTCAAAGTGCTTTACAAGGGTTCTAACAAGAGATGGTGAATAGGAAAGTGCCAGAAGACAATAGAGAATAAAAAAAATTCGCGGCGGTGATGGGGGTTTGAAACCGCTACCTTACTGGTACGACAACTCCGCCTGGCCGGTGAGAGCGTGACTCTACCATATGAGCTGTCCACGATCCCAAAAAAGATCGTTTATAACTCAGGTCATTATTAGAGCTCTCTCTCTCTCTCTCTCTCTCTCTCTCTCTCTCTCTCTCTCTCTCTCTCTCTCTCTCTCTCTCTCTCTCTCTCACCGACTAATTGAAATCGCGGGTTCTCTCGCCAACAGCAATATTTAACTTGTAATACGAGACATGGCGGCTATGAAGCGAAATTACGTTTTTTTCCGGACGCAGACAACGCTGTTAACTACCAGGTACTCATTTTACACATGAGTACGGTGAGTAAAGAGCCTTTTCCAAGGACTCAACTATGCGCCGCTCAGAGCGGGACTCGAACCCTCGACCTTCCGATCCAAAGGCGAGTGTTATATCAGTAGACCACATAGTTGCATAAAACAAATATTCTTTTCATTTTGAGTGGAAATCTTTTACTTCAAAAATCGATGACCCCAAACTTGTAAAAATTTCTGAAATCAGGGGCTTCAGACTTTTGACAAATTATTAGAGGCGGAAATAGGCATCTGAATTCATTACTATTTGAAGTAAAAATTTGGTGGGCAAAAGGAATAGATAATATGCGTCTATGTTGTCTTGTGATATGTCCTTCACCTTAGGACAGGAAGGCTCCGAATTCGAATCCCGTTCAGAGATGCGCATAGTTTAGTTATTGGAAAAAAGCTTTTTCCTCACATTCTCTCACCGTACTTAGGTGTAAAATGAGTATCTGGCCATTAACAGCGTCGTCTCTGTCTGAAAAATTGTAATTTCGCCTAAAAGGCGTCATGTCTCGTCCCAAATGTTAAGTGTTGCTGATTGTTAGGGGCCCCTTTGTGAAGCTCTTTGAGCACGTTTAGTGGATATTGCGCTATATAAACGATAATTTATTTAAAAGGTGTTTTGTCAGTTTGTGGCAGAATTTTAACCCAATCTAATAGTATCATCAGTAGGATTCAATAGTCTGATGTCACATCCGCAGCGAGCAGCTTGGTTCTTAACAAACAAAATCTGTACTTTTTATTCTTCATGCTGGCTAGAACATTTTCACATGTCGTGTGATTAAAATGTATAAAAGTCAAAACATGATCAGATTTATAATGTTGTTCTTCTCTGGATACACTTTTATGCTCGTCGGAGAAGTACTTCATAAGGGCGTCCGCCATTGTTCCGATAGTTTAGAACCGGTTTCTAAGTTACTAAGCGTCATTACGAGGGAAGTGACGTTACGACTGTTGAAGCCTATTACATCTCTCTCTCTCTCTCTCTCTCTCTCTCTCTCTCTCTCTCTCTCTCTCTCTTTGTGCGTAATGTGTGTTATTTATTTTAAAATGAAATAACCAGCCCTACTCTAGAAAAACTCGTTTTTAAAAATTTGGCCAGAAACCTCGTCCTTCAAATATCGATCGATTGAAATGACCCTCATCTAGGCAAAAAACACTTAAACCTGGGACTTCGCCATGTCAAGATTAGGGTCATTTAAATAGATAGATATTTGAAGGATGATTTTTCTGGCCAAATTTTTAAATACTAGTTTTTCCAAAGTATGGCAGTTGACTGGTTAATGATCATTCGGCTTTTATTCGAAATTCGTGGATAACGTTTAGGCGTGTTGTTATCTCTCTCCTTACCACCTGCAGCAAAATCGTCACATTTGTTGCGACACATATCTACTACGTACCATCTATTCTTTCTCTACTTTAGTCCGGTAAGAAGTTGGTTTAAAATTGTTTTTATTGTTTTTTGTTTTGTTTGTTTTTTTTGTTTTCAAAATTACTAGAACTAGCATAGTATTCTAGTATATTTTCCTCAAAATCCAACAGAGAAAACTATTTAAAAATCGTTTAAAAAATAATATAGCCTGCCGCTAGCTACTGACATTCAATGCAGGGTAGTAGTACTGGCGTATGGCTACACCTCAAAATTTATTTCGTCAACCCAGCTTCTAAAGTCTTCCTCCGCCCTCAGGATGGTTTCGTAGCCACCTTCAAGTTTAGTGACTAGACAGTCACTGGAGGACGATGTGATCGCTGGTCTCTGGGGCTGCCTGACATTTCTGGCAGGTATCACTGTTTCCAAGTTTCCATCTGCACATATTTGATGCAGTTCTGCCATGTTCAGTTAAGATGCGATTTGAGGAAATCCAGTATTTCCTGACATTCAATGCAGGGTGATTTTTTGGAATTATTTTTTTCTTGCATTTTTCTTTCTGATTTGTCTGGTGCTGTTTTATACTCATCTTTTCCCGGATTATTATTGACGCTATGCGTTGAGGTAAAATACAACATCTGTCAGCCGGAAATAACGTAGTACTAACACACAAAACTATGTGTAACCTCTGGCGTTAATAATAATAATAATAATAATAATAATAATAATAATAATAATATCTTTTTTGTCCATAGATATGGCAATTTGTCATTTAGTTACACTTGTTACAACGTTATATGATATCTGTAATAGTTTATAGTCTGATTGATATTATAATTAAGTGAGAAATAACCATTAAATTTGTTGTCTAAAAACAAGCAAAACAAACAAAGAACAAAGAGTTCCTGCTGTAGACAATTATGAAGAAAAAAATTAAAGATTTGTTTCAAATCCATTCTCACCGTTACTGGGTTAAACCGTATCCATCGTTATGTTATAGCCTGACACTGAAATTCAAAAGGACTGGCAGTTTGACGTCATTATTTGTTTTGTTTTTTTTGCACCGCCTAGTGAGTTGTCGTTAGTAGAGCTCATGGAAACAAGCGGTCCCATTGGTTGAACTATTGAATACAACTCACGATTTGTTTTCTTTTGTGGCAAAAGACTGGCATTTTGACGTCATTTTTTGGTCAATGTCAGGCCATAACTTTACGAAGACCACGGTTAAACATGCATTATTCACGATGCGTCCTGTCCCTATCTATGGCCCTTCCTGCCTTATGGTGTCATCCGTTATCGAATGTATCAGTGTCGGTCAGATCAGATTTCAAGCTTCACTTAGAGTGTTATTCAACAGTAAATAGGCAGTCTATTAGAGTCATGAGGCCTAAAGTAAAAAAAAAAAAAAAGAAAAGAAAAGTAGTCTTTCAGTGCCATTAGGGCCATGGAGTCGGAGTGTATCCTGTTTTAAGCGCTTTGAGGTTTCGACGAAAGGCGTTATATAAATATGCTCATTATTATTATTATTATTATTATTATTATTATTATTATTATTATTATTATTAT
>NC_088365.1:19033689-19046189 GCF_034508935.2 Berghia stephanieae | reverse complement strand
TTTTTTCTAGGATTTTTAAAGAAAACGTATGTATACTTTTTTGTAACGTGAATTAACCGTGTTTATTTATTTATTATTGTTTAATTCCTTTGTTTACCTACTAATTAACGAATTAATTAATTCATTAATTAATGAATGCGTAGAAGACCTCTTAAGTTTCATCGTTAACGTTTGATGGTAAATGGAGCTAAATTACAGTATAGATGCAATCAGATTTGGCAACGGTCATGGTCGCTTTTGGCACACGAGAGAAAAGCTATTTATAGCAGCAAGGTATTGAAACATGAGAGATGAAATCGTTTTCGTTATAGGTGATGAGATGATATTGTAAACATCATCATCATCATCATCATCATCATCATCATCATCATCATCATCATCATCATCATCATCACCATCATCATCATCATCATCATCATCATCATCATCATCATCAATATTTATACATACATATATATATATATATATATATATATATATATATATATATATATATATATATGCATATATATATATATATATATATATATATATATATATATATATATAAAGGGAAGAAAAAAAATAGATAGATAGATAGATAAATAAATGAGTAAATAAATAAATAAATAGATAAATTAGATAAATGAATAAATTTATAAATTAAAAAAAATAGATGAATAATAGATAATAAGATAATGGACATACAGATATTTAAAATAATAAAAGTAAACTAGCAAATTAACGTAATGTTTCTCATTCCTAAGGTTTAAAAACAAACAGACAAACATTATAATATGAGGCGGTGACATTCAAAACCTGTATGTTCACATTTTCACAATTCAGAGAAGATTGTAATTATTTCGTCTTAATCCCTAACCCTAACCCTAACCCTAATGTTACAGTGAATGACGTTATCAGTCGAATGATGAAAAGGTTTGAACTGAGATATTGCCAAGTTTAGTTCGAAGATCAATTTTGATCAAAAATAAGTTCTTGTCATAAATGATTAAATCAACCCTTTTTCGACATCTTCGGGAAATATCAAAACTTAATTTCAGTTACATATTTTTTTTACAGCTAGTCAAGTTGAAAAAGTATGAAATTTGAGATAAGTTGCTGGATACCTTTCCCATACATCTGACCATAACTTCATGAAAAATCACCCGATTTACTTCAAATAAAGATTAAAATACTCTGGTGAGCATATTCTTTCAGAAAAGGAAAACAATGCAAATCCAAAATGTTCACCTTCTGACTGTTATGTCATGCACTGACACATAATATAATATTTAACGACATAACCCTCTCCTTACCACTCATAGGAAAATCGTCACATTCGTTACGATGCAACAGAAATTTTCTCATTCTGATTTCTCTTGTACCTCACAAAATGTAAAGAAATGCTTGGATTACACTCTAGATACTAAAAATGTGCTGTAGAGCTCACTTATTACTTTTTTGTTTGAGTAAGAAAAGTCTCTTCTTGTGTTAGTTTGGAGTGAATTTTAGGGGGAAATTCTAAAAATAGCTGGTAAGGAGAGAGTTAAAGAGAACCTATTTGTATTGTCTGCCTGGTAGAAATTTACCCTAGATGTTTTGGAACTTCAAATGTTTACACTGGTGATTCTAAGTTGTCCCCAATAGATGGAACGAAATTGACGTCACTCAGTTCTTTGTTATTGTTTATAGCCAGCCATTTTAATGATTAGATTATTGCTCAGTTCTATCAATCGTACTATAAACGTTTAAGGTTACACATAGTTTTGTATGTTGTGTTGGTAC
Source organism: Berghia stephanieae (assembly GCF_034508935.2). Taxonomy (NCBI): domain Eukaryota; kingdom Metazoa; phylum Mollusca; class Gastropoda; order Nudibranchia; family Aeolidiidae; genus Berghia; species Berghia stephanieae. Next base: position 19,044,425 of record NC_088365.1, on the reverse strand, counting down.
GATATATCCGGCGGGCGGATGTTGTGAGTGTTTTAGATAAACGTAATGCATCAATAGATTGATTGAGAGAATTAACTCATTATCACAATGGTATGCGACGACGAACGTTTTGAATGTAGCCCTCTCCTATGATACGAGAATGTGGTCTAGTGGTATGACACTTCTTTTTGGACTGGAAGGTCCTGGGTTCGAGCATTGCTGTGAGCGGCGTATAGTTGAGTCATTGGAAAAAGCTCTTTACTTACATTCTCTCACTGTACTCAGGTGTAAAATGAGTACCTGGCCGTTAACAGTGTTGTCTCTGTCGGGAAAAAAAAAAAGAAATATCGCCTAATAACCGTAATTTCTCGTCTTACGTGTTACGGTCAGGGATCGTTGTAAACCGCTTTGAGCACATTTAGTAGATATTGCTCTATTTAAAAGCTCAGGTTTATTATGATATATCGCAATCAAAGGTCATATTGTGGCATTGTCAATTATGTTAGTAACAACACGAGATGAAGTTAATAGGAAAGTGCCAGAAGACAATAGAGAATAAATTTTTTTTCGCGGCGGTGATGGGGGTTTGAACCCGCGACCTTACTGGTACGACAACTCCGCCTGGCCGGTGAGAGCGTGACTCTATCGTATGAGCTATCCACGATCCCTGTCGATTATGTTAGAACTTTTATTCTACTTTTTCATTATCATTTTCTTCTTGACTTTTTTGAGCATGAAGCAACATTTGCATATAATTTGACTACTACACCTACCCGATGTAGCCGACGTGTACTTATTTGCAGGTCTGATAATCTGATTTGTTATGGGCTGACGGTTGTAATGGAAATACTCTCAAACCAACGCAAAATAGGGAATGAGATTAGCGGAAGAGTAGCGTCCCTTGATTGGACGTCACCCATAGTCTGTGACGTCACTGGCGGAAAAGTTATTAGAGAGAGAACGTCATGTTGGTTGTGCGCATGCGTCTCTCGTCCTCGCTTCCGGTGAAAGCGGCTTGAGACACTTCAAAACCAAAATTGACGTTCTCTCTGTAAGGTGACCTCCAATCAAGGGACGCTACTCTTCCGCTAATCTCATTCCCTATATGGTCCATTACAACAAAATTAAAACAGGCCCATAACTGCGTCCAGTTATTAGACCTTCAACTATATGCACGTTGAGTGGAATCCATTTGGCGATCATAATTAATTTAGAAGTTCTTTAACCAACCATCACCTCCCAACTCCCAACTTTTAATTGGTTATCGATGTAAAGTGTTTGTTCAATTTAGTTTTAATCGATATTCATTTTTTGTTTAATTATCTAAATTAAATCTGTGCTGTCTTGAGAATTGAATGAACTTTTGTTTTGGACAAAAGATCGTTATGTCGATAAAAAGGTTTGGATTTTCCCTGAAAAGCAAGTACAATGGTGCCTACAATGACACAAATTGACGTAATTTAAAACAATCATTACCATAAAATACAGAGATAGACCAGGTTCTGTCACGGGAGTTCCGAGAACTCAGTTGGTAGAGCGGCTATGTGGGCTAGTGGTATGACACTCGCTTTAGGATCGGAAGGTCCTGAGTTCGTGCCGCGCGCTCGGCGCATGGTTGAGTCCTTGGAAAAGGCTCTTTACTCACATTCTCTCACCGTACTCAGGTGTAAAATGAGTACCTAGCCGTTAACAGCGTTGTCTTTGTCCGAAAAATTGTAATATCACCTAACAGGCGTCATGTCCCGTCCTACATGTTGAATGTTGCTGTTGATCAGGGACCCCTGGTAAAGCGCTTTGAGCACATTTAGTGGATATTGCGCTATATAAGGCTCAACTTTATTATTATTATTATAGAGCACTCGCTTCACACTCAAAGGGCCCGAGATCAATCCCAAATGAAGTCGAGTTTTTTTCTTCTCTTCTCTTCCCCCCCTCACCTCCCTGTCCACCCAACAGAGATTGGGGTAGCTGGGTCAGTAAGATCTGGCGAAAAGTACTTTTCGAGAGACTAACGTTCTTTCAAAAGGGTGGCATGCGAGCAATTGGTATTGTCCGTTTCACGAGATAGAAACTGGGACAACTCCAGTCCATATGCCTTGCCTAACGGCTTTAACTCACTCAATCCTAGAGATTTTTGCTACATTTTAATATTGGAAAAAAATGTATTTAAAATGAGCATGTATATAGATAGTTTTATTCAACTACCATTAACATTCAAAAACCAAAAACATAAGCTTTGATACTACGGCTATAATTTGTCTCAGAAAAATGTAATAAATAGGCAAGGGGTAAAAGTAACCCGGGTAAACTACGGATAAAGTCGGTGTTAGGGTTGAGTGAGTTAAAGAACTACTTTTAGGTTGTGTCCCGTCCGTCAGATCAACCACTCTCTGACTAATGTGACCAATTGTCTAAAAAAACAAACGGTGGGGCGAAACTAAACTAGACTTTTCGACTAATCTTAAGCCTATCTTGTAAAATTAGATTTAAAATATACGACTTTATTCTGAACATCGAGTTTTTTTTCTTAACCCCCAAAAATCTTAAATTAAAAGTTTTTATTTAGCGCAATATCCACTGAATGTGCTCAAAGCGCTTTACAAGGGGTCTCTGACCAACAGCAACACGTAACATGTAGAACGAGACTGTAAGGCGATATTACAATTTTTCCGGACAGAGACAACGCTGTTAACGAAAGGTACTCATTTTACACCTGAGTACGGTGAGAGAATGTGAGTAAAGAGCCTTTTCCAACGACTCAACTATGCGCCGAGCGAGGCTCGAACTCAGGACCTTCCGATCCGAAAGCGAGTATCATACAACTTGACCACATAGCCGCACAATTTCCCCATTTTCGTATCTTTTCTTATTTTAAACTCCATTTCCTTCATCTCATCAAATCAGAATTAACACCCAATGACGACGTGGCTTACAAATGAGTTTCATATTTCATAGATTGCTTATACAAAACATTGTAAAATTGAAGAAAAGTGTCTCAGTTTTCTTAAATTTCTTAAACAAAACCATGTAGAATTAAAGAAAATTGTTTCATTTGTAATAAATCGATTGAACAAAACCATAGAATTTTTTGTTAAAATATAAAAAATTGAGCTTTATATAGCGCAATATCCACTAAATGTGCTCAAAGCGTTTTACAAGGGGTCCCTGGTCAACACAACATTTAACATGTAGGACGGGACATGACGCCTGTTAGGCGATATTACAATTTTTTTTTTTGGTAAAAGACGCTGTTAACGGCCAGGTACTCATTTTACACCTGAGTACGGTGAGAGAATGTGAGTAAAGAGCCTTTTCCAAGGACTCAACGATGCGCCAAGCGAGGCTCGAACCCAGGACCTTCCGATCCGAAATCGAGTGTCATACCACTAGACTACATAGTCGCACATACATTCCGCCTGAATTAAGGAATTAAGGATAAGTGTCTCAATGTCATAAAATGGTTGAACAAAACCATACAGAATTAAATAAAAGTGTTTCATTTGTTATAAACTGGGTAAACTGACGAAAGCGTTCGAAGATCTGGTATTATTTAAAGAGAAAAATATATCTTCTTGATTGGAAATAAAAAGTTAGACGAATAAGCTCTCTCTTTGAAATTTAAATTAAATGGATGTGAATGTTAATACAATAGGATCGATGGCTATGATCAGTCACCATATGGGTGAGAATAATCTTCAAAATGATATTTTCATAACATTGTGTCGTTGGGAGCAGGTAATAGGATTCAGTAGTCTGATGTCACGCCACCCGCCAATGGCGGCCATCTTGGTTCTAAACAAAGAAAATAATTACTTATATTCTTCATGCTGGCTAGAACTTTTCATTCCCTTTCATATGCCTTGTGATCAGAATGTGTAAAAGTCAAAACATGATCAAATTTATGGGTTTTTTTTTCCTCTGGACACGCTTTTATGCTCGCCGGAGAAATATTTCATACGGCGTCCGCCATTGTTCGGATAGTTTAGAGCCAGTGTTACTAAGTTACCATGCGTCATTAGGAAGGAAGTGACGTTACGACTATTGAAGAGTATTGTGTAAGAGCGAGGTCATAGCGAGGTTTCACTGTACCTACACATTTTGTAGGATGTTTATCATCACATAAATAATTGTTTACATAGGGCGTTCGTGTGAATAACATAATGCATACCCACCACATGTCGACACGGTGTGTGTAGTCTATATCGAATAAAAGTCAAACCCTATATCTAATCAAATTTGCAAATTTATTGATTATTTTCCAGTAATCAAATCCATTCTTTTTTGATGTTATCTAAAACAATTGACTGGCTCAGCCATGACGTAAATGAAGACTTATCGATTCAGAATAGAACGGTTAAGATAATCATTGATTCAAAAATATATTTCGTCGCCCTTTCGAGTCATAACGCTCGTGGAGTATAGATAGAATGCAGTTGACGTCAATCTGGTCTTTGTTATTGTTTTATGCCATCCGCGTTTTTGAGTAATACTCACTTAACGGTATTATCCAGACTATAAACGTTCATGATTACACATAGTTTGTGTGTTGGTCCGTTATACTTCCGGATGGCAATGTTATGAGCTTCTTAGCCAAGCGCATACTATCTATAGGGAATGAGATTAGCGGAAGAGTAGCGTCCCTTGATTGGACGTCACCCATAGTCTGTGACGTCACCGGCGGAAAAGTTATTAGAGAGAGAACGTCATGTTGGTTGTGCGCACACGTCTCTCGTCCTCGCTTCCAGTGAAAGCGGCTTGAGACACTTCAAAACCAAATTGACGTTCTCTCTGTAAGGTGACGTCCGATCAAGGGACGCTACTCTTCCGCTAATCTCATTCCCTATTAGTTACACCGCTTTCTGTATGACTTAAACACGAGACTAAGAGCTTGTCCGCGTTCATGGAAACGGGCCCAGGTGTCGATACTACAACACAAAAAGAAACCCGACAATGAAAACAAAAACCAATTCAAAATACGTGCCACAGAACAAACGAAAAAAAAAAAACCAAGCAAAAATTCAAAACAAAAACAAACAAAAACAAAACCAAGCAAAAAAAAAAAAGAAAAAGAAATAACAAACAAACAAACAAAACAAACAAAAACAAAAAAAAAAAAAAACCAACCCACAAACAGTAAAACAAACTATTCTTTGTTATATATTGATAGATAATAATTGTTTTCAACAGCATGTTTTGTAACTGTTTGCAAAAGAATGTGAATTCCACATATTATTATTATTATTATTATTATTATTATTATTATTATTATTATTATTATTATTATTATTATTATTATTATTATTATTATTATCATCATCATCATCATCATCATCATCATTATTATTATTATTATTATTATTATTATTATTATTATTATTATTATTATTTTTATTATTATTATTATTATTATTATTATTATTATTATTATTATTATTATTATTATTATTATTATTATTATTATTATTATTATTATTATTATTATTATTATTATTATTATTATTATTATTATTATTATTATTATTATTTGGGTAACCATTTTCATCAAAATATGTTTTATTAAATGTCACGTAGCACGTCAATATGGATTTAGTTATTTTTGTCAGTTTTTATTCTGTAAAGCGCCTCAGAGCATGATGACCGTGGGTGCTTAGGCTCTACACAAATTCATTATTTATCTAATATTTATTATCGGAATGAATTGGATAAAGTAAATACAAAGGACGTGTAACTCTTATGGCATGACACAAAACCGAAGGGCGAGGAGAGAGGTCTGTCGGTCGCTGATTCGGATAAATAAAATTGTTTTTTTAAATTAACTTACAGAATTTGAGATAAAACAAATACCTTTATTGAAAAGAGGGAATTTATTTCATAAACGTTCAAATAATTAACTCTCTTGGCCTGTTTACTGTCGTACTCTGGAACATAAATTCATTATTTATCTAATATTTATTATCGGAATAAATTGGATTATGGAAATTTAGTTAAAGTGAGTCGAAATGCTCAGTATTAAATAGTTAACCGCCATACTATGACGCACATTAAACAATTTGGCCAGAAAAATCGTCCTTCAATAAATTATATCGATCGATTGAAATGGCCCTCATCTTGGCAAAAGCTTTCAAACCTGGGACCTCGCGAGTTTTTTTTTTTGTTTTTTTTTGCCATGATGGGGGTAATTTAAATCGATCAGTATTTGACGGACGAGCTTTCTGGCCAAATTTTTTAAATACGTATCTTTCCAGCGTACGGCAGTTAACAGATTAATAATGAACATTTCGACTCAATATAACTAAATTTACTTAATCCAATTTATTCTGATAATAAATATTAAATAAATAATGAATTTATCTTCCAGAGTACGACAGTTAACTGGTCAAGAGAGTTCATTATTTTGAAGTTTATGAAATAAAAGTTCACTCTTTTCAATTAAAAAAAATAGAATAAAAAATATTTAAAAATTGAGCTTTATATAGAGCAATATCCACTAAATGTGCTCAGAACGCTTTACAAGGGGTCCCTGGTCAACAGCAACATTTAACATGTAGGACGGGACATGCCGCCTGTTAGGCGATATTACAATTTTTCGGACAAAGACAACGCTGTTAACGGCCAGGTACTCATTTTACTCGTACACATGAGTACGGTGAGAGAAAGTGAGTAAAGAGCCTTTTCCAAGGACTCAATTATGCGCGTGTCATACCACTAGACCACATAGCCGCACATAAAAGCATTTGTTTTATCTCAAATTCTGAAAGTTAACTTTAAACAACAATTTTATTTATCCGAATCAGCGACCGGCAGACCTCTCGCCCTTCGGTCTTGTGTCATGACATAAAGAGTTACATGTCCTTTGTAGTTGCTCTAGGTCACTCATGTTACTGATGCTTAGAATTTGTTGGAAAGAACTCAATAGAGAACATTAGTGTGATGTAAAAAACAAACAAACTGGTTTCAATCTCATTGGAAGTGTAAAATCCACTCTTCCGAAGGATACATACATTGTGTAATTGTGACCCTTCGCCTCAAAACGGTATTAAGTCGGGTTGGTAAAGATGTTAAAAATTGAATTTATAGCCAGAAATATCAGACTTATGTTGAGTTTGTATGTTTTATTGAGGAGAATGGATACCATATTTTAGAGTGCTAATGCCAACAATGTATATTTTTAACCAGTTTAACATTTAATTCGGCTTTTAAGCATCTGGTTCGTTCCGACATAATACCGTTTTGAGACGATGGGTCACAATTGATCTTCTGATTTCATCTTATTTTTTAGTCTAAATAAATGCTAGTCGTCAATAAAGACCATACATCCTCGCTTTTTTTACGTCCGGTAATTGGGCGGGGGTTCCTGACCTCCCATAGTGGGCAGGGAGGTACTTACTGTGTCTTCTATTCCCCTATATCTGTTTTCCAACATGCTTTCTGTCTTTGTCTTGGAATGAGATTACTTGGTTTTGTCCTGGCCCTTCCGGAGTCCTAGCTGGGAGGGAAACAGTCAAATGCATAGTTATCTGTTTTGGGAGATGATATTTTTTCCCTTGTAAATCATCTCTCTGTTATGTATTATTATATTTGTTATTTTGAAGTTATAATGTAAGCATTTGAGTGTATTCCTCTTTGTTGGATTGTGTGCTTGTGTCCGGATAGGACTTATAGATGATCTTAAACTAAGTACATTGGTGGTATGCTATTAGAATCTACATCTGATCCCTATTTGTTCCCAGTTCCCCTTTGTCTTACTATCTCTTGGGTGCTTTAATTGTAATTCTAGAATTTTTCACTATCCCATTTTCTTCCTTTTTACTGGCGCTGATATAACCTAAATGTGTTCCAAGCGCCGTAAAACCCTTAAAAACATAAAACATACGTTCGGTAACCCTAAGAATCTGCCTTTACATCCTGCTACTAAAATAGTTATACTACCTTATTATTCAACATGTAACCTATTCATTATTAGTCCTCCAAAGGACTGATTACATACACACTTCCAATGAGTTTGGAACCGGTAGAATGGAAGGTGTGACGTCCTGACTTCTCTATCCTATTTTAAGATTCAGGTTCACACCGACAAGATACCGTTTTGGGATGATTGGTTGCAAATCTAAATAAAGTGATAACAACAAGAGATGAAGTGAGTAGGAAAGTGCCGGAAAACAATAGAGAATAAAAAATTTTCGCAGCGGTGATGAGGGTTTGAACCCGAAACCTTACTGGTACGACAACTCCGCCTGGCCGGTGAGAGCGTGACTCTACCGTTAACCCCCATCACCGCCGCGAAAATTTTTATTCTCTATTGTCTTCTGGCACTTTCCTACTCACATCATCTCTTTTTGTTATCAAACATAAGTGCCTGCTCCACTCACTTTTCTGAATTAAAAATACACCCTAAATAAAGTGAATTCGTTCAGTCAAGAAGTGTTTGTAAATGACATAGATAGCAGCAACATGAATTACCAACAACAAACTTTGGATGATAAATAAATAATTTAAATGATGAAGATCCCTCCCCACTGTTGTGTTTTGGATTATTACCCCTTCGTCAGCGTGATAATATCGTAAAGCACAATAGAGGATGCCAGTGGATTCACCCACGCGAAGATTGCTGTCGGACACGGATGGTTCGGATGGAAATGATGGCAGCGAAGGTGAGTGTTTGGTTGTTATATATATATATATATATATATATATATATATATATATATATATATATATATATATATATATATATATATATATATATATATTATATATTTACATTCAAAACTTGTTAAAAAATGAAATAGAAGACAACATAATTTTATGACGTGGTGGACGTTTAGGGGTGTTCCCTGTGGCAACATAACCGTAGCCATCGTCCAAAAGGACTGGCAGTTTGACGTCATTATTTGGTTTTTGCACCGCCAAGTGAGTTGTCGTTAGTAGAGCTCAAAGAAACAAGTTATTTCATTGGTTGAACTATTGAATACAACTCACGATCTGTTTTCTTTTGTGGCAAAAGACTGGCATTTTGACGTCATTTTTGGTCAGTATCAGGCCATAACTTTACGAGGGTCACGGTCTGTCCCCTGTGTCAACATAACACAGGTGAGTGGGGCAGTCGCCATCGTTAACTTATAGATCGAACGAAGTTGACGTCATTCAGGTCTTTGTTATTGTTTTTTTGCCATCCGAGTTTATGAGTAATTCTGAAAAAAACTGTATTAACCAGATTATATACGTTCAAGGTTACACAGAGTTTTGTGTGTAGGTCCATTATACTTTCGCTCTCTCTCTCTCTCTATCTATTCAGGGACGGCTGGTAATATTGGGCAGGGTGGGCAAATACCAGCCTGTTTTTTTCAAGTTATAAGCTGTATTACCAGGTCCGAAATAATCTAATTTAAATTAGATAATTTTAAAAGTTAGTACTTAAACTTGATACTTCGTACTGAAATCAATTTGTATGTATTTTTGATAGATTGCGAATCACCATGCACCCCGTAATGCATAAACCAGGATACGCTCCTGTTCTTTTTTATCACCCCCCCCCCCCTTTCCCAACCACTCCACTCCGCCCACATCGTCATCTCATCGTCACGTCGCCTGACGGTGATTTTGCTGTCTGGCCTCTCTAGTTCTAGGTCGGGCTAATTCAAATGAGCCCACCTTATAAACCAGTGAGCACTAAATAGAGATTTTGGCAAACGAACTTTTTTTTATTTATTGCCTTACTTGTGCTGGTACCATTGATGTAATAACATTGGGAAGGTTCCAGTATTGAATTAAATGTATCAATTTACTAATATTATATCAAGTTAGTATTAACTTGTGTTGTTTTAATATATTTGTTTATCCATTTAAATTATCTCTTTTTTTCTCGTTTTCTTTAGTGCTTCTCAAAATTCATTTATTTAAATTGTTGTCTTATTTGTTTGTTTGTTTTGTTTTTTTGTTTTGTTTTTTTTAAACAAATTAATTTGTTCCTTTTTAAAAAAAAATTCTTAAAGTAATTACCGCTGTATTTTTATTGCCAGACTAAATATTTTTGCAAAACAATGTAATTTTCTATTGTATTCCCTCTAATAAAACAAAACACTTTTATTCAGAAGTCACGACTAAATAAATATATAAAATACAACCACCATTTTGGTTTTCTCAACAATTGAATTAGTATACGAGAAATACTCTTCTGAGAAAGGAGAGAGTTGAATTCTAAGTTATAAAGGAAATAAAGACGTTTAAAGGAAGGGTGGGCAGATTCCGTACTTGCCCGTCCTGAAGCTAATACATACATAAGATAGTTCCACTGCGTGGAATCAGCGCTATTTCAGTTGGAACTCCCAAGGGACCAATAACCCTCCCTGCTCGCTACCTGCATGAGGTCATTGGAGTTCAACTGGTATCAGGCAGTGCCGTGTCCAATGGGGCAAATATGGATATTTATGGTCTTATAATATGTCTGTATAGCGGGAAAACAATAACAGACTCTTTCACTTTATTATTTTGATTTGAAAAATCAGTTGTCTTTCTAAACATCAGTGAAGATTTGACATTTTTGTGGTTAATAGTTTTCTTTGAATATCACAAATTGTTGATCTAATTTTAAGGGCTTGTAAATTATGGTGCACTTAAATAAAAAATTTGTTATTCAAAACTCAGCGGCAGTATCTCAAGAATTTTGATAAATATCAAAAGTACATATATGCATCTATGTTCCTGTGCAATATTATCATATTGGCAGTTGATTTTCTTAATTTATTCATGGTTTTGTA
>NC_088365.1:19018689-19023689 GCF_034508935.2 Berghia stephanieae | reverse complement strand
ATTGAATCCAATGGGAGCGATCAATATTCATGTTTTCGTCCAACCAGATCATCAATCACATGATTTGTTGCTGTCCAATGGTTGGGTATTTCTTAACACTCTGCTTTGTTTACAAATGTTATAAACATGCCCATGTGTCAAGCTGAATCAAATGTTAGATATTTAAAAAGCTGTGAACACTTTTCACTAAGTGGGTCACTTTGAGTACATTTTCCAATGTGACCAATGACCTCGAGCATATGGAAAGTTCATATAGATCATACCCATTGAGAGCGACCAAATATTATGTATGTTGTCAGCATTATCAATAGATCTAGATGACTAAACAAGCCATGGCATTTTTACATTGTAGTTAATTTTATGCATCGTGCATTAGCAAACATCAAACATCAGCATGTTATGAAAATACAATGTGAGATGCGTGTAGAATGAATGATCACAGACACTGTGCACAGACAAAAGGCTTTTTTTTACAATTTGGTCAGAAATTTTAAACTTTAAAAAATCGATAAATGAAGATGACCATCAACTTTTCAACGATACTTGAACCTGTGATTGCTTTATAAGGAAACTACCCTTTCAAACATATTCTTTATTTATCCCTAACCGGTTTTTCTTTTTAGATTTAACTCACTCAACCCTAACACCGACTATATCCGTAGTTTACCTGGATCACTTTTACCCCATGCCTATTTATTACATTTTTCTGAGACAAATTAAAGGCGTAGTATCGAAGCTAATGGTTTTAATTTTTACATATTAATGATAGTTGAATAAAATTATCTACGCACATGCTTAAATTTAATACATTTTTTTTCCAGTTTTGAAAAGTAGCAAAAATCTCTAGGATTGAGTGAGTTAAAAGGAAACCATCCTTTAAAACATATTCTTTATTCATCCCTAACGGGCGTTTTAGATTTAAGTTCTGTTCTTAAATAAAACTAGAAAAAAAAACACAAACAAACCCAGGTCTCTTTACAACACACCAAAATAACATGGGGCGAGGTGATTTGCTCAAGGAGATATAGATTGTATGCGCTTGGCTAAGAAGCTCATAACATTGCCATCCGGAAGTATAACGGACCAACACACAAAACTGTGTGTATCCATGAACGTTTATAGTCAGGTTAATACAGTTCAGTGAGCATTACTCATAAACGCGGATGGCAAAAAACAATAACAAAGACCTGATTGACGTCATCTTCGAACTATCTATAGATAAAGGGAGTAAATCTGACTCATGAATGAACAACACAAAACAATCGACGTTTCGGCACCTCTATTTATTTGATTTGCTCAAGATCACACAGCGCTGCGGGTAATAATAATTTGTTCTCGATACTTTCTAGGCACAGAGAAAAGGCCATACCTACCGCTCTGCCTGCCATTCCTCGCGAAGTCCCAGGTTTAAGAGTTTTTTTCCAAGATGAGAGTCATTTAAATCGATCGATATTTGAAGGACGAGTTTTCTGGCCAAATTGTTTTAATACGCGACATTCCAGTGTACGGCCGTTGTCTGGTTAATATTCACTCACTCAATCCCATGACCGGATGGGGGGGGGGGGGGGGGGGGGGGGGGGGACTTGCGTGAAGCAGAAGTTACAGTCTTCCTCCATGCCTGCCTGTTGCTAGCCCTATGTAGCAGCTCGGAACCGACATCTCTGTCCATTCTTTTATATAGTCCAGCCACATCTTCCTTTGGCGCCCTCTTCTGCGCTGGCCTTCGACTGTGCCCTGTAGGACTGTCCTGCTCAGGCTATCGTGTCGAGTATGGTGTCCAAACCAAGACAGTTTTCTGCGCTTCACAGTCACTAGAATAGGTTCTTGTGGGCCTGCCCTAGCTTCTATTTCTTCCAGGGCGTCTTCGTTTGTGCGATGCTCCGTATCACGGCGTAGCAGTCTTCTATAGCACTTGCTTTCAAACGCCCTTATGCACCGTTGTGCATCCATTGTAAGTGTCCAGGCTTCGCATCCGTACAACAAGGTTGACAACGCCAGTGATTTATACAGTTTGATAGTTTAGCTTCACTCGTAAGATTTAAGTTAAAATAAATTCCTTCATTGAGGAAAGTGGGTTTTGTTTCTTGAACTTAACTCTATGCTTACCGACCAGTTTCAGAATTTCCCCCAAAATTTCACAAAAATAGATTTTTCTTACTCAAACAGAAGATTAACCTGTACATTCTATGCATAATATTGTTCAGCAAAATGAGCTCTACAATACAGTGTTTTTAAGGCTATAATACACACATTCTCTTCAAAGTTTATGAGAAACAAAAATAATCAGATGAGAAAGTTGTTGGTTGCATCGTAACGAATAGGACGATTTTCCTGTAGTTGGTAAGGAGAGGGTTAAAATAGCAACCCCCCCCCCCCCCCAAAAAAAAAAAACAACAAAAAAACAACAAAAAACAAACAAACAAAACAAAACAAACAAAACAAACAACAATGAAAACAAAAACAAACAAACAAACAAACAAAACAACAAAGACAAACAGACAAAAAGTATTTTCTGTAACTAATCGTGTTTAGTTTAAACTCAATTTTCTTCATCTGGTTCATACCAACTTAATAATAGATCGTCACACACACGCACACACACACACACACACACATATATAATATAATATATCATATATATATATAATATATATATACTTATATATATATATATATATATATATATATATATATATATATATATATATATATATATATATACATTTTGTATTATACGATCTATCTTACGATAGTTCAAAATCAATTGCATTAGGGAGCGTCAATACTCAAAAAGCTGACCGGAAGTCAGTGAGATGAAATTGTATATGATGTGGACTTCTAATGATCTATTAGAGCAAATCGTTTCCGTCCTCTTTGTTGGCAATGAGGTTGTAGACATTGAAACTGGGACGCGGAATCGACTGGTGCGAATTTTATTGATAATAATATTATTATACATTCAGTCACATTCATTCTCGTCGGGTCTGGCTGGCAAATCAACGACAATGTTACCCATCGTCTCAAAACGGTATTATGTCGGGCTGACCAAGGTGTCAAAATGGGATAACAACAAGAGATGAACTGAGTAGGAAAGACAATAAATAGAGAATAAAAATTTCGCGGCGGTGATGGGGGTTTGAACTTTGAACCCGCGACCTTACTGGTACGACAACTCCGCCTGGCCGGGAAGCGCATGACTCTACTGAATGAGCTATCCTCGATCCCAAAACGGGATTTGGTTTTATGGTAGAATGAAAAAAAATGGGATATTTTAGTAGTTTTTTTTTTTCACATAAAAACATTAACCATGTCTCCTTAACTCTCTCTCTCCTTACCAGCCATTTTCAGGATTTTCCCCAAAACTTCACACCCAACTAACACAAAAAATATTTTTTATCACTCAAACAAATAGCAGTAAGTTATTGCGATAATAAAATTCTTTAACAAAACATTCACTACAATACACTATTCATTTTCTTTTAATTTTATGATGTACAAAAGAAATATGAATAAGAAAACTAATGGTTGTATCGTAACGAATGTAACGATTTTCCTATAGTTGGTAAGGAGTGGGTTAAATAACGATGTCTATTGTCTTAAATAAAGGATTAAAAAAATTAACCCAGAATTCGTATTTGGGACGATAAGATCAGTCACTAACGACTAAACCCCTCCAAAATAATACAGTTTGGATGCAGGGTTGGTGTGGAATTTCGGGGAACATTCTGCAATTGGCTTGTAAGGAGAGAGTAAACACGTTAAAACTAATTCCTTCCATTAAGATGTCTGGTGTTTTCCATTTAAATAGCTCAAAAGCCCCATCCAATTTTTCTCAAAGTTATTCAAATTGGAATTCTACTGTGGACAGGAGAAAGCAGAGTCTGTCTGTCTGTGGCGCCATTCACTGGATAGGATGTGAAGGGAAAAACAACGGATGGATCGGAGGGACAAGAGTGTGAGCAAGGGACAGGGGGCAGAGCAGAGAGACAGAAAGAGAAAAAAGATAGACAGATGATACATAAATATAGATGGATAGGTAGATAGATAGATAGATAGATAGATAGATAGATAGATAGATAGATAGATAGATACACATACATACACACATACATACATACATACATACATACATACATACATACATGCATACCTACATACATACATACATACATACATACATACATCCATGCATGCATACATACATACATACATACATACATACATACATACATACATACATACATACATACATACATACATACATACATACATACATACATACATACATACATACATACATACACACATACACACATAGAGAGTGCGTGTGAGAGAGAAAGAGAGATTGAGAAATATGAACTCAAAAGAAAGTGAAATACACATATACACAGTGACAAATACATATATAATGTGCAAATCCGGCTGGTATTGTTTTTAAAGTAAACGCAATGCATCAATAGATAGAACGAAGTTGACGTCACTCAGGTCTTTGTTATTGTTTTTTACCATCCATGTTTATGAGTTTCTCACTAAACGATAATAATATAAGCTATAAACGTTCAAGGTTACACATAGTTTTGTATGTTGGTCCGTTTCTAAACCAAGCGCACAGCATCTAAATATGAATGTGTTTATCTGTAGGTATGTCAAGATGAGGATGTGTGTACGCGTGTGTGTGTGTGTACGTGTGTGTGTGTATGTGTTCGCGTGCCATACATGTTTTCACAGCTCACCAATAAATAAGGGCGTCACTTCACTCACGTTATGACTTTCGATTAGCTTTTGCCTGCCAAATGCCAGCGGCAACGTCGTAAATTGTATGGGCTTTGATTTCCCTAATACCCTTCTCTGCTCTTGTCCCACGAAAGGCAGTATCTACACATATTTGTCTTGTGGCCTGCTGTCTCCAAGACTATTATTGTGAAGAAGTTGTTTTTTAAAAAAGGGTTTTACGAATCTTGCAACACATTTGTGACCCATCGTCTCAAAACGGTATTATG
>NC_088365.1:18976189-19006189 GCF_034508935.2 Berghia stephanieae | reverse complement strand
TGCGTGTTGCTGTTGACCAGGGACCCATTGTAAAGCGCTTTGAGCACGGTTAGTGGATATTGTGCTATATAAAAAGCTCAACGTCCTACATATTAAGTGTCTCAGTTGGCTAGGTACCCTTTGTAAAACGCCTTGAGCAAGTTTAGTGGATATTATGACCAGGGGCGTGGCTATATTGGTTGATTTGGGACCTGGCACCTCATCCATCTTTTAAAAATGGATTACAGCATTTTAAAAAAAAAAAATAAAACTGAGAAATGGTATACTATATACTGCCTCTTACTTAGTTGAGAAAGTCTTTCCTTTTTTTTTTCTTTCTTTTGTATTTACAAATATAGCATGTTTTAAGAAATTTTCTTCTGATTTTGGCTCCACCCTATACTGTAAGCATGCCACGCCACTGATTATTACCCTTTGTAAATGCTTGAATTCTCAAGTCCTTAAATCCGATCAATTATAAATTTCATCCTCGATTATTTCAAATCGGGTTGGAAATCCCTTATCTGATGTCACAAGAAAGGAAAGTTCTTTAAAACCAGGCCCGGTTCTAGTGGGTTATGAAAAAAAAGCAGTTTTTAAACATTTCGGTCAGAAAATGTTTTAATTCAATAATCGATAGAGTAAATGGCCCTGTCCAACTTTCCAAACAGTGTTTTACTTCTGGAATTAAAGAACCGAAAAACTCTTGACAAGTTAAAACATTTTTTAAAAAAATTGAGCTTTATATTAAAATTGAGCTTTATATAGCGCAATATCCACTAAATGTGCTCAAAGCGCTTTACAAGGGGTCCCTGGTCAACAGCAACATTTAACATGTAGAACGGGACATGACGCCTGTTAGGCGTTATTACAATTTTTCGGACAAAGACAACGCTGTTAACGGCCAGGTACTCATTTTAACACCTGAATACGGTGAGAGAGAATGTGAGTAAAGGGCCCTTTCCAAGGACTCAACTATGCGCCGAGCGCGAGGCTCGAACCCAGGACCTTCCGATCCGAAAGCGAGTGTCATACCACAAGACCACACAGCCGCACAAGTTGAGGTAAGATGGTTAAAATGACGAAAGTGTTTTGTGATTTGAAGGGCCGAGTTGGATCTATCGTTTAGATTCGGCTTTCTCCGTGACATCCGACATCAGAGAAAGGTTTACAGACAGAGGTTTTAAAATCTTAGCGATGAAATTGTTTTGTGATTGAAGGGCAGATTTGGACCTAATCTAGCGTTTGGATTTGTCTTTATACGCAACATCAGAGAGAGGCTTACTGACCAGGTTGTTAAAATCTTAACCGATGAGTTAATTTTCTAGGCAATTGATGTTGCCTTTGTAGTTATATTGTGATTTCAATATACTTTGAATTCTCATTACTGCAATAAGCTGTCATTTTGGCGGGATTAAATACATATTTAAAGAAAAAATATGGAAGTAGAAAAATCAATTACCCTCAATCTCTACTCTTCTGATCGGTTGATCGATCGACTGATTTGTGAATAACTGACTGACTGATTGCTTGATTCATTACGTGCTTGTTTTCTTGATTGATTGATTGACTGATCGATTGTGCAATTAATTGATTGGCGGATTGAACGATTCATTGATACATTGGGTAATGATTGATTGATTTATTGGTTGAATAATTGATTGGTTGATTTACCTATTGATTTATTGATTGGACAATTATTGATCAATAGATCTGTTAGGCTACTTGTTTGCTTGATTGATTGGTGGGTCACTCAACTGATTGATTGATTAATAACTTGCTTTTTATTGATTGATTGGTTGATCGATTCTTTAATAGATTTGATTAATTGATTGATTCATTATTAATTGAGTGATTGACTTATTTATTGATTGACTGGTTGATTGGTTGATTAACAGATGTATGTATGAGTTGCATTGTACATTAGTACGGCACCTATAAGGTGCTATGCTACATCAGCATCAAAGTGTCACGGTCTTAGGGATTAACTCATAGTTACTTGATAGCTTATTTTATTGAAGATTGATTGAATCTTCGATCAGTTAGCTGGTTGATTGATTATCTATTAAATAATTAATTAATTAATTAATTTAACTCATTTCTGTTATTATTTAACCATTTATTTATTTATTTATTTACTAATTTATTTACTTATTTATTCATTAATCAATTTATTGGTCTGATTCAAAAACTTGAGCTTGAGCTTTTATATAGCGCAAGATCCATTAAACGTGCTCAAGGCGCTTTACAAGGTCTGATTAATTGGTTGGTTGGTTGTATGGTTCTTTGGTTTATTGAAACCCAAAATGCTTGTTTTTGGGGGTACTGGTGACCAAAATATGTGACCTATCTGGATTGTATCATTGAATAAATCCAAAACACATTGTATTTCGCAACATCATCTTCTTGTTAAGTAAACAAGATTTATTTACATAAAATGTGTTACACACAGGCAACGTACTGTTTGTTTGTTTTTAAAAAAAATGTGTTTCGTTTAATGTGTTAAACTTTTTGTTGTTTTACTTCTTGATTTGCATTGTATTTCCTTTTTATTATTAATTTATTTGCTTAATACAGAACCAATGTCATTTGAATTATTTGATAAGTAGGGCATATAATTTGGATTCTTAGTGTGTATTTTATTATAATGAATTATTTAATCATCGTATTTATGTGGTTTTTTACATGTCAGTTCAATAGATGCGCTGGGCTAAGAAGCTCATAACATTGCCATCCGGAAGTATAACGGATCAACACACAAAACTGTGTGTAACCATGAACGTTTATAGTCAGGTTAATATAGTTCAGTGAGAATTACTCACAAACGCGGATGGGAAAAAACAATAACAAAGACCTGAGTGAGGTCAATTTCGAACGATCTATATTTGTGTATGATACATGATGTGTTGATGTAAAGCGCCAGTGAGCAATTTTTAATTGGAAGTTGGCGCTATATAAATTCATTATTATTATTATTATTATTATTATTATTATTATTATTATTATTATTATTATTATTATTATTATTATTATATTATTATTATTATTATTATTATTATTATATTATTATTATTATTATTATTATTATTATTATTATCATTATTATTAATATTATTATTATTATTATTATATATTATAATTATTATTATTATTATTATTATTATTATTATTATTATTATTATTATTATTATTATTATTATTATTATTATTATTATTATTATTATTATTATTATTATTATTATTATATTATATTATTATTATTAATTATTTTCAGAAATTCATTAGTCTCTGCCAATACTCAATGTAAATTTTCAGAAGTGGATAAATAAAATGCATCTTATCTCTTATCTTATCTTGCCTTATCTTATGTATGAATTATCATTGTAAATGGTCAGAATGTGCACATCTTTTACCTGACACATTACGTAACTTACCCTACAGATGCTATGCGTTTAAGTAAAATACCCACTTGCTCTGTTCGCCAGATCAGTTGGACAAACACACACACACACACACACAAATATGTGTAATCCTAAACAGTTATTATGTATTTTAATTGAGAGAATTTAGTGATAAATTACCACCAGTCATCTGGCGGGCTAGAGCTGAGTGACGTCAACATCATTCATTCTATTTCCTTGATATGATATTTAAATTATAATATGATCGTCTGTTCACACAAATAATTTGTTTGTTCAGTATGTCACGAACTTCGGTGATATTAACGTGGTTAAAACAGTCAAGGCAACATGAATGACGTCAACCAGTGTTTGAAATCATACATTTTAGTCAAATACAATTAACCCGTTAACTGTCGTACCCTAGGAAAAACACGTATTTAAAATTTGACTAGAAAACTCGTCCTTCAAATATATATCGATTCAAATGAGCCGCGAAGTCCCAGGTTTAAAAGTTTTTTTTTTTTTTGCTAAGATGGGGGTCTTTTGAATCGATCAATAAGGACGAGTTTTCTGGCCAAAATGTTTAATAAGTGTCTGTCCGGAGTACGCCAGTTAATTGGATTCAATAGTCTGATTTCACGTCACCCAGCAACGGCGGCCATCGTGGTTCTAAACAAAGAAAATCGGTACTTTTTATTCTTCATGCTTGCTCGGACTTTTCATATGTCTTGTGATCAGAATGTGTAAAAGTCAAAACATGATCAGATTTATAATGTTTTTTTTTCCTCTGGATACGCTTTTATGCTCGTCGGAGAAATATTTCATAAGGGCGTCCGCCATTGTTCCGATAGTTTAGAGCCAGTTACTAAGTTGCCATGCGTCATTACGAGGGAAGTGACGTTACAACTGTTGAAGCGTATTGGTTAAAGAAATAAAATATACAAGAATGTCGTTCAAAAAGATCTAATAAGGAAAAAACATGGCATTGTCTATTGGGTTGCTTGTTGTCTTGTATCTCGAGATCTTCCAGAAATAACTAATTACAAAATTGTGGGGCAGATTTAGATCTGTCAACATCCTCCTCTCTCTCTCTCTCTCTCTCTCTCTCTCTCTCTCTCTCTCTCTCTCTCTCTCTCTCTCTCTCTCTCCCCCCCCCCCTTTTTGCTCTCCCTTTATGATTTTTATATAAATAAGCTTTTGCATCATGCCGATTGAAATGAAAATATGATTTATTTTGAAAAAAAATTAATGAGAAATGGAAAAATAAAAGTAAAGTGATGTTCAATGATTGGAAAATCTGATAAGATCGCGACCATTAAATTGCATACAGTGGAAAAAAACAACTCGTCTTATTTCTACTGATATTAAGCTCCCTCTTTTAAATTCTTGATTTCTCTTTCTCTCTCTCTCTCTCTCTCTCTCTCTCTCTCTCTTTCTTTCTATCTATCGATCTCTCTCTCTCTCTCTCTCTCTCTCTCTCTCTCTGTGTGTGTGTGTGTGTGTGTGTGTGTGTGTGTCTTTCTCTCCTGAGCATTTATATAGAGCATAGCGCAAAATCCACTAAACGTATTCAAAGCGCTTTACAAGGGGTCCTGAGCCAACAGGAATACTTAACAAATAGGACAAGACATGACGCCTGTTAGGCGATATTACTTTTTTTTTTACGACAGTACAATGCTGTTAAAGGCCAGGTACGCATTTTACACATGAGTGCGGTGAAAGATTGCAAGTAAAGAGCCTTCTCCAAGGGCTCAACACTATGCGTCGCTGAGAGCGAACACTGAAACTTCCGGTCCGAAGGCGAGTGCCATACCACTAGACTACAAAGCCGCGCTCTCTCTCTCTCTCTCTCTCTCTCTCTCTCTCTCTCTCTCAATCAATCTATCTATCTATCTATTTATCTATCTATCTGTCCTCTTTCTTTCTCTCTAGCCATCCATACACACACACACACACTCACACACACACACACACACACACATATATATATATATATATATATATATATATATATATATATATCATTATTTGTCCCTGGGATGTAGAAATACCTATTTGACGCATAATATGACCTAAATTAGCCTTGTCACCTGGACGGTATCAATGCCGTTAGGACATACATTTTGCACATTATAATTTATCATTGACTGACCGTAAGTTCCAAGATGCGTCTGATTAACTCTTTCCTTTCTGATCTTTTTCAGTATTTTCCTAAAATGGCAGACTTACCCAGCAGAAAAATTGATTTTTTAAAACTCAGACATTCTCCCTCCAAAACTAATTTCATGTTCTTATTAATTAAACAAAGATCATTCTTCAAAGTTTGTGATGTACAAAATTAATCTGAATAATAAAAATGTAGATATTGTGTCGTAACAAATGTGACGATTTTGCTTTAGGTTGGTAAGGAAAGGATTAAAAGCAGTGCTGCCCTTTCCCTAAAATTTGTATTAGCGCCTAAAACTAAAAAGCGTCTGCATTTTTGTCATCCTGCTATTCCATCACAAGTGCATTGTCAACATGTAAAGCATGATATAGGCAATAATATTCATTGCGGATTGTGAAGTCCAGTAGTCTTAACCTCGGATAGAGTGTCGGGAAGTGTTAAGTACCATGCAAGAAACTGCCAATACGTTTCAACAGTCCTTACATCACTTCCCTCGTTATAACGCATGGTAACTTACTAACTGGCTCTAAACTATCGGAACAATGGCGGACGCCCTTATGAAATATTTCTCCGACGAGCATAAAAGTGTATCCAGAGGGGAAAAAACCTTCCATTATAAATCTGATCATGTTTTGACTTTTATACATTCTGATCACAAGACATATGAAAAGTTCTAGCCAGCATGAAGAATTTAAAAGTACCGATTTTCTTTGTTTAGAACCACGATGGCCGCCGTTGCTGGGCTGCGTGACATCAGACTATTGAATGCAATTAGCGTATGTAGTCCTTAAGTTCACCGCTTTGTTTGATCCGTTGTTGGACTCATCTCCTTCACTGTTTATTTTTAAACTCTTTCAATAATAAATGGCTTGTTGCATCTTCATACCATAAGATGAAGCGAAGGTTAAAACAAGTTTAAAAAGGAACGGGTCATAACACTACCACTTATGCAGTTCACTTAAAAAATTGGCGTGGAAGGTGGGCATGCCTGAAAAAAAACCAGCAACCCTCCCCCCCCCCCCCCCCCAAAAAAAAAAAAAAACCAAAAAAAAACCAACAAAACAACAACAACAACAACAACAACAACAAAAACAAAAAAACAAAACAAAAACAAACTAACATACTGTTTCAGACCTATGGCTCGTTTAACTTTGAATACAGAATTTATATTTCTTCATTTTCTTTCCCCAGCTTCAGAAGTCTATACCCGTCTCTCCGATGTCCAAAATCAACAATCAAATGGTTCCAAGTTTGATGAAATTGCCAGGGCGACCATCTTTGAGTTGACCCCGGAAGGAGACAAAGCCAAAGCAAGGGTCAAAAAACGTTTGAAAAAGAGACACAGAAGGGTAAGTAGACCATTTACTCAATTTCCCCTTATTTTCTTGGTGCGGCTATGTGGTCTAGTGGTATGACACTCGCTTTCGGATCGGAAGGTCCTGGGTTCGAGCCTCGCATAGTTGAGTCCTTGGAAAAGGCTCTTCACTTACATTCTCTCACCGTACTCAGGTTTAAAATGAGTACCTGGCTGTTAACAGCGTTGCCTTTGTCCGAAAAATTGTAATATCGCCTAACAGGCGTTATGTCCCGTCCTACATGTTAAATGTTGCTGTTGACCATTGACCTCTTGTAAAGCGCTTTGAGCACGTTTAGTGGATATTGCTCTATATAAAAGCTCATTAAAAAAAGTGTCGGGAGGCCCGCTAAACTAGGAGCTGACTTCGACCAGTTATGAATGGTCTTTGTTGAATTCATTCGATTCCATTTGCATCAACTAATCCAAACAGATAATAAGCGTGTATTGAAAATAATTAAATTATATTTTTATTTCACTAAGTATGAAGCAAAACGGCATTTTGTTCTTTCGGTTCAGCGGACTCCGTGTCTGGCCGAGTGAAGTGAAGTCGGACCGGAATCGCGATAGAATCGACTACAGCCAATGATTTGGCATGGCTGGCAACACAGCTAAAACGGATTAAAAGGTACATTTTGAGCGTGTGAGAAAGTGTTTGGGTCATTTACACACAGACACAAAGACAACACACAGACACAGACACACACAATCACACACACACATACTTACAATCATCCCTCCACACAGAGACATTATGATAATTGTCATATTCACAAAATATGCCTTCATTTTTTTTTCCTCAGGACATACCAACCAGAAAATCTCCATCATTTTTTACCAAAACGTTTACAAAATTGAAAGAAACAGCGTCAAATTCCTGCTGTGAGTGCAACCGGAAGTCGTGTCGTGGTTACTTCCGGAACCTGTTCCCTTTTGTCCACATACTTGACGGCTACAGCGCCCTCTATGACTTGCCTTGTGACCTCATTGCTGGTCTCACAGTGGGCATCATGCATATACCACAAGGTGGGTTTCTCGTTTGTGGTGATGATGTCAGTGCTTGTTGATGTTGTTGTAGTTATCGTTGTTGCTGTTAACGCTGTTGCTTTTTTAAGTGTTTTTCTTTATAGTAGAACAGTTATCACGACAATAATGATACACAGATGATAATGCTTATGACGATGACAAGACGAAGCCGACGACGACGACGACGACGACGATGATGATGACGACGACGACGACGATGATGATGATGATGATGATGATGATGATGATGATGATGATGATGATGATGATGATGATGATGATGATGATGAACATATTTTATATTGTGAAGAGGAGAATACTTATTTTACATTTGTGTCAATGAATGTCAAACTCGCGTGACCAAGAAACAAAAATTGCAAAACGGCGGGTATTTTGGGTACTGTTGAAAAGGACGATTTTTCTCGTTTTATCTCTTTTTTTTTTCTTTTAAATGATGAGGAAGCAAAGCGGATGTTATGGTCAACTTTGCCGCCAAATGACATTACGTTTTGTTGGGGTTTTTTAAAATATAATTTTGTCCAGAAAGCTTTCACTTCCTTTATCGGCGGATTATCGCCAGATAATGAAAGGATTAAGATTATGAGTATAATCCTCCAACTGTTACCAAAAAAAAAAAAAAAAGAAAGAAAAAAAAAAAATACTCAAATCTAAGACTTCTTCGAAGATTTTTCGGCAAATTGGTCACTTTTGTTTGTCAAAATGAAGCAAAAAGATTTCTGTCCAAAAATAGAGAAACAAAGAGATTTGCTATGGTTTGGCATAACTAATTTGAGAACTTTGGAGGTTCTGATTTTTCGAAAAGAAATTTTTTTCCATCGTTTATTGAATACGCGTGATTGGTCGAATGTGCGGTATCTTGATACGTATTGTAGTCAAACGAATTTGAATGGGAGCGATCTATATTCATGTTTTCGTCCAACCAAGTCATCAATCACATGATTTGTTGAGGTCCAACGATTGGATATTTCTTCACAAATGTAAACACACTGCTTTGCTTATGAAAGTTGGACATATACCCATGTGTCAAGCTGAACAAAACGACCAATCGTGATGTAAGATATTTTAAAAACTGTGGATACTTTTCACTATGTGGGTCACTTTGAGCACGCTATGCAATGTGACCAATGACCTCGAGCACATGGAAAGGGAATATAGATCATGCCCATTGGAATGTGGTCAACCAGTTAAATGCCATAGGCTGGAAAATCACGTATTTATTTTAAAATTTTACCAGAAAAGCTTGCGAAGTCCCAGGTTTGAGAGTTTTTGTGCTAGAGTTGCTGTTATGATTTTTGTTGTTAATATTATTTCATTACATTATGAGCTTTGTACATTTATGATTTATTCAATCATGAACAATTTTCAAAACATAGTATAGAACTGTTAATTTCGACTTTACATTGACATTTTGATATAATTTTTCTATTCAAATATTGTGTAAAAACTGTCTGTAAAGGATAAATAACAAGCTATTAGAGATGTTGTAATTAGATTCTATTACATAAGATTGAAAGAGGATAGGTCCTATATAGATGAAATTATGGTGATGATGATGATGATCATCATAATGATGATGATAATAATGATGATGATGATAATTATAATAATATTAATAATAATAATAATAATAATAATAATAATAATAATAATAATAATAATAATAATAATAATAATAATAAAAATAATATAATCATAAAAATAATAATGATATTAGTAATCGTAATAATGATGATGATGATGATAGTAATAATAATAATAATAATAATAATAATAATAATAATATATAAAACAATAATAATAATAATAATAATAATAATAATAATAATAATAATAATAATAATAATAATAATAATAATCATAATAAATCGTTATTGTCCTCATAAAAGTGGCAATTTGTCATTTGGTTACACATTAATAACAATACAATATTGACATAGACACACTCACACAGATGCACACTAGTCACATCGTAGTCATCGAAAAAAACTGCATAAACAACAACATCATTATCACAATCATCATTATCATCATCATCATCATCATCATCATCATCATCACAACAACCTTCCTTATATTTTCGTTACAATCCTTCACTAATAATAATAATAATAATAATAATAATAATAATAATAATAATAATAATAATAATAATAATAATAATAATAATAATAATAATAATAATAATTAATAATAATAATAATAATAATAATAATAATAATAATAATAATAATAATAATAATAATAATAATAATAATAATAATAATAATAATAATAATAATAATAATAATAATAATAATAATAATAATAATAATAATAACACATTTCAGTTAGTAGCAGTGGTGGTGGTAATGATGCATGCCTTCCTGTCTTTCATGTTTCTGATAAGACTTCTATTTTCATTGGGGAGAGCTGATCAGTAGAGTGTGGAATAACAAAGCAACGTTATTTTCAGACCAAAGCGTTATTTATAGCTATTGATTATGCAATCCACGTCACGTTGCGTCATCCTGATGTGTAGGATATCAAAATGGAGATAGGATTCGTCTTTGCGATATCCTATACAAGTCATTCGGTTCAGATCGTTGTTGCATTGTTTGAGTAACAGTGCAGCTGTTGTCTATTTTATTCGATGGTGTTTCTTGTTAGTATTATTGTTGTTGTTATAACTAGAACAGCTGCTACTACTACTACTACTACTACTACTACTACTACTACTACTACTACTACTACTACTACTACTACTACTACTACTACTACTACTACTACTACTACCACTACTAGACTACTGGTACTAATACCGCCACTACAACTACTACTACTACTACTACTACTACTACTACTACTACTACTACTACTACTACTACTACTACTACTAGACTACTGGTACTAATAACTCCACTACTACTACTACTACTACTACTACTACTACTACTACTACTACTACTACTACTACTACTACTACTACTACTACTACTACAGCAACTACTACTTTTACTACCACTACTAGACTACTGGTACTAATACTACCACCACCACCACCACCACCACTACTACTACTACTACTACTACTACTACTGCTGCTGCTGCTGCTACTACTACTACTACTACTACTACTACTACTGTTACTACTACTACTACTACTACTACTACTACTACTACTACTACTACTACTACTACTACTACTAATACCACTACTACTACTACTACTACTACTACTACTACTACTACTACTACCACTACTAATACCACTACTACTACTACCACTACTACTACTACTACTACTACTACTACTACTACTACTACTACTACTACTACTACTACTACTACTACTACTACTACTACTACTACTACTACTACTACTACTACTAGTACTATTAATATAATTACTCTTCCTCCCCTCTTCATCTTCCTCCTTCTCCTCCTCCTTTTTCTTCTTCTTCTTCTCCCACTTCTTCTTCTCCTCCTTTTCCCGTCGTCTCCATCCTCTTCTTCCTTTCCTTCCTCTAGTTTTGTCCTTCCGTTTTCCTACGCTCTCCTCCTTATTGCCTCGAGAGCTTTCTTCTTCTTCTTCTTCTTCTTCTTCTTCTTCTTCTTCTTCTTCTTCTTCTTCTTCTTCTTCTTCTTCTTCTTCTTCTTCTTCTTTCTCTTCTCCTTCTTTCTCTCATTCTTCTTCTTCTTTTCTTCTTCTTCTTCTTCTTCTTCTTCTTCTTTCTTCTTCTTCTTCTTCTTCTTCTTCTTCTTCTTCTTCTTCTTCTTCTTCTTCTTCTTCTTCTTCTTCTTCTTCTTCTTCTTCTTCTTCTTCTTCTTCTTCTTCTTCTTCTTCTTCTCCCCCTTTTCCTACCCCAAGAACATCCACTTAAAAAGTACCATCGTTACCAAATTGGCAATTTGAACTGCAATTCATGGTAATGATGTTGATGGTAGTGCTGGTGCGGAGTAGAATTGATGATCGCGATAAGACGACGACGACGACGACGACGATGATGATGATGATGATGATGATGATGATGATGATGATGATGACGACTTCGGTGACTTCGAAAGGATGACTGATAATGATGGCGATGACGAAAACTTCAACAGGGACTATGATGATTATGATGATAATGATGAAGACGATGA
Organism: Berghia stephanieae; assembly: GCF_034508935.2. Lineage (NCBI taxonomy): Eukaryota > Metazoa > Mollusca > Gastropoda > Nudibranchia > Aeolidiidae > Berghia > Berghia stephanieae. The sequence continues at coordinate 18,994,119 of NC_088365.1, read as the reverse complement.
TGATGATGATGATGATGATGATGATGATGATGATGATGATGATGATGATGATGATGATGATGATGGTAATGACGATGATCATGATGAAAAGGATATAATTGATAAGGAAGAGGCGACGACGACGACGATGAAGGTATTGGCTATGGTGGTGATAGTGGTAGTGGTGGAAGTGAATCGATGAAGGCAACGACAAAGTTGATCTTAATAATAATGACGATGTTATATCCTCAGGTATGGCGTACGCCCTGCTAGCTCAACTCCCAGCAGTCTATGGCCTGTACACTTCTTTCTTTCCTGTTCTAATCTATTTTCTCTTTGGAACATCCAAGCATATATCAGTAGGTAAGTGTTCACACTCAGGATATAGATAGAATGAAGTTGACGTCACTCGGGTCTTTGTTATTTTTTTTAGCCATCCGCGTTTATGAGTAATACTCACTGAACTGTATTAACCCGACTATAAACGTTCATGGATACTCACAGTTTTGTGTGTTGGTCCGTTATACTTCCGGATGCCAATGTTATGAATATGAGCTTCTTAGCCAAGCACATACTATCTATAGCAATATGATGAATATAAATTTACTTGAGCTCTTATATAGGGCAATATCCACTAATAGTGAACAAAGGGTCCCTGACCAACAGCAACACGTAACATGTAGAACGAGACATGACGCCTGTTAGGCGATATTACAATTCTTTCCCCGACAAAGACAACGCTGCTAACGGCCAGGTACTCATTTTACACCTGAGTACGGTGAGATAATGTGAGTAAAGAGCCTTTTCCAAGGAATCAACTATGCGCCGAGCAGATGATATTATTCATTACCGCTTGTCTTCCACAAAAGGCATTACGTGCAGTGACAAAGATCGCTAATGATGAAAACACCAAAACCCCACTTAATATTGTTGCAACTATTTTCCTATTTAGTGTTACAGCGGTTTTATGGAATTATGGTATGACACTCGTCTTCGAACCTGTAGATCCCTGGTTCGAGTTCTGTTGTGAGCGGCGCAAATTTGAGTTCTTTTAAACAGCTCTTAACTCATTTTCTTTCACCCGACTCAGCTGGAAATGAGTATCTGACCGTTAATGTTTTTAAAACAAATGTTTTTAAAGAGCGTATGTAAATAAATAGCAAGTTACGTCCTTCACACTGTAGGCAAATCTACACATCATCCTATTAGAGTTATTATCATATCGGACGGGTTCGGATACCACATGAAGGCTACAGGGAAAAATCGACCAAAGTCTGAAAGACCCTTACTGTTCTAATGTCACAATAATTTGGTATTAAAATCAACCAAGAGCTTGTTTTTTATATACATCTGACGTGGTTTTGTAATTCACCTTCAGTTCAATTCATATTATCATGTGGCGTTTTCAACGGGTTTCCAAACTTTGATTTAAAGAAAATAAAAAAATTGAGCTTTTATATAGAGCAATATCCACTTAACGTGCTCAAAGCGCTTTACAAGGGGTCCCTGGTCAACAGCAACATTTAACATGTAGGACGAGGCATGACGCCTGTTAGGCGATATTACAATTTTTCGGACAAAGACAACGCTATTAACGGCCAGGTACTCATTTTACACCTGAGTACGGTGAGAGAATGTGAGTAAATAGTCTTTTCCAAGGACTCAACTATGCGCCGAGCGAGGCTCGAACCCAGGACCTTCCGATCCGAAAGCGAGTGTCATACCACTAGACCACATAGCCGCACTATATTTTCTCAAAAGGTGAAAAATGTGACTTTGATCGTTTTTCCCCTGTTGTCTTCATATGTGTGGTCATTTAATACTATTCACAAATATCTAGATTCAAACGATGCATCAGTGATTCACAACAACAGGTGATGGACGGATGAATAATTGACCAACTTATCGCAGCTCGTAGGCGGGGAAGACCAATAATAATTGGTCACTAACATGTGCTTTTTATTCTCATTTCTGCCGAACTGTGAATGAAAACACATTTTAAAAAATTTTGGCCAAGTACTCGTCCTTCAAATTTTGATCGATTAAAATGACCATCGTCGTCACAAAAAAACTATCTCAAATCTAGGAATCAGCAAAGTCCCAGGTTTGAGGGTTTCTGTGAAGATGAAGGTTAAATTAATCGATCGATGCATATATTATGAAAGATGAGTTTTGTAGCCAAAATTATAAAACGCGTTTTTCAGAATTTATAGTCCTTATCAATATTATCACCGAAAAGAATCGTAATTGCTGCCTTCATCTCCAACACAACCTACCATCCCACGAAATGCGAAAATGGTTATAATCGACCGACTACCGATTACCATCTCTGGACAGTATCAGGTCTACATCAAATAACCTCTGATATACGTTGGTATTTAATATCAAAGTTCGTTATAATGTGACGGATGAAAAAACGACTAATAAGTAATTCTATGCCAGATGAGACGTCAGTGTGAAAAACAAAGGAAAACAACATAATGATTATGATATTATTATTATTATTATTATTATTATTATTATTATTATTATCATCATCATCATCATATTATTATTATTATTATTATTATTATTATTATTATTATTATTATTATTATTATTATTATTATTATTATTATTATTATAGTTATTAGTAATAATAATAATATAATGATAATAATAATAATAATAATAATAATAACAATGATAACATTGATAATAATAATGATGACGATGATTATGATAATAATAATAATAATAATAATAATAATAATAATAATAATAATAATAATAATAATAATAATAACAATGATAACATGATAATAATAATGATGACGATGATATGATAATAATAATAATAATAATAATAATAATAATAATATAATATAATAATAATAATAATAATAATAAAATAATAATAATAATAATAATAATAATAATAATAATAATAATAATAATAATTAATACAGTTGATAATAATATAATAATAATAATAATAATAATAATAATAATAATAATAATAATAATAATAATAACAATAATAATAATAATAATAATAATAATAATGATAATGATGATGATGATGATGATTATTATTATTATTATTATTATTATTATTATTATTATGATAATAATAATAATATTAATAATAATAATGAAAATGATAATGATGATGTTGATGATGATGATGACTTCGACGACGACGACGACGATGATGATGATGATGATGATGATGATGATGATGATGATGATGATGATGATGATGATGATGATGATGGTGGTGGTGGTGATGATGATGATTCGACATTGAGAATACGTATTAACATTTAATTTAGAACTATTAGAATTTTTAGATATAATAATATAACAATTAGGGGTTAAATAAACCAATTGGCCTTTAAACACCATATAAAGATACATCAAATCGACATGTTAACAAATATAAATCGGAAGCATAATGTTGAATGAGAAAGAGATGGATGAAATTAGATGATTAGAAATGGAGATTCATAAATCACGATGACACATACAGACATATTAACCATCATAACATTTTAAAGAGTACAATTCCATGTCTATGACATTTTGAAAGCATTTATAGTTCTCGCATTTTGTGTATTGTAATTTAGACTATTCCATGTCTTTACTGTTCTTGAAATGAATGTTGGCGAATGGATGTATAACAATATTTAAAATCATCACCTAGTGTGAACGTTATTCTTGAATAAATAAAAAAAAATCTTTGTAATCAATTTATATCCATACCATGAACTAGTTTAAACAGCTGGATAGGGCCCCCTCGTTTTCTTCTATCTATACTTTAAAGTCGGAAGATTCAAAACCATTAATCTTTCCCGATAAGGCATATCTGCTATTTCAGTGGGCAATCCTGTAGCGCGTCTTTGGACATTTTCTAAGAGTACTGACTGTCTTTTATATAAAGGGTTCCATAATATGAAATTTTCATACTCTAAGAGAGGTCTAATGGCTGACTTATATAAAGTTACGAACATTTCCGTATCCATGTAAACAAAACTTCTTGATATGAGTCCAATTATTTTTGTGTGGTTTTATTGATAACATTATGGATGTGAGCATCAAAATTTAGAAAAGAATAAAATGTTACTCCCAAATCTCTCTGTGTTTTTCCGTGACAGATACAATCTTTGTTCCAGTTTCCCCAACAAGATATACATTCATTGGATTATAACCGAATTATGAATTCATTATTTCGATTCTTTAAAAAGGATCAAAAAAGCAAAAAAGTCACAGTTTTTAGCTTGTCTTATAGCAAAATATTTAAATATCAACTGAATTGTTTTATTTATTACCTCTTACGGTATCCAGTGAATAATGGGAGTGGGTGTATCGGGTAATCAGAAGGTTATAAGTTTGATCCTCAAACATGAAGGCTGGAAAAAATATTTTACACTCCTCTATGTAAGGATTTCTGTCATACAAAATTTTTTAGACTAAAACAATACGTTTCCCTATTTGTTATTGATTGTTTAGCCAACGAAAGTGTTTTGTTGTCCAATTTGTATTGTCATTCAGTAAAACCTTTTCATTTCATCCTTTTTGTTCCAAGTATCACTTCAAGCCTCAGGGAACATTCTACCTTTCTCCTCTTATTATGGTTTCCATTCAGTTTTCATTTCATTTTCCTTCTCCATACGTGTTTTCTTTCTATGCCTATATAGGTCTTTTTGATTGGAACTTCTCTGTTTTGTGCGGCTCTGTGGTCTTGTGGTATGACACTCGCATTCGCACTGAAAGGTCAAAGGTTCGAGTCTCGCTATAAGCGGTGCATAATGAGTTCTTGGAAAGGCTCTTTATTCACATTCTCTTAATAAACTCAGGTGTAAAATGATCACCTAGCCGTTAACAGCGTTGTCTGTGTCGGAAAATACTATTGTACTATAGCTTAATAGGCGTTGTGTCTCGCTTTACATGTTAAATGTTGTTATTAGCTTTGGGCCCCTTGTAAAGAGCTTTCAGCACGTTTATTGGTTAATGCTCAATATTTCTTTTTGTTTTCAAGTATGTTCTATTCTATCTACATTGATAAATTGCCTAAAATGAACTTTGAATAACACCAGGAACGTTTGCTGTGATATCGTTGATGGTGGGTGCCGTTGTGGACAAGGGATACGTCACATGGCAGAGGCAAGAGCTCAGAGGGGCATTTCACGAGATGCAGGAAGGACATAACATTACGATTCCGTTCGGGAGCCAAGCTGCATCCATCAACGGTATGGCTCAGCCCCTGGAACCTGCCAACGAGAGTCTGAGTGTATGGCAACATCTGTTTAGGCAACAACACCAGACGGAATTGGAGCATATCAAAGTGGGATATGCTCTGGCCGTCACTTTCTGCGTGGGACTTTTACAGGTATATCTTTAACCTTTGACCTCGCTTTCCTTCACCTGCACTATAGGGAATGAGATTAGCGGAAGAGTAGCGTCCCTTGATTGGACGTCACCGGCGGAGAAGATATTAGAGAGAGAACGTCAATATGGTTTTGCGCATGCGTCTCTCGTCCTCGCTTCCGGTGAAACCGCGCGGTTAGTTAAATAGTTTCTCAGCGATCTTGAAGTTTTATGGAACCGTGTGTTTAATTCTAAACATTTTTCTTTCTCTCACCCCAATAACATTATATTTTAAAGCTTTATATTATTTTTCATTCTTTAATTCTTTTTCATAATTAGTGAAATCTCATGATCCAAAGGAAAGATATCCTCAGTTGAAAGTTATACGTTTTTAAATTGACGTTCTCTCTGTAAGGTGACGTCCAATCAAGGGATGCTACTCTTCCGCTAATTTCATTCCCTATTCTCAAACAAAGATTTTGTTTTAGCTATAATTTCCTTAACAACAAAAGGAAACTCGTTACGATACAACCATCATTTTTCTCATTCAGTTTTCTTTTGTACGTCACAGAATTTGAAAAATCTTTTTTGGTTATAATTTTATGAACGTAGTGGTGTGTTATGGATACAGCTTGATTTTTAAACCAAAATTATGCATGCACGCACTTATTTATTTTGATTTAGAGTTTTTTTTAAATTGAGTTGAGTCAGTATGACGTTTGTGGAAAAATCCGGTATATTCTCGGTAAGGTGAGAGTTAAAGGAACGCTTTAGTATTTGTTGTGTTCATGGGTAAGACACTTTGCACACATAAACCCTGTGCGGTGATGTAATCTTGTGGTATGACACTCACTTTCGGATCGGGAGGTCCTGGGTTCGAGCCTCGCTCGGCGAATAGTTCAGCCCTTGGAAAAGGCTCTTTACTCACATTTTCTCACCGTACTCAGGTGTAAAATGAGTACCTGGCCGTTTACAGCGTTGTCTCTGTCCGACAAAATTATAATATCGCTTAACAGGCGTCATGTCCCGTACTACATGTTAAGTGTTGCTGTTGATCAGGGACCCCTTGTAAAGCGCTTTGAGCACGTTTAGTGGATATTGCGCTATATAAAAAATCCCAAAGCTCAAGCTGAAACCCTGTTTACTCAGAAATAATTTTTGTCCATTGGCAATAAATAGCGGGTGTTGGCAAACATCATTATAATAAAAACGCCCAACAGGCGATTTGTACTTTGTATATTAAAAATCTGGCTTCAAGTAGGATAATGGAAACAATGTGAAGAGTTTAAACATAAGTGGGTACATTATTTTTTTAATGTGTTTATTTAGAGAAAATTGGATAAGTATATTCATATTCATTACCAAAGTTCTCAACAGCTCGACGTACACCACCATCACATATATGAATTCATTATTTCGATTCTTCACTCTTCTTCTTCTTCTTCTTCTTCTTCTTCTTCTTCTTCTTCTTCTTCTTCTTATTATTATTATTATTATTATTATTATTATTATTATTATTATTATTATTATTATTATTATTATTATATTATTATTATTATTATTATTATTTATTATTATTATTATTATCATTATTATTATATTATTATTATTATTATTATTATTATTATTATATATATTATTATTATGATGATGATGATGATGATGATGATGATGATGATGATGTATTATTATTATTTATTATGTTGTTGTTGTTATTGCTATTATTATTATTATTATTATTATTATTATTATTATTATTATTATTATTATTATTATTATTATTATTATTATACGGCACACAAAACCAAATCTAAATATTTCACAAAACACAAAGATCTTCCGTCGCCAAGTGACTTTTCAAATCTCACTGGAATGAGGAAAGAACGCCATGTGTATGGAGGCCATAACACTAGATCTTAATAATTTGACTGCGTTTTTGTCAATCTTTAAGGTCCAGTCTTCTTCAACGTCGTTTGACTATCAAAATAGTCCAGACGGGAAATGTAGAATCCACAGATCTTGTGAAATTCATAGAAATCGGCCTTTTATTTTGGAAATAATGATTCTTATAGAGGGGGTTTTCTATCCTATACATTCGTATCAAGAAATCAACGTCATCGTCGTCGTCATCATCATCATTATCATCATCATCATCATTAAAGACAATAACAACAACAACAACAACAACAACAACAACAACAAAAACAACAACAATCTTGTCAATCTTATTATTATTATTATAATCTATTTTTATAACTTTCAAAAATTTGAACTCAATAGTATATTTGTAATGTTCTTTTATGGTCATAAAGGTAGCTCTGTGGTCTTGTGATATGACACTCGGCTTCTAACCTGTAAATCAATGATTCAGGTCCCCCTGTGAGCGGCACAAGGTTGAGTCATTAGAAAAAGACACATTTTTATACCATACTCAGGTGCATAATGAGTACCAGGCCGATAAAATCGTTGTCTCTGTCGAAAAGAAATAATATGTTATAGCGCTTTACAGGCGGCTTGTCTCGTCCTATACTATGTTCAGTGTCGTAGATGGCTTGGGACAATATCTAAAGTTCTTTGAGCATATCTATCTAGTGGATATGGCGCTGTATAAAATCTCTCTTATTGATCATTTTTCACAGATTTTCCTTGGAATGCTCAAGCTAGGTTTTCTCACCTCCTTCCTGTCAGATCCTTTAATCAGCGGCTTCACCACAGGGGCTGCGGTCCATGTATTCTCTAGTCAGATCAAGGCTGCCTTTGGGGTCCACACCAAGAGATATAGCGGACCACTAAAACTTGTATTTGTAAGTTGTTTCCTTACCGTCCAATGCCCTCTCCCGTTTGCTATGTTACCGTCTCAATCTGGTAGTAAGGCGGGATGGGGGCGGGGGTTGGAGTTTAGGGGGTGGATTAAGCAGAGCAGGTAGCCATAGGGAATGAGATTAGCGGAAGAGTAGCGTTCCTTGATTGGAAGTCACGAGCGGAAAAGTTATTAGAGAGAGAACGTCACGTTGGTTGTGCGGCATGAGACACTTCACCGAAAGGGAGGACGAGAGAGACGCATGCGCAAAACCATTTTGACGTTCTCTCTGTAAGGTGACGTCCAATCAAGGGACGCTACTCTTCCGCTAATCTAATTCCCTATAGATGGCAAAAAGTGAATTTGAAGTTCTTCTCCTTCTTCTTCATGCTTATCTGATCTGCAAACCACCTGGGGTGTATTGTTGTATACTTTGGTGTACATGTTGGTCTTTACAGGGGCACAGCAGCGATTCTGTCTCTGAACTGTTTCAGGTTTTCAGGGCCAACTACATCCGCAAGCAGGCCGTTCCTTCCAAATTCTAATGGTAAAACAGGACTGCTCATGACATTACTAACGAAAGAGTGAAAATGGAGAGGCTTCGTATGGGAACAAAACAGACAATTTTCACTCTTTCGTTAGTATTTTACGATCACCGGCTTCAGGCAGCCCTACCGTTTTCTACTTGCTCATGACATTGCACTCTTGAGCGTGGAATTTGGAATCTGTGATCGCGTCCTCAGATTTTTCCCTTTGTTGTCGCAGGTAAAATTATTAGAATCGTCGGTCTTTGCTTCGTACCCGAAAGGTACAAAAGTTTGCGACGCTGCACTGCGGCTGACGCCTAGGTATTCTTGTCTTCCTTTAAAATGATCATAAAGACAAATTTCACCTATGGGAAGAATAAATGGAATTTATTATTTATTATTTTGGGGTTTTAATTTGCATCGAATCATATCGCTTGGATTATTATAAAATTATAATATCATTCAGTTCAATTAATTGTTCTTATTAAGATGATTTTATTATATAACTCCATATCTTTTAAGATATCGTTTTTGTGTTTTTAAAAGATCTTTCACGATATTTTTCATTGGGAACTGTTACCCAGAGTGTCAAATTTTACTTATGCTCCTCCACACTAACAAAGCCATGTATAAATATGAATATTACCTTTGAAAAGGAAAACAACAAGAGATGAAGTGAGTAGAAAAGTACCAGAAGACAATAGAGAATTAAAATTTCGCGGCGGTGATGGGGTTCGAACCCGCGACCTTACTGGTACGACAACTCCGCCTGGCCGGGGAGTGCGTGACTCCACCGTATGAGCTATCCACGATCCCAAAAAAGATTGTCTCTAAACCTAGTCATTATTAGAGCCCTCTCTTTCCCTTTGAAAAGGTACAAAATACCAATATATTTTTGAAGCTGTAATAATATTCATTTCTGTACATTATGTTTTACAGTCTACAGTTTCTAGCAACGTATTTATCACACTGGCGTGTACTTTTTTTTGCAGGCCTGATAACCCAAATTGTTATGGTCTAAGTGCTGTAATGGAACGCCTTACCACAGAGCATTCGTGAAAAAGAATCTTTGTCTATTTTTAAACGTCCGCTTAAAACATATCTGTTTCGTCTTTAGTAGATGGTTTGAGAAGCAAGATAGGTCTGTCTGGTTTCTATTGTGTGGTGGTGGTGGTGGTGGTGGTGGTGGTGTGTGTGTGTGTGTGTGTGTGTGTGTGTGTATGCTTGTGTGTGTGAATGAGTATGTTTCAGCCAAAGTAATTTGTAATTTAAGCGCTTAGAGTCTGGTGTCTCGGAGTTATAGCGCTATATAAGTTTTCAGCATCATCATCATCATCATTATTATTATTATTATTATTATTATTATTATTATTATTATTATTATTATTATTATTACTCTAAAATCAACGCAAAATATTGTCCATTACAACAATGTTAATTAAATCAAGCCCAAAATTGCTTTCGGCTATCAGATCTGCAAATATGTGCACATCGGATCACACTAACAACATCATTATTCCTTAGGCTTACAACAATTTCTTCTCGAACATCCGGGAAACAAACATGGTGACCTTCACCTCTACCATCACCACCATCACTGTCCTTGTACTTATCAAGGAATGCATCAATAATAATGAGGCGGTCAAGACAAAACTGAGGGGTATTCCATTTCCTGGAGAGCTCATGGTGGTGAGTCTGCTTATCTTTCTTATCACTACTTACTTTATATATATATATATATATATATATATATATATATATATATATATATATATATATATATATATATATATATATGTGTGTGTGTGTGTGTGTTTGTGTAAAATATAAATGGAGTCACTTACTTATTTATGGCCGAAACACATGTTTCTGTGCTCTTCCCACGTCGTCAGTCGGCATATTATCTACGTCGATACTACGGACACAATATGCCGACTGACGACGTGGGAAGACCACAGAAACATGTGTTTCGGCCATAAATAAGTGAGTGACTCCATTTATATTTTATATTAGTTCTAACCAACATAATCGAGCACTCTCGTACCTACAAGTACCCACCAACACTCAAATATATATATATATATATATATATATATATATATATATATATATATATATATATATATATATATAAATTATATATACAATTATGCCCTTCCTCCACATCATAAGATATCGTCGCCTAGGCATTCCACGAAGGAATATTATAGATAATTCATCAGACAAGTTGTCTGATGTCAACAGGAATCATCCATGTTGTCCAAGTGAGCAAATTGGGGGGGGGGGGGGGGGGGTTAATAATCTTGCTCAAGGAAAAAAAAACGAAAGTGCCTGAAGCGGGGCTCGAACCCGGGACCTTCCGGGTCACAGGGCAATGCCTTACCTACTCGGCCACTTCGCCTCTGTATAAATCAGTGGTTAGACTTACTTTGGGGTCCGGAAATGTTAAATGGAGTCCTTTATTTTAAGGCATTGTGTTTATTCGAATTGTCCAAACACGCGCGAATGAAGTAGTACCAAGTCTGTTTTATCAACCTTTTTATGAATTGCGGCTTTGTTGTCTAGTGGTATGACACTCGCTTTCGGATCGAAAGGTCATGGGTTCGAGCCTTGCTCGGCGCATAGTTGAGTCCTTGGAAAAGGCTCGTTACTTTACTCACATTCTCTCACCGTACTCAGTTGTAAAATGAGCACCTGACCGTTGACAGCGTTGTATCTGTCGAAAAGAAAAGATATATCGCTTTACTGTGACTCGTCCTCTGTATTATGCTGGCCTCTTGTAAAGCAAAGCGTTTTGAGCACGTTTAGTGGATTTTGCGCTATATAACTGCTAATTTTGTGTGTTTTTTGTTTGTTTTGTTGGGGGTTTTTTTGGGGGGAAGAGTGGGGGGGGGGGGGGGTGGGGGGTCCAAATTCTACCCGTGTGGTACCATTTTGTGCCGATGGAATCCATTGAATTTTATTTATTTTCAGATCATAGCAGGAACTATCTTGTCAAAGCATTACAACCTTCACAAAGATTTCAAAGTCCAGACTATAGGACACATTCCTAGGGGGTAAGACCATACTATAATATCGATATTATCATATAATATACGTTATGATGATGATGATGATGATGATAATGATGATGATGATGATGGTGAGGATGATGATGATGATGATGATGATGATGATGATGATGATGATGATGATGATGATGGTGAGGAGGATGATGATGATGATGATGATGATGATGATGATGATGATGATGATGATGATGATGATGATGATGATGATGATGAATTTCAATTACCAGTTTTCTATGACAGTATATTTCGATTTTACATTGCCGTATTGATAAATTTTTCATTACATTCAAAGTTGTGTAAACCTGTCTGCGAATGATACAATATAAGCTATATAATGATTCTGTAATTATAAACTATTGTTTAAGGCATTTAAAGAATAATTCCTATATTAAGCCTTCAGTAAGATAAGATAAAATAACAAATTTCTCTAATTTATCACAGACATACGTAGGATTAGTATTGTTATTGTTGTTGATCATGATCATGATGATGATGATCATGATGATAGCAATAGTAAAAGCCTCCTCTCCGCGAGTAAAACATCATTCTGTTTTACTTCCGGTTTTTGAAAAAGAAATTGTTAACATTGTTCATTTTGAACAGGCCAAATCCTAAATTACAAATGAATCAAACGTTATTCGCAGAAATAAGAAAAATTTCATCGATATAATTTTGTTTTCAAGCATAAAGTCCACTCCATACATAGGTGTGTGTATTTACCTACGCGAGTATCTACATTTTAAATCACTTTCTCTCTTTCAGATTTCCTATTGCTGATTTGGGTTTTATCGAGTTTTTGCCTAACGTGATAGGAGAGGCTTTCACCATAACCTTCACCGCATTCGCTACCTCCTTTGCTGTGGCTAAGATATTGGCTGATAAACACAACTATGAAGTAGATGCAAATCAGGTAGGTAATCAAAGATCTATATTTCAAGATGTTTAACGATCGTGCAACTGAAGAAACTATAGATGCCTACGTTAGTCATAAATCATTTAACTGCGGTACTCTTGAAAAACATGTATTTAAAAATTTGATCGGAAAACTCGTCCTTCAAATATCAATCGATTAAAATGATCCTCATCTTTGCAAAAACTTTCAAACCTGGGACCTCGCGATTTCTTCAATAAAGTCCCAGGTTTGAGAGTTTTTGCCAAAATGAGGGTCGTTTAAATTGATCGATATATATATTATGTAGCCAGAATTGATGGTTCGAGAGTTACTGAGAATTAATCAATAGGGAACAAAAGCGCGACGTCCAAAAAACAAATAAACGGTTCCAATCTTACTGGAAATATAACACCATTGTCCGACAAAGCCCCAGGTTTGAGAGTTTTTTGCCAAGATGAGGGTTATTTAAATCGATCGATATTTTGAGGACGAGTTGTTGTTGTTTTTTTTTTTTTTTTTTTTTTTTTTTTTTTTTTTTTTTTTTTTTTTTTTGGCCAAATTGTCAAATACATCTTTTTCCATAGGACGGCAGTAAACTGGGTAATTGAGTAGTCTAGGTGCGATCCAATCGTTGTATTTAGACGTTCTTTTATCTTACTCATTCACATTGATCTACGTAATCTAATTCAATGGTCTTTCTTTCACTCATAAGAAGTCGACGTGTTACTTTGCTTATCAAGATGTTATAAACGTGTTCAAAAATATATGTATAGATAGATCTAGATGAAATAGTAACAGCTCACGTCTGATTATATATATATATTTTTCATTTTTTTATTCTTTGATTGAAAAACAAATGTTTTATGTATCTTATTTTGTTTGTTTGTTTTGTTTTGTTAGTTTTTTTTTTTTTTGTTTTTTTTGTTTTGTTTGCTTTTGGGCTGCCGTTCAATAAGAACAACAACAATAACAATAATAATCATACGAAAGTCTGAGATACGAGTAGATTAGAGAAATTTGTTATCTTATCTTATCTTACTGAAGGCTTAATATAGGAATTATTCTTTAAATGCCTTTTACAATAGTTTATAATTACAGAATCTCATATAGCTTGCATTGTATCATTCGCAGACAGTTTTACATAACGTTGAATGTCAGGAAAAATGTATCAATACGGCAATGTAAAATAGAAAAATACTATCATAGAATGCTGGTAATTGAAAATCGGTCATGATCGAATGAATCATAAATGTACAAAGTTCATAGAATAATGAAATATTAATGACAAAAATAAGCATGAAAGCAACAACGATAATAATAATCATACATAAGTAGTCTGATAAATTTCTTCCCCCACTATTCTATTTTCAGGAACTGGTGGCTCACGGAGTCTGTAACATTTTTGGGTCCATGGTTTCCTCCTATTGCAGCGCCGCGTCACTTTCTCGTAGTATGGTTCAAGATGCAGTTGGCGGCAAGACGCAGGTAACGCCCCCCCCCCCCCTCAAAAAAAAAACAACAAAAAAACAAAAACAAAAACAAAACAAAAACAAAAAAAACCTTTTTAGATAATTGGGAACAAGGGAACAATGGGAGCGATCTCTATTCATGTTTTCGTCCAACCTAGTCATCGATCACATGATTTGTTGCTGTACAACGATTGGACATTTCTCAATATATCTAAACACGCTGCTTTGATTATGAAAGTTGTAAATATACCCATGAGTCATGAGGAGTAAAACGACCAATTGTAACGTTATACATTTCTCAAACTGTGAACACGTTTCACTATGTAGGTCATTTTGAGCATACTTTGCAATGTGACCAATGATCTCGAGCACATAGTAATGTAATATAGATAGAATGCGCTTGGCCAAGGAGTTCACAACATTGCCATCCGGAAGTATAACGGACCAACACACAAACTCTGTGTAACCATGAACTTTTATATTCTGGTTGAGACAGTTTAGTGAGAACAACTCACAAATGCGGATGGCAAAAACAATAACAAAGGCCTGAGTGACGTCATCTGCATACTATTTATAGATCATGCCCATTGTGTAACGATATAATACTGGTTCCAATCCCCATGTGTGTGTCAATCCAGTCCTCTGAAGGACAGGATACATGCATTGTGCAATTGGATTCAGTAGTCTGATGTCACGCGCCCGGCAACGGCGGCCATCTTGGTTCTAAACAAAGAAAATCATTACTTTTTATTCTTCATGCTGGCTAGAAATTTTCATTCCCTTTTCATATGCCTTGTGATCAGAATGTGTAAAAGTCAAAACATGATCAAATTGATGGGTTTTTTTCCCTCTGGATACGCGTTTAATCTCGCCGGAGAAATATTTCATACGGCGTCCGCCATTGTTCCGATAGTTTAGAGCCAGTGTTACTAAGTTACCATACGTCATTAGGAAGGAAGTGACTTTACGACTGTTGAAGACTATTTATCTTCTGGTTTCAGAGTGACGACATCTTAATTTTTACCCTCAATAAAATGTTGGTCGTCATTAAACATGATGATCCATTCCACCCTCGCTCTTTTACGTCCCGTAATCATAAGAATCTGCCGAGACTTTAGATAGTATGCGCTTGGCTAAGAAGCTCATAACATTGCCATCCGGAAGTATAACGGACCAACACACAAAACTGTGTGTATCCATGAACGCTTATAGTTAGGTTAATACAGTTCAGTGAGCATTACTCATAAACGCGGATGGCAAAAAAAACAATAACAAAGACCCGAGTGAGGTCATCTTCGAACTATCTATACATTTAGCAACTAAGATATTTATGACAACTTATGATTCAATATGTCACCTCGTCATTGTTTATGGATTGTCTGGAGGATTGTTTACACACTTCTTGTGAGTTTTGAACCGGAAGAGAGGAAGATGTGACGTCACGACTTAAGAAGTCTTATCGATGGTATACGTTTAGGTAAAATACTCATCTGTTCTACCCGCAAGATGAATCCTGCATACACACAAAACTGTGTACTCTTTAAAGTGTATAATATTATACTCTGTTAGAGGAAGTTCAGTGAGAACTATTCACGCAACTGGCGGTCAAAAAACAATACCAAAGAGTAGATTGACATCAACCGTGCGGCTATGTGGTCTAGTGGTATGACACTCGCTTTCGGATCGGAAGGTCCTGGGTTCGAGCCTCGCACTCGGCGCATAGTTGAGTCCTTGGAAAAGGCTCTTTACTCACATTATCTCACCGTACTCAGGTGTAAAATGAGTACCTGGCCGTTAACAGCGTTATCTTTGTCCGAAAAATTGTAATATCGCCTAACAGGCGGCATGTCCCGTCCTACATGTTAAATGTTGCTGTTGACCAGGGACCCCTTGTAAAGCTCTTTGAGCACATTTAGTGGATATTGCGCTATATAAAGCTCAATTTTTTAAAAGCTCAACCTCATTTATTTTATCTAGCTCTTTGTTATTGTTTTGGACTGGCAGAAAGATACCAAGTAATAAGTCCTCACTAAATTATCTTTAATATTCTATAAGGCGGTCCCTGCGAAGCCATCGTTAAGTTATTGCCTGACACTGAAACCCAAAAAGACTAGCATTTTGACGTCATTATTTTGTTTTTGCACCGCCTAGTGAGTTGTCGTTAGTAGTGCTCATGGAAACAAGTGGTCCTAATGGTTGAACTATTGAATACAACTCACGATTTATTTTCTTTTTGTGGCCAAAGACTGGCATTTTGACGTCATTTTTTGGTCAGTTAACGATGGCAACGGTTCCTGTCCCAAATATGTAATTTATGTAATAGTGTGAAAAGTAGCGCACCTATCGTGACAGTCCTGTTCTAGCGCTTAGAGCCTAAACATTAAAGGTTGCGCATCAGTTTGTAAATACTTTTCAACAGTCGTGACGTCACTTCCACCGTAATGACAAAGAGTAACTTAGTAACTGGCTCTAAACTATCGGAACAATGGCGGACGCCCTTATGAAATACTTCTCCGACGAGCATAAGAGTATATCCAGAGGAGAAAAACATTATAAATCTGATCATGTTTTGAATTTTATACATTCTGATCACAAGACATATGAAAAGTTCTAGCCAGCATGAAGAATAAAAAGTACCGAATTTCTTTGTTGAGAGCAAAGCATCTCGTGACATCAGACTATTGAATTCTATTGGTGAGCAATTACCACCAGGTCTTGATACTTTGATCAATTGTACTGGGGTTCGATCAAGCGGACGACTTCTTGCACATTTAGTGGACGTGACGGTCACTGTAAAGATGCTATGCGTTCACGTAAAATGCTCAGATGTTATGAATACACACACTATTACGTGTATCCTTAAATATGTATTGTCTAATTTGAATAATTATTGAGAACGGGTCGCTCAACTGGCGGTCGAAAAAATCAAATAACAAAGAGAGAAAGTTGAAATGTCAACATGGAAATTAGATATCATATGACCGGTTGAATATTGGAATAAATTAAGCATTTTGAAGCAAGCCACAGACCACTAGGAGGTCCTGTGTAATCTGTGAAGCGAGCCGAGTACGAATTATCCGTTAAAAAAAAAACAAAAAACAAAAACAAAAACACAACAACAAACAAATGAATTATCCGTTAAACTGTCGTTAGAGGATGGCCATTTGTGAATTTATTCATGCGTTTACTCTTCCAAAATTGGTCTTCACTTAAGCCACAATTTGATAAAATGGGGTCATGAGTGAAAAAAGGTCTTACTCAAGAACACAACGACAGATATTTGAGTTTTACGATCATTGTCACTATACACGCTCAACATCGCTTGATTTTGTCATAAGATGAGACATCAAATCATTGACCCATCGATGTATTGGCACGATACAAGGTCCTCTGAATCTAAAACGCCATCATCATCATCATCATCATCATCATCATCATCATCATCATCATCATCATCATCATCATCATCATCAACAACAACAACATCAACAACAACAAAAAACAAGTACCAAGTAACAACAACAATATTATAATCAACAACATATCACCATTACCACTATCACCACTATCACCGCCATATCACTACCGCTAACACTACCACGACACCACCACCACCAATAATAACAACAGAAACAACAACAGCTGCTACAACTATTGCTGTAGCCATAGATGTGTTAGTCGGATGTTATCTATAAACACCATGCACGATAATGACCGCGTTTAGTTTCTGTAAAAATGTAAGTTGGTCAACATGTGACCCATTGTGTCGAAACGGTATTATGTCGGAATAAACCAGATTCTATGAAGTCAAATTAAAGACTGTAAAATACGATCATTGTCCTC
>NC_088365.1:18953689-18971189 GCF_034508935.2 Berghia stephanieae | reverse complement strand
TATTTCTCCGGCGAGCATAAAAGCTTATCCAGAGGGGAAAAAACCCCATAAATTTGATCATGTTTTGACTTTTACACATTCTGATCACAAGACATATGAAAAGTTCTAGCCAGCATGAAGAATAAAAAGCACAGATTTTCTTTGTTTAGAACCACGATGGCCGCCGTTGCTGGGCGACGTGACATCAGATTATTGTATCCAATTAATTATGTTCCCGTTGTTGATACCTTATCTTGAGTGAGATCTTACCCTTTTAAACAAGTGAACGTTACCGTTGATGGACAACCGAGTCGCATGATTGTTGATGCTCTCTTGGTAGCAACTCCTAATGGTTGCACTACAAGGCTATGACGATCTACCCAATCACAACAAACTTTTTCCACAATTGAATAGCCGTTTACTTAAATTGCCTTATCTAGCTACAACTGTGACTGATATCGCAAAAAGTGCGCTTAGCAAGCGACGTGAACAACTGTCCCATCCGGCGGGGGTGAAAATGGTTAGGTAATCAGATAGATTATGAGTGAAAAAGTAATGGAAATAAAGTTAATCTCGCCATCAATGAAGTAAACATCTTTTTTCACGAGGCGTCGCCGTGATATGCAATTATAAAGAATCGAATGTCAACACTGCCGTTTTATTAAAGAACACAGTATGTGCTATTTGGTTAACATTGCATACACTGTGTTTTTAAAAACAACAACGACAGAACAGGAGTCAGTTTTCCTTGAAAAATCTCTACATTATTATCTTTCCCATCATAGTTTCAAAATGCATTAGGCTTTTTAAATAGGCTTAGATTTTACGGAACAATATGAATAAGGACAGAAAAATTAGCGTAAACTGTGGTAGCGAAAAAATAAATCCGAAACAAATAATGAAAAATAACATTGAAATAAATAAATATATACATTTATAATATAGGATTCTACAAATTGAGCAAGCTAAATTTACGCTTCACTATCCTTTATTTCTTTCTACAGTAGACGTATGGACAAAGTTTTCATTTCATACAGTACACAAGTCGCTCACTAGAAGCACGTTGTATATTAGCAAAACTAATAAAAAGAGCTGCCTAAATAAGTCAATACAATGGAGATAAAGATAAAGGGAGTAAATCTGACTCATGAATGAACAACACAAAACAAACGACGTTTCGGCCTTTGGCCTTTTTCAAGTAAACGTCGTTTGTTTTGTGTTGTTCATCCATGAGTCAGATTTACTCCCTGTATATTTATCTCCATGTATATTAGCACTCTTGCGTCCTCCGTCACGACTATTGCCAGTGAGGAGATGTGTGTGTAGAGTGTATTGCCCAAGGACGCAATGCTGGGTCCGGAACCATAAAAAAGTTGCCCTTTCAGAACCATCAGGCCCATTAAGCCGGAGGTTTATGCTGGAATCTTTAGCGTGAAACGTACGATCGAAATTGCTGGATACCATTTGTGTAGGACGCTCGTCTATCGCAAAGTACATTCATGCAGGTCTAGCAGTCCCAGCTACCCAATCAATGCTGTGTGGACAAGGGGGAGGGGGGGGGGGGGCAGAAAAAGTATCGACTTCATCTCCGTCCCTTTGCTTCTAAAGCAAATGCTCTACCAACTGATTCTTTAAAAATAATTTTTTTGTTTCGATACATTCTATCGCAATTTTGTCTTTCATGATTTAAAATATTATATTCAGTGCCTGATCCTGGCTTTATGACGATGCAAACTTAACTCCAATGCAGGAGAAATGTTGAAGGTCAAATCCGCATCCATTTGAAAATGAAGATGAGGGCTGTTGCGCAGAAAGAATGTTTGAATTGAAATTTATGAATGTTTTTTGTTTAAATCTGATAATAGCACAGCATTATGAGACAAAAGCTGTGACAGAGAATTATTGATTTATTTCATCCATTAAAATGTCTGTTCTTTAGGTTTTACTTTGACGAATTTTATTCATATTGATTTTTAGGATAATTATCTTTTCCAAAACATTTTTATTGAAGGAACGAAATTGACGTTATCAGCTTTTTGCTATTGTTTTTAGACAGTCATTTAATGATTAGGTCTCACTAAATTATAGCAATCAGACTATAAAGGTTCAATGTTATACATAGTTTTGTGCGTTGTTACGTTATATCCGGCTGGCGGATGTTGTGTGTATTTACCTAAACGTATAGCATCAATTGTCAGTTGTCATGCTTATTTTATTATTTTAACGCCGTCCGATTATAACTCAATGTTTTTAGCTCTTACCTTAAAACCGTTCATTGATTGGAGACGCAACTTCATGTATTCACACCCCGCCAAGTAGGCTATATATAACAAATTAAAAACAAAAAACAAAACAAAAAAAACAAATGCTCATTCACACCTGAGTCAAATGAATTGATATGCGTAAAATGCTTTATCCAAGAATCCAAGCCGGGGTCATTGGTTTCTTATAATTGTCACCCAACCAAGAAGTGATCACTCTCAACATCGCTTGATTTTCTCACAAGACGAGACTTGGATAGTAACGACTCTTTCTTTCTGCGGCTTAACCAAAATGGACAAACATTTTCCTAATGAGGGATTATAAAAGTCTTTCTCTTGGTCATTATCGACAAGCCGTCTTGGACTGTTAAATTATTTACAAGCCGTTTGGATAATGGAGAGGATGCCCCGAAGGATTTTCAATCCTGTGTTTACTTGGAATTTTTGGTAGTTGTAATATTGGAAGATTTCTTTGTCTTCTCCTGATAAGCCGTTTCACTTCAAAAAAGTTTTGTTTTATGTTTTCTTGGTTTGCTTTAGTTTTTCTTTATTTCTTTCTTCTTTTTTTTTTTTGTTTCTAGTTATATTAAGACCTTTCTAAAGAGAGTTCAAAGATGACGTCACTCAGGTCTTTGTTATTGTTTTTTTTGCCATCCGCGTTTATGAGTAATGCTCACTGAACTGTATTAACCTGACTATAGATAGAATGCGCTTGGCCAAGGAGTTCACAACATTGCCATCCGGAAGTATAAAGGACCAACACACAAACTCTGTGTAACCATGAACGTTTATAGTCAGGTTAATACAGTTTAATGAGAACAACTCACAAACGCGGATGGCAAAAACAATAACAAAGGCCTGAGTGACGTCATCTGCATACTATCTATCAACGTTCATGGATATACACAGTTTTGTGTGTGGGTCCGTTATACTTCCGGATAGTAATGTTATGAGCTTCTTAGCCAAGCGCATACTATCTATACTTTTGTCGGCGAGGGGTGGGAGGTGGGGGGGGGGGGGTTGAATACCTTTAGGTAGAATTTATTAATTGATATTATCCATCACTGGCAAAATATCAGCTATTCTAACCTGAGTCGTGTGATGCAACATGCATAAAGTATCCACTACAATAACATATCAAAACTATCAAGGGCAGGAAAAAAAATAGTTTTCGTTTGTCATCCATCGGTTGCTGACTTTATTATTGGCTATGTGTTCTAGTGGTATGACACTCGCATTCGGATCAGAAGGTCCTGGGTTCGAGCCTCGCTCGGCGCATAGTTAAGTCCTTGGAGAAGGCTCTTTACTCACATTCTCTCACCGTACTCTGGTGTAAAACGAGTACCTGGCCGTTAACAGCGTTGTCTCTGTCCGAAAAATTGTAATATCGCTTACAGGCGTCATGTCCCGTCCTACATGTTAAATGTTGCTGTTGGCCAGGGACCCCTTGTAAAAGCGCTTTGAGTATGTTTAGTGGATATTGCACTATATAAAAGCTCAATTGGGGGGTGGGGGGTGTTACTTAATGTTGCTTGAGAGTCCAGGCTGTATAACCACTCAGCTATCAACACAAACGCTGAAGGTCTTTGTTATCAGACCCCAAAGTTACACATTTGGGAGCAGGCACTGGTGTATGATATAATTCTGAAAATGTGTTTAACTTGGCCACACAAAGCAGAAAGAAAAATATAAGAAGAAAAAAATAATCCCAAAAAATATCATCTCTCTTTCTCGCTCGCTCCGGTTTTGATCTCACACAAAAATGTAGATAGCAAGATGGCCTTCCAAACACAGCGCGACGTGTCCGACAATTTTCTGATTGTTAATTTAAAGGTTGCCCAATTGCTTTTCATATTCATCTTAAACAAGGGGTGTAAAATTAGAAAGAAGGAAGAGAGAGAGAGAGAGAGAGAGAGAGAGAGAGAGAGAGAGAGAGAGAGAGAGAGAGTGAGTGAGAGAGAGAGTGAGTGAGAGAGAGAGAGAGAGAGAGAGAGAGAGAGAGAGAGAGAGAGAGAGAGAGAGAGAATTTTCATTTTTGACGTGCCCGACAATTTTATGATTGCTAATTTAAAGGTTGCCCAATTGCTTTTTATATTCATCTTAAACCAGGGGTGCAAAATTAGTAAGAAAGAAGAGAGAGAGAGAGAGAGAGAGAGAGAGAGAGAGAGAGAGAGAGAGAGAGAGAGAGAGAGAAAGAGAGAGAGAGAGAGAGAAGAGAGAAGAGAGAGAAAAGAGAAAAAAAAAAAGAAGAGAAAGAAGAGAGAGAGAGAGAGAGAGAGAGAGAGAGAGAGAGAGAGAGAGAGAGAGAGAGAGAGAGAGAGAGAGAAAGCTTTCATTTTTGAAAAATATAATCTACCTGCTTCGATTGGGCGTCGGAGACACCCCTGAAGAACGTGTGTATTGTACCATTGAACACCGTTTTCCATCTTACAATCTTTCATTTCAGACTGTGTGGCTCATCACCTTTTGGTCCACAGTTCTACTGGACGTCGATTTGGGCCTTTTGATTGGTCTAATCTACAACCTGGTGCCCATCCTACTCAGGACCCAGAGGTAAGGGAAAGTGATACTATGTTGCTAACAAGCTGTGGACTCTAAAAAATTAATGAACTTAAATGAAGATAGCAGCTTTGGACAATAACAAAATACCAAACACTGAACGTTTCGGGCTCAAAACCCTTCTTCAGCCAATAAGAAATAAATTCAATTCAATTCTAATTAATATAAATTCGTATAATATGTGTGTGTTTATTTATGTGTGTGTGAGAGAGAGAGAGAGATAGCTAGAGAGAGAGAGAGAGAGAGAGATAGCGAGAGAGAGAGAGGGAGAGAGATAGCGAGAGAGAGAGAGGGAGAGAGAGAGGGAGAGAGATAGCGAGAGAGAGAGAGAGAGGGAGAGAGATAGCGAGAGAGAGAGAGAGGGAGAGAGAGAGCGAGAGAGAGGGGGAGAGAGAGATAGCGAGAGAGATAGAGAGAGAGAGAGAGAGAGAGAGAGAGAGATTTAGACAGATTGGCAGATTGTATGGGGATTTTTTTACCTCTAAGACCCATAAGATGTGTAGATCTATAGTTTTTAAACTAAATCTTCGCGAATACCAGATAGATTTAAGAGTTTATGCCAAGATGAAGGTTATTTTAGCCGATCGGTGTTTGAAGGAAGAGTTTTCTGGCAAAAAAAATGTTTAAAAGGTTTTTATCCCGAGTATGGCAGATTGAATTATTGTTATTTAAGACGTTGATTGTTATCGAATCAAATCTAACCGCATATCATAATTTCTTGTATTAAAGACAATTCCCTATATCTTTTCATCAAAGTCGGAAAATCTTTTAGATATGAAAAGATTGTCAAGCAATCATGATCACTTTAAGATAAGTAGTTTAACTTTTTTTAACAAGCAATGTCGCGATTAATCGAACACCACAATTTGAGCGCTCTATCGAGTCTTAATTATATCGCAAATTATTTGCATTCTGTGAGAATTTGAATTTGTTGATATGTATAAAACAAAATTGTGACTCATATCCTCAAAACGGAGTGATTTTTTAAAGACTAAAAATTGAATTTGCATTGATTATAATTAGACCAGTTCCAATTTTATATCCTGAGTTAGGGAGAATGGACATAGTTTTTAATATGCGAAATACAAAAATATTTTTTTTAAAAAGCATTATAACGTTGAATTAACATTTCGGCGTTTTGTTGACCCCGACATAATACTGGTTTGAGGGTATGGTTCACAATTTAAGAAGAAAGCTGATATTTTGGATTATTTTTTCCTATGTACATTGACTGGTACTGTAGGCTACCATATACGCCTTACCGAAATTCAATCTTATTATCTGTGAGAGTTCCAAAGGAAATTACTATGATTACTTTTGACATCTTATTGTATCTTATATAGACTAAAATTATTTAATGGGTTTTTGTGGTTATTCGTTGAGACCATTTCCTTCCGCTTTCAAGTCATTTTTATGTCCCTATTATCAAATGGGGACTTAGATGGACATACTATGTACGAATCCGTGGTTTAGTGGTATGATAATTGGCTTGTAACCTGTAAGTCTCTGGTTCTAGTCCCTCTGGGGACGGCACGACAGTTCTTGGAATAGGTTCTTTACTCACACTTTAATAATTCAAGCATAAAATGGGTACCCGACCTATGATATCGTTGTCCTTGTGGGAACAAAGTTTTACAAAGTTCAAAAACGTTTATTTTAGGCAATTGCCAATGTAACTCATACAAGAATATATTTTTTCAACAAATCAAATAAGTAAAATCAATAAAAAAAAAGCAAGGCAAACAACGAAAATAATTATGAGAATAACAGTAATAATAATGATAATAATAATAATAATAATAATAATAATAATAATAATAATAATAATAATAATAATAATAATAATAATAATAATAATAACAATAATAATAATACAGGCGCCGTTTGTCACCTTACATGTTCATTGTTATTGTTGACTTGAGACCAGGTTAAACGCGCGTCGAAAACATTGAGTGGATGTCGCGCTTTATCAAAAGCTCACAATTCTTCACTTTTGTTTTTTATTGCATTTATTAATAATAATAATAATATAATAATAATAATAATAATAATAATAATAATATAATAATAATAATAATATAATAATAATAATAATAATAATAATAATAATAAATAATAATAATAATAATAATAATAATAATAATAATAATATAATAATAATAATAATAATAATAATAATAATAAAATAATAATAATAATAATAATAATAATAATAATAATAATAATAAATAATAATAATAAGCATATTTATATAGCGCCTTTCGTCGAAACCTCAAAGCGCTTTTTAAAAAAATATAATTCAACCAAAGTATCAAAACATTTAAGAGCATAAAAGGACATCAATACATCATCAATATAAATGTCACATACAATACATTTAAAATTCAATTAAGTAAATATTTCCTGAAAAGATATGTTTTCAGGGCTTTTTTGAAAATGTCTATTGAGCTCGAGAATCTCACAGATTGAGGGAAATCATTTCAAATCGTGGGTCCGAATTTCATAGAGATCTATCACCAAAATACTTAAGTTTGGTTTTAGGAGATGCTAACAATAAGTCACTCTCATCATAATTGAATATGTGGATTTTTTTATAACATTAGATGAATTCTATTTGACTTTCTGAACCCCTTGTCGTTATCATTGTTTCACTCTTTACCCAACCAGGCCTTACTCTTGTCTCCTTGGCAACCTACCAAACACTGAAGTCTATGTCAACAGCAAGTTGTACAGAGATGTAAGTCAAGCATCTACGATCTGCGATCACAAATTACATGTTAAAAATATAAGTCTATATAGATATTGAAATTTTTATCGTCTCATTGAAAATTTTTTTTTTGAAATAGATATACAACTACATCCACATATTATTCATAATTTATAACTAATTAGACTACATGTCATGTTAAAAAATAAATACAATATGGGTGGGAGTTTTCCTATAAATTTTCTTTATTTACTACTTTGAGCGACATTGTCACAGGACTACATTATTTTCGCTAGTTAAGTATATACATATGGATTTATGGCATTTGCAGTAATGTCAGGAAGGCATCATTTTAATTTAATTAATAAGGGCTTTTTGGTCTAATGGTATGGGGTTTGAGTCCCATTTTGGGCAGGGCAAATTTGAGTACTTGGAACAAAGATTTTTGCTCACATTTTCTCTTATAACATTTAGATGTAAGAAGAATAGGGAATGGGATTAGCGGAAGAGTAGCGTCCCTTGATTGGACGTCACCTTACCGAAAGAACGTCAATTTGGTTTTGCGCATGCGTCTCTCTCATCCTCGCTTTCGGTGAAGTGTCTCAAGCCGCTTTCACCGGAAGCGAGGACGAGAGACGCACGCGCACAACCAACATGACGTGCTCTCTCTATTAACATTTCCGCTGGTGACGTCCAATCAAGGGACGCTACTCTTCCACTAATCTCATTCCCTATACAAGTCTTGTAACAGGGTTGTCTCATTTTCGTTGCAATTCATAGATGACCGGTAATTTTTTCCCACCATCCCCAGGCCAAACCCGTTCCAGGAGTCAAGATTTTCAAGTTCGAAGCTCCCCTGTACTTTGCTAACATGGAGTATTTCCGTGCAGCTCTTGTCCAGGAGACCGGGCTCGATCCCCAGCGGTTGAGGCAGATAAAAAAGAAATTGATGGATACAGATATGACTTTGCGACATCACGAAGTAAGGAACAAAAAAACACAGCATCATCGTGCGGCTATGTGGTCTAGTGGTATGACACTCGCTTTCGGATCGGATGGTCCTTGGTTCGAGCCTTGCTCGGCACATGGTTGAGTCCTTCGAGAAGGCGCTTTACTCACATTCTCTCACCGTGCTCAGGTTGAAAATGAGTACCTGACCGTTAACAGCGTTGTCTCTATCCGAAAAAATTGTCATATCGCCTAATAGGCGCCATGTCCGGTCCTACATGTTAAATGTTGCGGTTGGCCAGGGACCCCATTGTAAAGCGCTTTGAGCACGTTTAGTGGATATTTCGCCATATAAAAGCTTCATTTCCACCACAGTTGTCATCATCATCATCATCATCATCATCATCATCATCATCATCATCATCATCATCATCATCATCATCATCGTCGTCGTCGTCGTCGTCTCCCATTAACATAACATCAAACATCACTCCTCGCACCACTATCATTGTCACATGTACTACGAATATAATTGTTACACTCACCATCGTCAGCACAACCGCACACATCACCATTACCATTATCATCACCATCATCATCATCATCATCATCATCATCATCATCATCATCATCATCATCATCACTACGATCATCACCACCATCGACAATATCAACACAACCTGGGCTTATCTGGGTTTCTGTTAAATAAAACAGACAATAAAACATGTTTTCAACCTTTGGATAAGATGACAGTTCATCTCAAAGTAATTTCCAGAACTTTCTAATTAGACCCCCAAATCCATTTACTAGGAATAAAGAACCTAGGGGAGGGTGCACCAAACTTTAAAAATTATTTTGAGTTACTGCCATGAATGTAAATGAAAGGAATTACTGATTGAGAATGTCACCATCCGATTATTCGTTTACTTTTACAAAGGCAGTGATGCAAACAGGAATGAATATTCATTATCCGCGACCGTCCGTTCCATTGTTACAGATAGAAAGATGACCCGAGGTTACACACTTTTCAGAAACCTGATTTGTATCAAGTAGAGGTTTCCTATATGTGACCCACCGTCTCAAAGCGGTATTATGTCGGGATCGTTTGTTTTGTTTTGTTTTTAAGGGTTTTACGGCGCTTGCAACACATTTAGGTTATATCAGCGCCAGTAAAAAGGAAGAAAGTGGGATAGTAAAAAGTTCTAGAATTACAATTAAAAAGCACCCAAGAGATAGTAAGACAAAGGGAAACTGGGAACAAATAGGGATCAGATGTAGATTTCAACAGCATACCACCAATGTACTTAGTTTGAGATCATCTATAAGTCTCATCTGGACACAAGCACAAAATCCAGCAAAGAGGAATACACTCAAATGCTTACATTATACATTCAAAATAAATATAAATACATAACAGAGAGATGATTTACAAGGAATAAAATATCATCTCCCAAAACAATAACTATGCATTTGACTGTTTCCCTCCCAGCCAGGACTCCGACCAGGGCCAGGAAAAAACCAAGTAATCTCATTCCAAGACAAAGACAGAAAGCATGTTGGAAAACAGATATAAGGGTATAGAAGACACAGTATGTACCCCCCCCCCCCTGCTCACTATGGGAGGTCAGGATCCCCACCCAGGTGTCGGGATCCACTCGGTTAGGGAAATTGAATTCATAGCCACAAATATAAAACTTGGGTTTACTTTCTCTACGTCATGCTGGAGTATAAATTCTATTTCTTGCTTTGCAAAATCTTATAAAGTCCAATTTCTCATCGTTCTATCTCTAAATTTATTTTTTGGGCTCTGAATCATCCCGACACAATACTGTTTTAAGACGGAGGGTCACATATTATTGATTTTTTTTTTTCATTTACAGGTTTGTATAGGGACGTCAGCTACATACCCAGACGATCCATGCGAGAGTCACGACCAGCAGCGTCACCTAGACGGATCAGAGGGGTGCTCAGTCGTACCAGAAGACACTCAGGGTGTCTACGCCATCATCGTTGATGCTTCAGCAATTCAATATGTAGACAGCGTTACCGTCAGGGTACTCAAAGAGGTAGAAACAAAACATTATTTATCATTCATCATGACCATTGTAATTTATTGTCGCTCTTATCATGAAAAACGGTAATGTTTCCCCTTCCCCCCTTTTCTTTGTGGCTATGTGGTCTTGAGGTATAACATTTACTTTCGGATCTGGGTTCGAACCTCGCTAGACGCATAGTCGAGTCCCTGGAAAAGGCTCTTTACTAGCATTCTCTCATCGTACTCAGGTGTAAAATGAGTATCCGGCCGTTAACCTCGTTGACTCTTTCCGGAAAACAATTGTAATATCGCCTAACAGGCATCATGTCTCGTTCCACATGTTACGAGTTGTTGTTGGCCTGGTACCACTTGTAAAGTGCTTTGAGAACGTTTAGTTGATATTGCGCTATATGAAAGCTCATGTTTTTTGTTTTGTTTTTGGTTTTATTTTAACTGTCGGCGCGACTAGGTAGGGTATTCGTCATGGGCCACCTTTTATACACCATCTCTCTTGTCAATTAGCACATGAAAGAAAAGCCAATTCTTTGTAGAGTATTTAGTTGAGCTTCCAGATTGGGTAACATGGGTATGGTATTATTGGATATATTATTATGAATTGTCATTTGATTCAATCATCGACTTTTCTATTTCTTTTTCTTTCAGATTGTTTTAGAATACAGGGATGTCGACATTCAAGTCTATCTTGGGGAATGTAAAGGTAAGATGAAAGGCGTGATGATGATGATGATGATGATGATGATGATGATGATGATGATGATGATGATAATGAAGATGATGATGACGATGATGCTGGTGGTCGTGGTGGTGGTAGTAGTGGTGGTGGTGGAGGCGGCAGCGTTGTAGGGGATCGCAGTGATGGTATTGATGAATATGTTGGCAATTTAAAAACATGATGAAAGCGATGATCTTGGCGAAAACGATTGTTAAAAATCCTCACTCTTCCTGTTGGGTTGTCTCCACCCCAACCCCCCCCCCCCTCTCAGACTCTTTTTCTCTCTATCTCTCCATCTATCTTTTTATCTATCCATACGTATGTATGTGTGTGAGCATGCCGCTAATTTTGAATTTTTGAATTTTGAATAAGTGATACTTTGTGATTTTCAAAATTCAGACGATGTTCGGGCCATGTTATCAAAATCAGGATTCTACAAAGAGATTTACAGAAGAAATGTGTGCGCTACTTTACATCATGCCGTGAAGGTGGCCAAAAAAGCGAGGACTTTGTCATCGGAAGTAAGTGTAATTGCTAGCATTTGCCACATATCACTATTGACCTCTGACCTCTGACTCAAGTTGTTTGTTTTCTTTTTTTTTTTTTTTTTTTTTTGTTTGTTAGTTTTGTTTTTGTTTGCGTGGTAGGATCTGTGCTTTTGGGGGGGGGGGGGGGGGGGTTTGTTGTTTTTTGTTTGTTTGGGGGGGGGGGGGGTTCCTGTTTCTTTTTTTGTTATTGTAAAGTTAGAATATTTTAATGTATTTCAAAAAAACTGAATACAACAGCCTTAAAATAAAATATCAACAAAATACTTAGAAGAGAACGTTTCGTACTCAAAACCCGTCTTCATCAGAAAGCGAAAATATTTTTTTTAACGGAATAGGATACGTAGAATTCTATTAGGAAAAGGTGTTTTATTATGCCTTATTGGGTTTAAACGATCGGTTCTCCCTTTGACGTTTTTGTTGTTGCCTGAAGAATGGTTTTGAGCCTAAAACCTTCTTTTTTTTATTTATTTGTTTTATCTTTTAGCAGATTAGTATTTACTTAGAGCATTTTGTACGGCTATGTGGTCTTGTAGTATGACACTCGCTTTCGGATCGGAAGGTCCTGGGTTCGAGCCTCGCTTGGCGTATAGTTGAGTCCTTGGAAAAGGCTCTTTAGTCACATTCTCTCACCGTACTCAGGTGTAAAATGAGTACCTGGCCGTTGACAGCGTTGTCTCTGTCACAAAAAAAATTGTAAAACCGCCTAACAGGCGTTATGTTTCGTTCTACATGTTACGTGTTGCTGTTGGTCAGGGACCCCTTGTATGTAAAGCGCTTTGGGCACATTTAGTGGATATTTCGCTATATAAAAGCTCATGTTTTTTTTATTTTGGAAGAGTTTATATCTGGTAACATTTCAAAGGAATTGATAAAAGCCTTAGTTAAGTGAATATGACGACACGCAATATTCTATAACAAATCAGAAGTGTCTTGAGTGCTAAAAAAACGATTTTTTGTGACCAGTTGTCTAAAACCGGTATAATGTCGAGATGGTTCAGATTCTAAAAATTGAATCTATGGTCAAAAATAACATGAGACTCGGGGAAATAATTTTGTTTTATTGAGGTGAATAGATATTTTATCTTTAACTGGTGTAAATATGAATTCCACATCTCTGCTTATTGAATATATAGATAGATCGAAGTTGACGTCACTCAGGTATTTGTTATTGTTTTTTGCCATCCGCGTTTATGAGTAATTCTCACTAAACAGTATTAACCATCTATAAAAATTCATGGTTACACACTGTTTTGTGTGTTGGTCCGTTATACTTCCGGATGTTATGAGCTTCTTAACCAGCGCATACTATCTATAATCAAAAATATGAACTCGGGTTTTTTTCTTGTGTGTGTATGTTTTTGTTGTTGTTGTTGTTGTTGAAAAGTATGTATGATTTTCTTAAACTCTCTTAAACTATACTAGCCACCAACGTACTAATTTTCAAAAAATGTCAGATGTCATATGAACCGTTAATAATCTCGTTTCCTTCCCCTTTGAACATTTCTTCTGGGTGTCATTATAATTAGCGTATACAGAGAATTCGCATCGACTCGTTTTAGAAGTTTGAAGACTTCTTATTTTTCATGTTATCGTCGCCTAGTACATTTTTAACATCTGCCAAACTCATTTAAACGCTAGACGGCCTAACCAAAAATGTACACTTTTTTGTGTTTTTTTTTTTTTTTTTTTTGGGGGGGGGGGAGTTGGAGGGGTATTTCTCCGCTTGATTGCTATATTTACATCTTGTCCATTGGTTAATTGATTCGCATATCCCACACCTTTAGTTAATCTCTCTCTCTCTCTCTCTCTCTCTCTCTCTCTCTCTCTCTCTCTCTCCCTCTCGTTTCTCTCTCTCTATCTATCTATCTATCTATCTATCTATCTATCTATCTATCTATCTATCTATCTATCTATCTATCTATCTATCTATCTATATATATATATATATATATATATATATATATATATATATATATATATATATATCTTTTATGTGCCCAGAGCCTCCAACCAGGGAGATAGGTTGCGCAATATAAATGTGCATTATTATTATTATTATTATTACTATTATTATTATTATTATTATTAATATTATTATTATTATTATTATTATTATTATCATTATTATTATTATTTTTGTTATTAATATTATTATTATTATTATTATTATTATTATTATTATTATTATTATTATTATTATCTCTCTCTCTCTCTCTCTCTCTTTCTTTCTTTCTCTCTCTCTGTGTGTCTCTGCCCTCTCTATCATGATAAATGGAGACAAATCCTTGAAGCCGTCAACAATCAAAATCGATCCAGTAATAAAGTCTGCATGTGCGCTCAAAAATGTCAGACGATACCATGACACCTTTGACATTTTCTTGTATCTATAGATAGTATGCGCTTGGTTTATAAGCTCACAACATTGCCATCCAGAAGTATAACGGACCAACACACAAAACTATGTGAAACCAAAGAGTGTGTAGGGTAACGTAGTTACCAAGAGCTCTCACTTCTCTTAACCGCAATGCTATTGTCGCGTGCCAGGCGAGACAGCGAGGTGGGTGTGCTCCGCGTGTATCATGCGCGCTAGGCTTACTGATACAATGAAGAAAATACGAGTAGAAGACGGAAAATGCGTGGCTTCACCAAAAGCGGGAAGTGAGAGCTCTTGGTAACATAACAATCGTTACCTACACGCTCTTTGGTGAAACCAAGAACTTTTATAGCCTGGATAATACAGTTTAGTGAGAATTACTCATAGACTTGGATGGCAAAAAAACAATAACGAAGGCCCGAGAGACGTCAACTTCATTCTATCTATATCAAAGAGAAAATATTATCTGCGTCTGTGATGGCCACCATATCTAATTTTCCTTACATATATAATTTGGTCTCAATAGCGGCTATGTGGTCTTGTGGTGTGACACTCGCTTTCGGATCGGAAGGTTCTTGGTTCGAGCCTCGCGCTCGGCGCATAGTTCAGTCCTTGGAAAAGGCTCTTTACGCACATTCTCTCACCGTACTCAGGTGTAAAATGAGTACCTGGCCGTTAACAACCTTGACTTAGTCCGAAAAATGGTAATATCGCCTAACAGGCGGCATGTCCCGTCCTACATGTTAAATGTTGCTGTTGACCAGAGACCCCTTGTAAAGCGCTTTGAGCACATTTAGTGGATATTGCGCTATATAAAGCTCCATTTTTTAATTTCAAATTTTAATTAGTTTACGTGATATTTTTATTCATTACAAAACGTCTTCAATTTATATATTATTCTTTTTCCCAGCTGATTCCGAGCATTCGTTTTAAATCACCCACACACCCATTATCTTGACTAATGAAATGGGAAATTTATACAGCGCCATTATCCATTTACAATTGCGCTTCACAAAAATGGCAATAACAAATAATAAGTAAACAAATTAATAAATATACACACACCCACACAAACACCCCCCCAACACAAATACACACACACACACACACACACACACACACACGGGTTATTCCAATCTTCCCGTGGAATAGACCCTAAAGACAAATTTCCCCTTTGGGGTGAATAAAGGGAATTTTCTTTATTTTTATTTCTTATTTTTCTAAAGGCTCTGTACAGACATTGCCATAAACGATTCAAGAATAAGAGAACAATATACAGCGATGGGTATTTATTGTTAATAGTTCCAAAACAAAAAAGCTGCTACCAGAGCGAGCTTGACTGTATAAAGTGCAGGGGGAATTGGATTCAACAGTCTGATGTCACGTCGCTCAGCAAAGGCGGCCATCGTGGTTCTAAACAAAGAAAATCGTAACTTTTTATTCTTCATGCTGGCTAGAACTTTTCATATGTCTTGTGATCTGAATGTGTAAAAGTCAAAACATGATCAGATTTATAATGTTTGTTTTTTTTTTCTCTGGATACGCTTTTATGCTCGTCGGAGAAATATTTCATGAGGGCGTCCGCCATTGTTCCGATAGTTTAGAGCCAGTTACTAAGTTACCATGCGTCATTACGAGGGAAGTGACGTTACGATTGTTGACGCGTATTAATAAAGCGTTTTGAAACCTTGAAATCGTGCTTTATCAATGTGCATAGACGTCTACTTTGAAAATTCCATTATCCATCCATTCTCTTTCAGACTCTAGCCAGTTGTTATACAATGGGAGCTGAAGAGTTCCTCACAGAGGCGGGCTTCCACGACCTTGACCTTGACAGCTCCTCCACATCCACGTCAGTAGACCAGCTGGCAACACACCATCTTACGAACTACCATTGATGATGACGGCAACCTTCACCACCGAATACAGCAACAGCAATTGTGGCAACAACAACAACAATCGCAACAACAGTACCGACACTTTTTAGACTTGATTTCTTTCTTTGGACATGACACAAAAAAATATCAAATTTGCTCAATATGAATGCATAACCCTCCCCCAATAAAATAAATGCACATGTCTTCATCATCACCATCAAACATTAACATCGTCGTCATCATCATAATCATAATCATCATCATCATCATCATTAATATCATCATCATCAGCATCATCATCATCATCATTATTATCATCATCATCATCATCATCATCATCATCATCTCATCATCATCAGCATCATCATCAGCATCATCATCATCATCATCATTATTATCATCATCATCATCATCATCATCATCATCATCATCATCATCACCATCATAATCTTCAACATGATCATCATCAACAACAGAAACAACGAACACATTAGCGACGAGAACAATAACAGAAAAATCATATATAAATTGGCACGCGCCATTTTTCATCTTTAACCAAGTTACCACAGTTAGGTTCATAATAAAGTTAAAAAATTAAGATAATGATGATAATATTGATGATGATGATGATGGTGATATTGAAGAACCATACCAACAACAATATCAGCAACAGCAACAATAATAGCTTGAATACACAAATGTTACCGCTCAATGTATAAATCGACCATAGTGAGTGAAATAAGAAATAAATGCACCTCGTACAGTCTATAAAAGTAACGAGAATTATAGAATTTATATATATTGTGACCCACCGCCCCTATCCGCACTAAGTCGGGGTGCCTGGGTGGGAATCCTGACCTCCCATAGTGGGCAGGGAGGTACATGCTGTGTCTTCTATCCCCTCATACCCGTTTTCAAATTGTTTCCTGTCATTGTCTTGGAATGAGATTACTTTGTTTTGTCCTGATCCTTGCCGGAGTTTCTTGGCTGGGAGGGAAACAGTCGAATGTATAATTATAGTTTTGGGAGATGATATTTTTTCCTTGTTAATCATCTCTCTGTTATGCACTGTGTTATGTTTAGTTTACATATTATATTATATGATTTGTAAACATTTGAGTGTATTCCTGTGCTTGTGTCTGGATGAGACTTTTAGGTGAACTCAAACTTTGACGGTGTGCTCTTGGAATCTACATCTGTTCCCTATTTGAACCAGTTCCCCTTTGTCTTACCTTTTCTTTGGTGCTTTAATTGTAATTCTAAAACTTTTTACTATCCCATTTTCTTCCTTTTTACTGGCGCTGATATGACATTAATGTGTTGCAAGCGCCGTAAAACCCCTAAAACAAACAAGAACATAAGTCGGGGTGAACCGGGTTACGAAGAGTGACTTTAAAAGGTAAAATTATTAGAGACATATCAAAGTACTTTTAAGCTCCAGGAGAATTTATAACTTTCTTATTACTAAAATAAATGGTT
>NC_088365.1:18736189-18948689 GCF_034508935.2 Berghia stephanieae | reverse complement strand
CACAGTAAATTCTGTTATGATAACGATCGCTAAACTCGCCCACAGGCTTGACCCGTGGCCTTCGTAAAGTTATGGCCTGATACTGACCAAAAAATGACGTCAAAATGCCAGTCTTTTGCTACAAAAGAAAACAAATCGTGAGTTGAATTCAATAGTTCAACCAATGAAATGACTTGTTTCCATGAGCTCTACTAACGACAACTCACTAATGACGTCAAACTGCCAGTCCTTTTGGATTTCAGTATCAGTCTATAACATAACGATGGCTACGCTTGACCAGGGGTTTCCATTTCACGAGATTCATGTGCACTACTCACTATTATTAACCCATCTTGAGTTCAAAATGACACAGCAAAATGTACACGTTGTTTTTAAATTTGTTTTGTTTTGTTTTCTTTTCTTTTTAAGATGAGTTATTTTAATCGATCGATGTGTGAAGGACGAGTTTTCTGGCCAAAATTTTTTTAATGTTATTTCAGAGAATTAAAGTATTTCAGTAACTATCAAAGACAATCTCCAGTCTAGAGACTGGAATTAAAGTATTTCAGTAACTATCAAAGACAGTCTCCAGTCTAGAGAACAGCCATTTCCAGCCATAATCTCATGGGGCCGGATTTCATAGCAGTTTCTGCAGCGTTACGATTAATAACAAATGCTTGTTGCCCCTTTGATAGGACGATGTTATTTTCTAAGTACTTTCCAGTTGACAGATTCGGCTAACAAGTCAGACAACCGAACGGAAATACGGGCTTGATTTAGCATTGTTCTAATGGACAATATATTTAATATATTATTTGCGTTGGTTTGAGAGACATCAATTAGCCCATGACAATTTGAGTTACATTTGCAAATAAGTAGCTACACGTCGCTCTAGATTAAAATTTACAACTCAGATACAGAAATAAGAGAAAATAAGACACAACATTCCGGCATCTGTCTCTGAAATTATTTTTTTTTGTCTCTGATCAAAGGACTGAATAAGGAACGAATTTTAGTCCTTTCATTTTCATGGCAAGGTAAGGCTTTTAAAATTTTAAAAATCTTCATAAACTATACCAAACGTTATCAACGTTTTTGTCATAATATGCATATCTTTCCTTTTGTGTTATAGAATAGCATCCATTCCAACGGGTACCAAGCATTTTATATTTTTTGTTTAATCCAAGAGAATCTGTATTAACTCGCAATACAATCTTGTAGCTCTGAAGAACATTTTTTCATTTAACTAAAAAAATAAGGATTTTGAAATAATTATGAGATTATTTTAAGCGCTTGAAAAAACATAATCTTTCCACGGATGTTTTGACAAGTTTAACATTTATCTAGATAATTATTTTGTTCCGAATTAATAGAGAGAAGAACTTTTTTTCATATAACTAAACTTTTTTATAAGGATTTTGAAATGATTATGAGATTATTTTAAGCGCTTGAAAAGAGAACATAATCTTGCCACGGATGTTTTGACAAGTTTAACATTTATCTAGATAATTATTTTGTTCCGAATTAATAGATAGACGTCTAGATAACTTGCAAGTCTATGCTTTCGTACAAAGTTGACACTTATTCCATAATTTTATTTGTATTATCAAAGCGTCGATTTGACGTCAACGAAGCCATAGCGTTACTATGAGAGTTGCGGAGGTTACCTAGATTGAAAAGTAAACAAACCTTTCGAAGCATGAAGTTTCTTTACTTCTTAGTATCAAACGCTGCTATACCATGCAGTCATGGACAAAGATTTTCAGGGAGGAACAAAGGAGTCTTCAAGTGAGAACAATAACAATATTGGTGTGACTTCTGATCCGTGTAAATCATTGTCAAGCGAAGGAAACAATTATAAAAAAGAAAATGAAACAATCAACCCAAAAGTCAACATAAATAAGTCCGATTCTGTACATCGACACGGTGTAAGAGTAACAGCTTCTCACAGCACAATCGAACACCTTAGTGACAAAAGCGGAGATCCTAAAAGGTCTGGCAGTACAGGTCAACCTCGATCTAAATCTTTCTGGGATCAACTCCCAACGTCGTCGAAAGGACCTCCTTTGATGCGTGTAAATTTTAACGGCAAAAAAGGAACTCACGGATCACATGGGGATGGGTTAACAAATGTTACTCAAGGGAAAGGGTGAGTTTTTATCCGTTATGGTATGCGCGAAAAATAATCGTAGTAACTGCCCCTATAGTGATATCAAATCAATTCATATTTTAGTCAGAAATATGTTACTTTATAAATCGGTGATTTGAGATGATCCTTCACATGCCGATCAGTACATTTTAAACATCGGATTTACCTAACGTTTCTGGTTAATATTCGTTTCTATTTTACTTTTTATTTTATTTTTTTTTTATTTTGAGAGGGGGGGGGGGCATATGCCAATGCATCCGCTACTTACAAACAGTACATATAGGTAGTTTTAATTATCCGTAGGATTAGTATTAATCGGATTAATTTTGCGTCTATAATTAATTAGGTATGAGTTATAATCTCAACTAGTATCTTACCTGGATACCTGGATACCTCTGTATAGAGCTTTTAGACTTGGTGTAGTCTCCTTCGCTCCTCCTCATCTATTTATGATTGGACCAATTTTTATAATTGAACTTGTTTCCTAGGGTGTTGCTTATCTCCAACTCTGCTTTGAATTTATTCAAATTTTTTTGCTGATACTGATAGTGCTGATCTTACCATGATGGTCACATAAACTTTCGTTTCACTTGACATGACAAAATAAAACAATGAAAATAATGAATTTCGTCATTTTAGTGGCTTGTTAGAGATCAAAAATGTCTTTCTTTCTTTGAATAAGTGAAACTAATTCAATGTAAGAATGACGAATATTGTTTGTAATTTAAGTGGTGGACTCCTCTTCCTCCCCCTCCCCCTTCACTACCTTCTTCTTTGTTCTCTTCGACTACTGCTGCTGATGCTGTTACTACTACTTCTACTACTACTACTACTACTACTACTACTACTACTACTACTACTACTACTATTACTACTACTACTACTACTACTACTACTACTACTACTACTACTACTACTACTACTGCTACTAATGCTACTACTACTACTACTACTACTACTACTACTGCTGCTGCTGCTGCTGCATCGATAAATACTACTACCTGTGTGGCTTTTTTGGTCTTGTAGAGAAAGTCGCCTTTGGGTCTCTGGTTAGAGTATTCTCCTGGGGGTGGGGGAGGCGGTGTGTGCAAAGTTGAGTCCTTGAAAAGAATTATATTATTGGCATTCTCTCACCATTCACAAGGTGTATATTGAGTACTTGGCCGGTAACAATAATTGTATTAGCACCTTACAGGTGTCATGTCTCGCCATACATGTTAAAATGTTGTTATTTGCTTGGGACCCCTTGTAAAACACTTTGAGCACATTCAGTGACTATTACACAATAAAGTAATAAATATTAAGAGCACTATGCAATTGCACTATAGAATTTATCGTATTTGTATATTTGGTGAAAAGGAAAAGTAGAACACTCAAACAGTGTGGCTCGGGTCTCGTCTTGTCTCAAAAGTCAAGCAATGTTGAGCGTGGCTAGTGGCCGGATGGATGACAAAGATCGTGAAAAATTCTGGTTCCGATGTTGTGTCCTTGGGTAAAGCAGTTTACAAACATTACTCCTCCCGACTCAGATGTGAATGAGTACCCGGCTATAGACAGTGATGGATATTGTAAGAGTGTTAATACCAAAAAAAAAAAAAACGCCTAACAGACGACTTGATTGCACTATAGAATTTATCGTATTTGTATATTTGGTGAAAAGGAAAAGTAGAACACTCAAACAGTGTGGCTCGGGTCTCGTCTTGTCTCAAAAGTCAAGCAATGTTGAGCGTGGCTAGTGGCCGGATGGATGACAGTGATCGTGAAAAATTCTGGTTCCGATGTTGTGTCCTTGGGTAAAGCAGTTTACAAACATTACTCCTCTCGACTCAGATGTGAATGAGTACCCGGCTATAGACAGTGATGGATATTGTAAGAGTGTTAATACCAAAAAAAAAAAAACGCCTAACAGACGACTTGATTGTGTGAAATGGAAATAGTGATCCTTATGGCCTTCTGAGGGAATAGATGGAAGCATTGTGAGGCGTAATTGAGCAAGGTTAACTCTCTCCTTACCAGCCATTTTCAGGATTTTCCCCAAAACGTCACACCCAGCTAACACAAAAATAGATTTCTTATCACTCAAACACAATAGCAGTAAAGTAAAATTTTATGATGTACAACATAACTTTGAAAAAGAAAATGTTAGTTGTATCGTAACGAATGTGACGATTTTCCCGTAGTTGGTAAGGAGAGGGTTAATCCGTGGAAATGCGCTATATAAATGTTCATATTTATTTTCATTTCAAAGTGATATAGATTGTAAATCATGATATTTGCATTCCAAATTGGACAGTCGTCATTGGGCCGGCTGAGCTGGTGTAAATTCTAATAATTTTTGCACATGAGCAATTACCTGTTGTTTACTACTGCAAAACGCTTTCCGCCGGATCTAAGAGTTAAAGCTACCCAATCACTGCTGGGTGGACATCGGGGTCAGGCGAGTTTTTTACCAGTTGACCAATCAAAACTCCGCTGATAAATTATCAGGATTAATAATAAGTATATAGTGAGTGCTGAAAATACATTTGACAAAAAAAAATGTATTTTTATCTTCAAATATAGCAAGGTGAATGTAAATATTCATAAAAGATTTTGCTTTTTTTGCATAAATACTAGGGAGGCCTTCGGAAAGCTCCTCGTGCTAAGGGAAACAACTAAAATATTCCCTCAACTAACCCTAAGGAAAATTGAAACCTAGTGCCTTTAACAAACCTAATAGGAAAAACAAACACCCTAGCACCTTTACTAAGACTTATGAGTAACCCTAATAGAAAAAAAATACTCCGAACTCGAACTAACCCTAATAGAAAAAACAAACCTGGTACTGCTTTCTATACATCACAAAACAAAATACCTGGATACCTGGATACCTCTGTATAGAGCTTTTAGACTTGGTGTAGTCTCCTTCGCTCCTCCTCATCTATTAATGATTGGACCAATTTTTATAATTGAACTTGTTTCCTAGGGTGTTGCTTATCTCCAACTCTGCTTTGAATTTATTCAAATTTTTTGCTGATACTGTGGTTTCTTGTAGTTTATTCCAGTTATTTACAATTCTAGATGAAAAAAAGTTCCTTCTTTCATTTGTTTTAAAACGTTCTTTTTTCAGTTTCTTGCTGTTTCCTCGTGTCTGAATGTTCTTGTTTGGTTTAAGGAATCCTGCCTCTACCCTGTCTATTCCCTTTACTATTTTATATGTTTGGATCATATCTCCCCTTCTTCTCCTGTAATCTAAGGTCGGGAGATTTAATTCTTTCAATCTCTCACAGTATGTTTTGTCTTTCAGGTGTGTGATAAGTTTTGTTGCTCTCCTTTGCACTCTTTCCAAACAGTCTTTGTCTCCCTCAAACTTCGGATACCATATGCAGTTAGCATATTCCAGCTTTGATGGCGACGGAAAACCAAAACAATGGTCGTATTAGGAAAGTTTAAACTTTCACCAATCTATCGAGGTTGTTCTAGAGTTTTAAAAAGGCTACTATATATTGACTAATTGAATAAATAAACGCATGATAAAAGATTCACGGTTAAAATACAAATTGAAAGAAATGCTAGAACGAGGAGCTTTCGAAAGGCCTCCCAAATACTATGAAGGTGGTTATCAGCAACTTAAACATCAATTTCTCTGTCTTGTTGATTTATTTCTATTACGTCATTGGTAGTTTAAAATGCAATCGGCCTTGGGCGTTACTAGTATCGCACAACCAGCTAACTGTGGGTCGAAGGTTCAAATCCCGAGGTGGGTAAGAATGAG
Source organism: Berghia stephanieae (assembly GCF_034508935.2). Classification (NCBI taxonomy): domain Eukaryota; kingdom Metazoa; phylum Mollusca; class Gastropoda; order Nudibranchia; family Aeolidiidae; genus Berghia; species Berghia stephanieae. The sequence goes on along the minus strand of NC_088365.1, from coordinate 18,942,807 downwards.
TTGAACCCTTGGAATATGCTCTTAACAAGTTTTTTTTTTCTCCTGGCCAACAGCGTTCTCTCTGTCGAAAAAAATTGTGATAGCGCCTTACAGGCTTCATGTTCATTCCTACATTAAAGTTTTTTGTTGGTTTGGTGCACCTTGTAATGCGTTTTGAGCATATTTTTGTAGATATTGCGCTTTATTAAAACTTACTTTTCGTCTTGGTTTATTTTTTATTTTTTTGGTGGGTTTTTTTGGGAAGAACTTCCGTACCGTAGTTTCACAGTACTTAAAGCACCCTCAACCCTAATTAGAGATCTATTGCCTGATGAAACATAATGTTTGCCATCGCTTGCAAAATCGAAACTAATGGAAAACAAAGGAAGCAATAATGGCGTCGGCCGAAGTCGTAAACGACAACCGACTCAGACCGTGGCCTTCGTAAAGTTATGGCCTGATACTGACCCAAAAAATGACATCAAAATGCCAGTCTTTTGCCACAAAAGAAAACATATTGTGAGTTGTATTCAATAGTTAAACCAATGAAATAACTTGTTTCCATGGGCTCTACTAACGACAACTCACTAGGCGGTGCAAAAACCAAATAATGACGTCAAACTGCCAGTCCTTTTGGATTTCAGTATGAGGCTATAACATAACGATGGCTACGAACAGACCGTGGCCTTCATAAACTTATAGCCTGACACTGACCAAAAAATGACTCAAAATGCCAGTCTTTGGCTACAAAAGTAAACAAATCGTGAGTTGTATTCAATAGTTCAACCAATGAAATAACTTGTTTCCATGAGCTCTACTAACGACAACTCACTAGGCGGTGCAAAAACCAAACAATGACGTCAAAATGCCAGTCTTTTTGGGTTTCAGTGTCAGGCTATAGATAGTATGCAGATGACGTCACTCAGGCCTTTGTTATTGTTTTGCCATCCGCGTTTGTGAGTTGTTCTCACTAAACTGTATTAACCAGACTATAAAAGTTCATGGTTACACAGAGTTTGTGTGTTGGTCCGTTATATTTCCGGATGGCAATGTTGTGAACTCCTTGGCCAACCGCATTCTATCTATACATAACGATGGCTACGCTCAGACTCAGCAAATTGTTTTTGAAAGGAGAAAAATCACACCACTTATAAAAATGAAACTTATCTTAAATTGCAACTTAGGTAAATTTCATAATCGCTAAAAAATTAAGTTATATAATAAAAATGCTTTGAAACTATTGAAGTCCTGTCGTTTTAAACAATGTGTTTTTTTTTACTTTGTTTTTTTTATTTGCTTGTTTATTTTTCAAATTTAGTCTTCAATTTCGGTTTACTCGAGAATTTGTTATACCCTGTTGTTCACCCAGTAGTTATTACGTCACATGATCTGTTAGATCAAACATAAATATAGTATTTTTCCTATCCAAAGGTTACCAAACAATAGTTTGGCGCAACAGAAACTCCGGTTCAATAAGCCGTATGGTTTAAAGGCTGAAGCGTGTGTGTTAATCTTGACCCAGGGTTAATACGTGTAAAGGAAGGGGGGGGGGGGGCTATCATCCACTGTTTCCCCTGTTTATCCTGTCCAATCGTTCTAGTTTAACTAGTTTAGTATTTTGTTTGCTTATGAAAGTATGAGACGTGCATTAATTTGTTTATATTCAACCCTTCACTATTATACAACTTGTGACCGCTAACGCTTAATGTAGATAGTAGACATTCACTTAATACCAGGGGTATGAGCCTTTCAAACAAAGATTGGCAGCAACTACTGCTTCCATGGCCAAATTGCACATTACGGAAGCACCAGTGGCAGGTTTCATTGGGAAATCCCAATTGTTAAAACAACACCTTTTGTGATCGACGTCACAATTCAACTGACGTCACTTAACGCAGTTGGTTCATGTGAAATTCTTTCGATGTAAAAAGGTTTTTTTTGTTTCATTTTATGGATTAATTTGATAAAATAACTTGATTCTATTGAATGTTCTCTTATCAACTTCAGATATTTATTGTAAATGTGTTCGTGTATTGATATCAAAGAAAAAATGCAATTTTTTGTACAGATTGTTACTCAGTGACTCTTTAGAGAAAGGAGAAGATCAGCATAAAAAGCAACACGTAAGTTAATTAATAATTCAGTTCCTTTATTATCTTTTATGTCCGACATATCTTGTGATGAGATTCAAAATTTGGCTCGCTGATTCGCTTTTGAAATATCATTTTATACGTCCACAGATAACACCGAGTTGACAAAGTTATCTTTAAAAGAATGAATAGGTAGAGGTCCTCTTCCTCAGTCAGGCAGACAACAACGTTATGTATAAGTATAATTAACTAAAATTTATTTCCATAGCCCTACAATAATATGTTAATCGTATTTTTAAACCTCCTATTTGATTTCAAACCACACTTGAAATAAAATAAATATTCGAGTTAGAGCAGAGTCAGTTGTCAAAGTGTATTTTATCTCTTGTCACACAACTGAGGTGTTTCGGCACGTGTATATCACCTTATACCGTGGCTATTCTGAAAGGAGACAATTCTTGTTTCAAAATGACTGAAAATTATGGGGGGGGGGGGGGGGGGGGGGGGGGCGGGAGGTTAGAACACTCGACTCGCAAGCAAAGAGACCGGTTTCGATCCTGGGTTGAGTGGAAGCTTTTTCTAACCTATCCCGCCTCCTGTCAATTAGGGTAACCTCTGCGTTTATAGGCCTCTTTGCTGGATTAACTACTTGACGATTAGATTATTGGTTTGTAGGTAGGACCATAATTGAGCAATTGATCTTTGGATATTTGACAATTTGAATCTCTTGTCAGGCTATTTATTCAATTTTTCAATTTTAGGTAGCATTTTAAAAGCTGTAGAACAAACCTTGATTGATTGGTCGATCGGTGCAAGTTTAAAATATTTCCTAATATGACCATTGTTTTGGTTCTCCGCCGCCATTGTCGAGGGTGTATTGAAAGGTATATAAAAGCAGAACAGTCCTAGGATTTTATTTTCTCAATTAGGATAAGCTGAAGGTCCGAGGATGTTTTTTTTTCTTCTATTAGGTAATTAAAGGTCGTAGTAAAGGTCCTAGGATTTTTGTTTTTCCGATTAGAGCTGGATAATAAAGGGTGCCTTCCGAAAGCTCCTAGTGATGCTAGCATTTCAATCTGTATCGATTGGTGAAAGTTAAAACTTTCATATTACGACCATTGTTTTGGTCATAAGTCTTAGTTAAGGTGCTAAGGTGTTTGTTTTTCCTATTAGGGTTAGTTAAAGGTACTAGGTCTTATTTTTTCTTAGGGTTATTTATGGGAATATTTGAGTTGTTTCCCTTGGCACGATGAGCTTTCGGAAGGCCCCCCGATAATAAAGGTACTTGGTTTTATGATTTTTTTTCCTTCTCTGTGTTGGTTAAGAGAATACTTGGGTTGTTTCCTCTCAGCTCGAGAAACAGGCGGGTGGCCTCCCTTTGGTAAAAGTACACTGACTATTTTGACAGAGGTACTAAAACTTTTCTTCTTTTAATCTGAAGTAAGGTTTGGTTACCTACTCTTATTTTGGATAATTGACACAATTATTTATAGAATACTAATTTAATCGTAATAAAGTGAAAGCTTGGGTGACCTTCCATAAGCTACTACTTCCCAAGTATTCTTGTTCTAATAGGGGGTTTGGGAAGGGGGAAACTTTTTTTTAAGTCTCCCCCCTCCCAAACTCCTTACTAGAAGTTCTAGTGTAGGGGTTTTGGGAGGGGGGAGACCTTAAAAAAAAAGTTTCCCCCCTCCCAAACCCCCTACTAGAACAAGAATACTTGGGATGTAGTAGCTTATGGAAAGTCTCCCGAAAGCTTCCTAATTTGTCTTAAAATGATAATCATACACTGATTTAGTGTCAAAGTTTGTCAAAAGAGAAAATGTCTGCAGCAACTATTATAACACTTCAAAACTATTTAATGCAGTCTAGCATCGTAAATCGTAAATGGTTTATGAAATGTTTTTGAAATATTTCATCTAGATACACAATCAGATTCTTGTCAGCGTTTGTTTTGATAACCCATACTTCATAAGACAAATAAAAGACTGATATTTTGAAAGAGGACATCATATTATTAAATCTTACACAAAGTCATTTTGGATTGAATAACAAGCTTTTATTTTTCATCTTCCATGAGCTGGTTGACCTGTCGGACGCTGACGACAATCGTGAATTATGTTTTGGTGAAAATTCTGTCTGTTACTGCAGCGGAGTCGGCATCCATTTTGGCAGATTGTCAGGACAAGAAGCTCTTTCATCTGGATTTCAATTTTCACTCCGTAATGACCAGTGTGTCGTAATTTACCATAGAACAATTTCATTGATGTGTATTCAAGTGGATGAATGGATGCAGAAAATTTAGGATTCTTGACCGTTGCAAACTTTCTAATCTCGTTAACAAATTACATGAGATGTGAAGAATGCAATGTTACATTATATAAACCATATTATCTAATTTGCAATCAATTAAAAAAAAATTCTTTGATTGCCTATGTTAACACTTTCTCAATGTTTTACAGATTTTGCATCCAAACACTTGTTTGAATACAGCACCGGTTGCACAACGAGTTTTTGACTCTTCTATGTAAGTACAAAACGATTCTTGTGTGTAATAGGCTAATGATTTCGGGGGTCGTCAAAAGAAGTAAAGAGGAGGAGAACGAATAAGAGGAAGAAAAGCAGGGAGGAGGACAGGAGGAGGAGGAGGGGGAGGAGGAGGGGGATGAGGAGGAGAAGTAGGAGGAGGAGAAGTTGGAGGAGGAGGAGGAGGAGGAGGAGGAGGAGAAGAAGGAGGAGGAAAAGAGAATACATCATCTTTATTCCACTGGATTTGCTCAAATCGTTTTACAAAGGGTCCCAAGCCATAAAAATTCTTAACATATTGGAATATAGAAGTTTTCTTCAAGCGGCAACGCTGATACCGGTAAGGTACCCATTTTAGATCTGAGTGCAGTGAGAGAATGTATATAAAGAGCCAAGAACACTTCGAGCCGCCAGGGAGCGGGACTCGAACCAGGGGCCTACGGGTCCGAAGGCCAATGTCATACCAAAAGACCACAAATATACCTAACATGTCGAAGCATTGTACAAAATCCCTCGATTTCAAATTTTTCTGGTGTTCCGTTCATATTTTTTCAAAGGGCATAACCCGAGGCCAGTATCCTAGAATAAGCCTGTGTGAACTCATAACCTGACATAAGAAAGTAAACCGAATTCAATAGTACAACCAAAGGGATCATTCATTTCCTTGATTACCGCTTACAACTATTTGTTCACTTTCTTTTTGTGATCGTCGTCTTAGTATGTTGTGACGTAATCTTTATCCGAAGAATCAAGCTATAAGTTTAAATAAGACTTATTTACTGTCACAGCAACCATGCAGTCCACAAGTTATATAAATGAATCTTTCTTTTTCTCGGTTACCAACATTGTATAGATAGTTCGAAGATGACGTCACTCGGGTCTTTGTTATTGTTTTTTGTCATCCGCGTTTGTGAGTTGTTCTCACTAAACTGTATTAACCAGACTATAAAAGTTCATAGTTACACAGAGTTTGTGTGTTGGTCCGTTATACTTCCGGATGGCAATGTTGTGAACTCCTTGGCCAAGCGCATTCTATCTATAGATAGTTCGAAGATGACGTCACTCGGGTCTTTGTTATTGTTTTTTGTCATCCGCGTTTATGAGTAATGCTCACTGAACTGTATTAACCTGACTATAAACGTAGCCATCGTTATGTTATAGCCTGAAATCCAAAAGGACTGGCAGTTTGACGTCATTATTTGGTTTTTGCACCGCCTAGTGAGTTGTCGTTAGAAGAGCTCAAGGAAACAAGTTATTTCATTGGTTGAACTATTGAATACAACTCACGATTTGTTCTCTTTTGTGGCGAAAGACTGGCATTTTGACGTCATTTTTTTGATCAGTACCAGGCCATAACTTAACGAAGGCCACGCTATAAACGTTCATGGATACACACAGATGGCAATGTTATGAGCTTCTTAGCCAAGCGCATACTATCTATAGAATTCGAAATTCGAAATGTATCTTACCGACAAGTAACAGTCCGTCGTACTTGTACAACCTAGTTCACATTACGTAGAAATGTGTAATTTACAAGTAATCTATTTGTAACAAAACCTTGTCTTAGAACTATTATATCTAAAATGATGCCACATTTATAAGTCATTCAACATATTTGTACATGTTTGTGTGCTGGGTTGTCGTGCAGCGATGTGACCTTAGTAACATACTGGAGAGCCAGTTTTTTCCTCCTGAGATGGAGAGGTGGCTCATCTGCCTCAGCATAAAGGCTTGCCACTGGAGAAGTGCGGAAAGCCCCGAGTGCCAAGCGCAGTCCCTGATGATGAATTGGGTCCAGCATGCCTAAGTAGGATGGTTTTGCAGAGCCGTATACAAAAGATGCGTAGTCCAGTTTTGATCGAATAAGGGTTCGGTATATCTTTAGAAGAGTGTTTGTGTCCGAACCCCATTCCATGCTCGACAGAACTCTCATTATTCTCATTGCTTTCATGCATCGCAGTCTGAGATCTTTGATATGGGCGAGGAAATTTAGTTTCCTATCAAAGATCAAACCCAGGAATCGGGCTTCGTCCTTTACCTCAATTCTGGAATTGTTGAGATAAAGGTCAGGCTGTCTAATGCAGGTGCGTTTTCGGCAGAAGTGGACAGCTACTGTTTTTGATGGGGAGAAGGAGAAACCATTGAGATTTGCCCACTCCGACAGTTTGTTTAGTTGGAGTTGTAACTGTCTCTCAATGGTGTCCATACTCGATTTACTTCGATAGCATACAAGAAAGTCATCAACATATAAGGAACAGTCAACATTCTGTCTCATTGCATTCACTATTGAGTTTATTTTAATCTCAAACAGAATGGGAGACAGAATGCTACCCTGTGGAACTCCCTCTTCCTGATCAAATGGATCAGAAAAGGTGGATCCTGCTTTGACCTGAAAGGATCTGTTGTTTAAAAATGCTCTGACAAACATTGGAAGGTTTCCTCGCAGACCAAGATTGTGCAGATCTTTGAGGATTCCGAATTTCCAAGTTGTGTCAAAGGCCTTCTCAAGGTCAAAGAAGATTGCTACTAGAAGAAAAATTTCGCAAGCACCCAAAAATGACACCACCATTAGGTTGCAGAATAAAAAAAGACATCGCAGACATGAACATCAGTCTAGATAGGATACATCCATACGTCCAGGCAAAGACACCACCATGGTCCATACATAGACCAAACATAAATTTGGACCTAACAAAACTGGAAAAATCACAAACAGACCCACATATTTACAAACAGACACTAAAAGCAATATTACAAACATACAAAAACCATACTCACATATTTACGGATGGTTCAAAGAGCGCAGATGCAGTAGGATGTGCCTATCACTCATCGGAAGGCACAGGATCACTTCGCCTGGATAGAAATGTTTCGATCTTTACAGCGGAATCGAGAGCAATCCTAAATGCTCTCCGTTTGGCTGAGAGATCGAATAAAAATAAATTCTTGATCTTGTCTGACTCGCTGTCCGTACTTAAGGGGATCTCAAATTTTTATTGCACCGATCCAAGACTCATAAGTATCTTGGAAGGTGCAAATAAATTATTTATTAAGAAAAAGAAAGTTTGTTTTCTCTGGGTACCTAGTCATGTGGGTATCCAGGGGAACGAAGAAGCGGATCGACTGGCAAAAGAGGCGGTGAGCCAAGAATTACAAGAGGGCAGTAAAATCCCACACGCGGATTTATAGATCAATATAAAAAAACATGTCCGAAAGGAATGGGAACGATCCTGGGGTCGAGATGTACATAACAAATTAAAACAAATTAAAAGTGACCTCGGCCCCAGACCCAACTCGGGGCTAAAAAGAAGAGACGAGGTAAAAATAACTCGACTCCGGATCGGACATACTGCCCTCACTCACCGTTTCCTTCTGGAGAGGGATGAAAAACCCCTCTGCAGAACATGTAACTGTGACCTGACAGTTCAACACATTTTAATTGAATGTACAGAATTAGAACAGATAAGGTCACAACATTATGATAACAGAGACTTGAAGTCTCTGTTCCAGTCGGTCGATCCGCTTACAATTTTAAAGTATCTGCAGGAATGTGAACTCCTGCAGAAATTGTAAATAGATATTTTTACTTAACAAACATGTAACTATTATGATTTTATAAAGATTTTATTACAACAGTACACGTTTTGATCAGCTGTGGCCCCTCGGGGCCGATAAAGGATTGATGAAAGACAGAAACGGGCGCTTAAATGACCTAAATAGTGTCGAAAGCGCCGTTAAACACCTAAAAACAAACAAACAAAATTCAACATATTTCTTCTTGGTCTAGATCTTTTGCTGACTTAGTTCGAGCTTGTGGACAAAGACGAAAATTTTCAAGACTTGAGACAGTACAACTTAATAATTCCCTCCTGTCGACCCCTCAAAGCAGCACACTTGTGTCAAATTACTTTAACAAGTAAGGCAATCAGTAGTTCAAATCATTTTCTTTATTTTATATTTGCCTTGATTCTTTATATCTTTAATGAGCATTTTTTTCTTCACTAGTTTTCATCAAGTAAAAGAGAGGACCTGCTTTGTCATACTTTGTAAAAAAAAAAAAAGACAACAACACATTTTAACAATTTTGAACAGAAAACTCATCCTTCAAATGTCGATCGATTAGAATGACCCTCATCTTGTGAAGTCCCAGGTTTCAGATATTTTTGCCAAGATGGGAGCCATTTTAAATGGATCGATATTTGAAGGACGAATTTTCTGGCCAAGTTTTTAAAATTTGTTGTTCTCAGAATATTATGGCAGTGATCTCTCAGGTATCCATCTGGACATTCCATCCAGCACCAATTATTGGATACGCTCTCTTCTTGTTGCATCTGATAGATTTCACAAGATACCTAAAGAACAAAATAGATAGATAGATAGATAGATAGATAGATAGATAGATAGATAGATAGATAGATAGATAGATAGATAGATAGATAGATAAACATTTGAAAAATAATTAAGATAGTTTGACTTCTACAACGTTGTTATCGAGCGTTGTTCTATAACAACGTTCTAGAAGTATCTTAATTATCTTTCAAATGTTTATAAATAGCTCCTTTTATACTAAAGTTGAGCACTATTATTTCATGGTTTTTGTTTTATAATTTATAGATAGATAGATAGATAGATAGATAGATAGATAGATAGATAGATAGATAGATAGATAGAGAGAGAGAGAAGATAAAAATAAATAAATAATAAATAAATTTCCCTTTATTCATCCCCAAGGGGAAATTTGTCTTTAGGGTCTATTCCAAGGGAAGACTGGAATAACGCAGGCGTCAGCCGCAGAGCAGCGCCGCAAAGTGAGCTAGGGCGAGGTGACTTGCTCAAGGCCACACAACGCAGCGGCGGGTGATTGAACTCGGTACCTTTCGGGTAGGAAGCAAAGACCGTACCACTGAGCCACGCTGCCCCTATATATTTATATATATACACCCATTTCAATTTAAACCTTATGTCTTTTGAGCCGTTCTCAACCATTAAACACGAATATATCACCTCTATTAGAATGTTTGGTGATAGATCGTTTGCTTGTTTCGCACCTAAGATTTGGAATGAATTACCACGTGATCTGAGGGAGTGCAAGTCTTTGCCTGCCTTTAAAAAGAGTCTCAAGACTTCACTTCTTTTATTGACGTTATGAACCCTTGATTTAGCTATCAATTGATTGTATTGTAGACTATGCTGTTGTTTTGTTTTGTTTTGTTTTTTTGTTGGGGGGGGGGGGGGTTTGTAGTTGTTTATTTGTTGTTGGCTTGTTTTTGTTTTCAAATTTATAAATTACATTGTGAAGTTCCGAGAGCTTGTGTTTTAACGAGAATGAGCGGTATATAGATGTGTATTATTATTATTATTATTATTATTATTATTATTATTATTATTATTATTATTATTATTATTATTATTATTATTATTATTATTATTATTATTATATTATTATTATTATTATTATTATTATTATTATTATTATTATTATTATTATTATTATTATCATTATATTAATAATCCATAAAGTAAACATTCGTAGAAAAATTTTAAAAAAGAGGAGGCAGTGGTCATCTTAGAACTGTGTAGTGGTAGAAACATTGCGCATCTAAAAAAGAGAGTTTGGGGGTTGCACAGGTTAGCTAAAACTGCCCAACATTGATAAAATAACTTTTTAAAAATTTGGCCAGAATTAGTTTTGTTCATATAGTGACATTTACATTCATAGATTTTAAGAACTACACTCAACCCCCCCCCCCCCAAAAAAAAAAAAAGAGATCAGTTGAAAAGTTTTTGGTCATTCATCGAGATTAGAAGTAAAAGAATTGGTCTGGCCAAAATTAATAAAAGCGTTTGTCAGTGTACGACAAATAGAATGGGGGAGTTTTATTTTTTGCCCATTAAAGTCGATGGGTGAAGAGTGGGTGCCATTCTATAGGATAGTGATGAGGTCTATGGCCAAGTCTTTCATATCCTTTGGTGAGTATTTTATTACATTTTATTCCAGTGGACTGGTACGGAGGAGGCTTTCTGCTGTGGTGATTTTGTGATCATGCAAGAAAATGTTGGTCGTAGAGAACGAATAAAAATTTTCCCTTTGAGTGGGAAAAATCAAAATTGTGTGAAGCACGCTGAGTTAGATGAGTAATTGATTCTCTTTACAAATTTAAATATGCATAGTCAGGTGTTTATCCAAATCGCTGCTCGAATAGAACACAATGAGTGAATTTCTTTTAAAATGTTTACAAACAGGTATCGGTCTTATTTGGATCATCTGCGTAAAACTCACGGATACCCAAAAACAGACTCTGTACCGGCAGGTATTCCACCGCCTATTTCAACCCTGAGCGTTCCTGTGCCGTGCGTCACACCGGTAATTTTTGAGGACAGTGCTCATGACCCGGATTACGTTCAGATCTTAGAAAAAACCACTACAGATTCTATAAGAAACTTGTGGTCTTATCAATTGGAAGGCGGAGAAGCTGAGAGAATTCTCCTTCAGTGCAGCCACCTCGAAAGAAGACCTGTTCCTGAAAGGCAAATAAGAAATAATAGACGGCCTCTTCTTTGTGATAACAACGCTGGCGAATCTGGAGCTCAATATTCGGAGACTGCTCAAAGAGGTCTCGGCAACGCTGACATAGCTGTGAAGAAATCTGGCTCACATACAGCTTTGAACTTGAGCGAAGACGCCGCGCACTCAACATTGTATACAGACTGCTCACAAGCTTTAAACTCCCAACACAATTCCGAATCAGGAACCCAAAACAAACGCACTTCTGACTTTGATTTGAATAACACATCATCGCCAACGGTACCAGATTCAAATCAAAACGATTCAGGCAATAGCATGAAAAACGATATGGCGTCTTTCCTCCCACAACACAACGGCACAGCCGAATGGGGAGATAGCAACAACGAGAGGAAAAACTCGTGTGTCGGTTACTCCTTCAGAACGAGAAATACGCTTGAAAGCATTTCACAGAAGCAACAAAGAATGCTGCACCAGAAACAGCAACAAGAACAACACCAACAGCAACAGCAACAGCAACATCAAGACACCATACAGTCGATATTTCATTACCTCAATCGCAATCATCACAAAGCGGCAACGTCAATTCTAAAATGCTTCATGGCGGAAGTAATTCCAGACACAAGATTTGCAGCAGATTTCAAGGAATGAATCTCACATCTTCTGCTGCTACGTCTTCTACATCATCGATTGTGACAGACCAGTCCAGGATTTCTCAAACAAACCCGTCTTCTGCGACGTCTGTGGACTACGGAGTTCATGTGACCAATACAGAAAACAATGCGCAAGGGGTAAGTTGAATCTGTCGCGCTGTGGTTTCCCGTTTCCCTCAACAATCGTCATCCTCATCGTTGTCGTCATCACCATCCTCATCATCATCAGCAGCAGCATCATCATCATCATCATCATCATCATCATCATCATCATCATCATCATCATCATCATCACTATCATCATCAGCAGCAGCGGCAGCGGTGGCAGCAACAGCATTTTCATCATCATCAAATGTCGTGCTTTTTGTTGGTAAATTTATTATTCTTCAGATCGTCAGGTCTCTTCTTCTAACCTTCTTCATCCCCCCCCCTTCCCCACTCAACTCTTCTTTTTTTTTATCCCTTACATCTCATCTTAAAATGACCCTTGATATATTTAAACTTCCATCTCATGTTCAGAGTTTAGGCCTGTGTAATGGTATCTACCCTTTGGACAATGTTGTGTCTGCCGACAACAATGTCATTCCAAGCATGTCTGGAACAATGACCTACAGTCGTACCCTGAAGGTATTTGCCTCATTTCTTCAAATGTCCTGTTAGTGATTAACGCATTAGAAATCTTGTAACCCATGATTTTTGCGACATGGAATTGGAACTGGCAAGTAGTCTGTACTTTATGATCTACAAGGCTGAATTTTCAAAGTTGGTTATGATTTTTTTTCTTACTGTCCAGTTAGAAGTATTTGATATTTGACCTTTTTTTCAATGTATAGGATCATCCCCATTAATATTTTGATGTTTCTGTTTTCAACTATTATTTCATTTCAGGCTAGCTATGCTTGCTTGGATCCTAATAGTTCCATGCTATTGTCTACAAAAGACGGATTTCGAGAGAACGCATTTGGAGGTGTGGATGAGATTACTCTGTCAAACGATTTTCAGCAGATGCCCAATGCTCTGGGAGAGTCCAAATGGATGGATTTTCAAAGCAGGCAGACGGTACTTAATAATGAAAACAACAATTTAGCACAGAGTTTGGAAAATCCCACAAACGGTCAAGGCAGAACAAGAATGGCATCAGGATTTTCTGAACCGGAGCCTCCCCAACATTGGTCAGCTAGTCTCAAGTCAGGTTCTCAACGACCCATCAATAAAATGGCCAAAGAATCTGCAGCAGAATCGTACATGTCATTTTGTAACCAAAAAGAGAAGAATTCATCGGCAGGTGTGATCGGACTGGGAAGTGTGTCAAATGATCAAACGTCAATAAGTCAGAAAAATTCTTGGGGTTCCTCGTTCTCTATGCCAAACAGTTCAGCCTCCAGCCGATTGGACGTTTCTTGTGACGTCAGCAATGACGTCCCACATTCTCAATCTAATGGTAATAAATGTACGGTTACTGATAGTAATTTCATTCTTGAATCTACGGTAGATGCATGAAGCTATTCGATGAGATATAAAAGTACGAATAGGTCTATGTTGGTAACAATGTGTTCAATTATTTCAACCTTTTTCGATAAAGAGGGTCCCATTTGCATTCTACTCATAAGCAAAATAACCGATTTAATAACAATAATAATAGTAATAATACTATTAACAATAATAATGATAATATAATAATAATAATAATAATAAAATAATAATAATAATAATAAATAATAATAATAATAATAATAATAATAATAATAATATAATAATATATAATAATAATAATTAATAATAATAATAATAATATAATAATAATAATAATAATAATAAATGGTGATGATGATGATGATGATGATGACGACGACGACGACGACGACGTGATGATGATGATGATGATGATGATGATGATGATGATGATGACGAAGAAGAAGAAGTTTTTATCTACTTCTTTCTACTTCTCGTTCTCCCCATTCTTCTTTCTACTACAACTACTATTATTACTACTATACTACTACTACTACTACTACTACTACTACTACTACTACTACTACTAATAATAATAATAATAATAATAATAATAATAATAATAATAATAATAATAATAACTGCTAATGTTCTACTACTGCTACTGTTATTACTATTGCTGCTGCTGTTCCTATTACTTCCACAACCACTATAACTACGATTAACGTCGTCATTGCTTTTCCTCGTCCTGCTTCTAGCTTTATGACTGTGTCACTTTTCATTTCCAATATTCTTCCTAACAAAATGCTAATTTATTATTCTATAAACTCCGTTATCTCGATTACCCTAATGTAGTGAATGTCACTTATTTCCTGGACCCGCTCAACAAAATGTATATCTTGAATGCAAATAGATTATTTAGTTGCTTCCTTTCTCTTTATACACCAGACCACTCCCGACTTCATCAGTGGAGACTAAATGCCCCAACATTTGAGTCTTCTAAACCTCAAGGACGTGAACCGTATACTATGAACACACAAGGTTTTCCCGAAACATCCTTGGGACAAATATCTGACTCATTCCAGAATGGACTGGACCCATTTGGATCCACAGGAAGTGGATTCGGTACCAAGAGCTCGTGGAGCACATGTGGAGATATTTCACCCAACAAAAATGTACTTAAGTTTCTGCAGCAGAGAGCTCGCAATTCCACGTCAGGTCATTTGCCAGATGGCATCGGTGGTCAGCTCCAGCACTCATACCAGGCCTCACGTCTCACAGACCAGAGGCATAAATTGTTCAATAACAACAACGCTGCCAGTCTGACTGGTAATGACAAAAGCAGGTTACAAATTGAGAGTGCAGCCTTCAGCCCGAGTGAGCCGTGGTGAGTATTTTGTTTTTATTCTAGAGTGTATTGTCTAATGTATGCAAGTGAACAAACCATCTCCCCTGGTGGGTTGAAGAGCGTTTCTTGTCTGATGAGACAAGGACGGGAAATGATGGGTTGATTTCTATTATAAAGAGGAATCACAGTACAACAGGCATGGTGGGACCAGCCTAAAATCGCTGTTATAACTGAATCCTGTTGTAGCCGGTTTTCTAAAATAAACAACAGCCCAAATGGCCTAATTCACCATTATTTAATAATTTTACAACATTGTAGTCTCCTCACTTGCAGTTTGGTTTTGCCTAGTCCCTGGCTGGAGACCTTTCTGTGACGGATGTAGCCCGGTGTGAGTTAGCGGTATAGAACAAAGATGAATACAACAACAGCTTTAAAAAATGACCCAATACTTAACATGACGCGATTCGGACTCAAAATCATTGTCGCCCTTTTTTTTACCAAAGTGCAGGCGTTCCATGTCCGTAAGTTCCCCAAGTAAAAGATCGCATGATCCAAAAACCGGCTTGACGGATTACACGACCTAAATGTTATGTAAAACTTATTCAATAGCAAACAGGGAGGTACATACTGTGTCTTCCATCCCGTTATATCTGTTTTCCAACATGCTTTCTGTCTTTGTCTTGGAATGAGATTACTTGGTTTTTTTCCTGGCCCTGGTCGGAGTCCTGGCTGGGAGGGAAACAGTCAAATGCATAGTTATTGTTTTGGGAGATGATATTTTTTTTCTTGTAAATCATCTCTCTGTTATGTATTATTATATCTTTTATTTTTAATGCATAATGTAAGCATTTGAGTGTATTCCTCTTTGTTGGATTTTGTGCATATGTCCGGATGAGACTTATAGGTGATCTCAAACTAAGTACATTGGTAGTATGCCCTTGAATTCTTCATCTGATCCCTATTTGTTCCCAGTTCTCCTTTGTCTTACTTTCTCTTGGCTGCTCTAATTGTAATTCTTGAACTTTTTAATATCCCATTTTCTTCCTTTTTACTGGCGCTGATATGACCTTAATGTGTTGCAAGCGCCGTAAACCCCTTAAAAACAAAACAAAAAACAAACTTGGTAACACATTTTAATGGGGGTTTATTTCATGTAAATTCGCATGATATTTTATTTTCAAAACTTATTAATTTCTTCCAGGTCCAGTGCGACATGTGACGACATGACTGAATATTTTGACTCGACACTTCAATTCTCTAAAGCTGGGATTCCATCCAGCCAGAACAATATAGCAGGGGTGAGTTTGTAACAAGATAAAAATAGCAAATACTAAACAGATGTTTGGGATTGCTTTGTTAACGACATAATATTGCATGATGACCAGTTTCTTTTCACTCACCTTTATTTCCTACAGATCTTAAGAGATTCAGCTACCCAATTACTGTGTAAACTGCGGGATCTGAACCGAGTCCCGTAATTTCGAACAAGGAAGCGATATTTTTAAACCTTAAAATAACCACGCCAACTTTAAGTCTTTTGAACTTTAAATGCGCTTCACGGTGTGCTTCTTTATCTCAGTATTCAATTTCTGGTATATCAAGCGACAACTCGCTTGTAACCACCAACGTACCCGGTTATTCCTGGATTGCCCCCCAAAAAGCGTTATAGCATTGATATGGCTGGTATGGGGTAAATAATAATAATCAAAAATTTAAACATCAAAATAAGATTTTGACATTCTATATCTGGCAATCAAAAACATGACATCATTTTATTTTGTTATCAATCCTACTTAACTCAAAGAGAAGATACCTTAATGGTTTTCCTAATGGTTGAAGAATTGCGGACTTTAAAGGTTGGGGAGACTGATTTGATTAATTTCTATGGCCCATGGATAATTAAGAGAAATCAAGCATGATTTTTTAAATTCATCCTCTGAGATTTGTTTTCTCTATGCACTATATCGATGTAACCCATGCGTCAGTCGCAGTGCAGCGCTGCAAAGGGAGGATAAGAAGCTATGTTTCTTGCTCAATGAGGAAAAAATGAGATGTCAACAGCGGGGCTTGAACACGGGTCCCCCAGGTGGAAGTGCAATGCCTTTTTCACTCGGCTATCTCGCCTCTAATTGTTCATTTGTGACAATGAATCGAAGGAGCTGCCTTTTTTCAATATTACCTCTGTCATAAGTCATAGAATTAGGTCATGAGTGTCGTATCTTATACAATATCAAAAGCTCTATAAATGCTCATAATAATAGTTAGTTATTATTTCAAATAGAGATCTAGTCATTGTCACTCAATCAAATTCGTACACATATTATCAATATTATCATATTATCAATAGAATAAGTACTTTACTTACTGTGATACATCATGATTTGTTCATATATGATGTAATATCTCTCTCAATCAGATGAGCTTGGACAATGGCTCCAGTCGTAGTTTACCTCAGAACACGTCGTCTATAAACAACACTAGTCCAAATTCCCAAGGCATCTTGGGTAATTTCAGCTCCCCGGCCTTCAGGTGCAATGATTCATACAACCCTTTACAAATAAACCGACCCTCGTCGTCATTTAATGGTCAAAAAGACCCCATGACTTTGTCAAACGGGTCCTTTTCAATAGGATCATCTTTGCAGGAACACCAGAAAAAGAAAGAGCAACACAATTCAGATGACCATGCTTTCATATCTCATGACAATGCCGGCATTAACGATTGTAACTCTTTGGATATTGGTTCATGCGATGCGATCACAACGTCTAGTCCTCCTTGGTATGAACTTGCCCCTATACCTGATGACATGGAGGAAATAAGGAGCGACAAAACACGCGAGCAGAGTCATCTGAATTTTCCCGAGAGTACGTCAGTTGATAGAGACAATCAATTTTCTTCACATACATCTTCATCAGAAATTAACTATCATCAGAGTTATACTACGCCTGTCAGTGCTTCCAATCAAAATCAAAACACATATGGAATTACCAAAATTGAAAATAAACCTCGATTAATCCTTGGTGCCAGTACAGTCAACCAAAGACAAACAGACCATGAAAGAGATTCTACCGTGACAGATAATGAGAAAAATAGAATGTTGATTACTCCGGTCGGTACTCAAGACAGTGACAAAACTCAGCATCGCAAACAATTTCCTTTTCCGTGCCATCCAAAACATGGATGTGCTTCTTCGTCCCAAATCACCGCTAACCATTTCCAGCAACCACAATTTCAAATCGCAGGAATGAATCATCAACAGACAACAAATGGAGTGCCTCAGCAGATGTATTGTATTCCAAACATCTTGATGCCCCCGCCACAACACCAGCAGGGTCGACACCCTGGTGTCTTATCATATCCAGGCATGATGGGTAATGTAGCTCCCTCTTCACCTTTTCCACAAGGCCTGATGCGAGTACCTCTGGTCGACATGTCTCGCCTGGTCTATCTCCAATCCCTTCCTTTCAACATGACTTCAACTAATATGACACCCAATAGCAACCACAACAACAGTAGTAGCAGCAATCCTCATGTCAATACCTGCAATATTATAACCATCAACACCGCGGACAACGATTTCAGTACAACAGGAGATAAGGGAGGGGGTAGACTTACCAAATCAGCAGGAATTCGGGGTAAAAGTACTTTGCTCAGACTTCGACCAAATAGCACAATTGGTGACGGCACTTTCCCTGGATTGAGGTCGACAGACGATTCTACGATGTTACCAAAGAGTAACAAGCTACGTTCTAACAACGGAAACCCATGGGACGCTGATCTTGAGCATGATTTTTCGAGCTCTCTTTTCTCCAAAGTCACGTCAATGCAAGACCAAAGCCGCTTACATCAAGAATTTGGATTAGTTTACCCAGAGACTCAAACTACATCAACCAATTCTGTAACTCAGGAAACAAATTTCCGATCTCACCATGGTGTCCAGTGGGCTTCGACGCCAGATATTCATCCGGAAATGTTGGACATGCTCCCCGTGCGTAAACAGCCGATAGAGGATTATAACGGACGCCAGGTTTGCTGGACGGACATGGAGCTGATGATGTCGCCAGCCTCTAAAGAGCAAATGCAAGTGGTCAGGAAAAGCAACAAACCCTTGGGATCGAACAAAGCCAATCTTATCAGCATCTTGCCTAAAATCTCACCCGATGAAATCACTGACCCGAGAGGCAAAGAATTGGGGTATGAGTAAAATATTAATGGGTTTTTTGTTGGTATTTGTACTCATTGAAGATATATTTTAACAAAATCAGATTTAAAGGACTCGTTATTGGTCTAATTTTTAAAAAATTAGCATGCTCATTTATTTCTTGGATATGCAGTTTGTAGAGCTGATACAATTCATATAGGTTTTTCATTGAATTTGCTATTTTGATCATTTGAAAAATAAGAAAGAGAATCGATTTCATTTTAAAAAAATATTTGTCACTTAATCGGAATTATGGCTTACTGAAGTGGGAACATTCTGTATATGCTTTAATATTCTTATTCAAACATAGTTTTGTAAGTTGCGATAAATATGAATACAATATAAACATTTTTCTTAAAGATAACTCTTTAAATAATAATCTTTAGGAAATGCTGTTAATTTCCAAGGGGTTAGGTTTTTTTTGCCTTCCGTAGCTGAACACAATCTTTGTGCTACGTTTTGCGTTACGTATATATACGTTAAAATTGGATACGATTGAATGGTTATTCTCATCACAAGTAATCGTAGCTACGTTTAATTTTGGAATACTGGGTTATCATTGGCGATTTCAAGCTCATGTTTTCCTTGCACTGCACTGCTTATGTTGCTCAAAAAGAATTGCACTGTTGCACTACTTATCTCACAAATATAATGTAGCTAATGGAATCAGACCCCCCCCCCCCAAAAAATATTTAAAAAAAATATATATATAT
This sequence comes from Berghia stephanieae, assembly GCF_034508935.2. Taxonomy (NCBI): domain Eukaryota; kingdom Metazoa; phylum Mollusca; class Gastropoda; order Nudibranchia; family Aeolidiidae; genus Berghia; species Berghia stephanieae. The sequence goes on along the minus strand of NC_088365.1, from coordinate 18,923,322 downwards.
ATACTGTTCAGCTACACCGCTTATTTACCTCATGAAATCAAAGAACAAAACCATTGTGTTATACTACACACGTGGCTCAAATAATAAACATAGAGAAAAATGCACTTTTGCCCTGCGCTGTCAACATGGCTCATGAAATCAAAGAGCTGTATTGTTGCATTTCGATGGACTGTTTCCCGACATGTCGACCGTACAGTTCACCCTGAAGCATTCATTGCAACTTACAATAGGGAAGAAAAGTGCGTAATAAAAAAAACTGGTTCTGATCTCATTGGAAGTGTAAAACCACTCTGCCGGAGGGCTGAATGCATAGCTTGTGTAAATGATCTTCTGGTTTCAGAGTGATGGCATCTTATTCTCTAGTCTAAATATATTCTGGGTCGTCAATAAAGATCATCCTTCCTGGCCCTTTAACGTCCCTTAGTTCTTAGAATCTGCCTATACAACCGGCTACCAAAATAGTTATGCCACCTTTTGATTCAATATGTAATCTATTCATTAATAGTCCTCCGAAGGAATGGTTTCATACACACTTCCAAGGATTTACGAACCAGAAAGATATAATGTATGATGGTTTCATAAGGCTAATATGCAGACGACTTTCAGGTCGCTTCAAACTAACTCGTTGCTCCCAAATGCTCTCACACATGTTTGGAAAGTAAACGAAAGTAATTTAATGATTTGAAAATGTAATAAACATAATATTTGTTACGAATTGTAATTCTTACTTTATGAAATACTTTGCTATATCGCATCGTTAAATCCGATTAGGATAAAATGCCCCCGTGTTGAATTTGAGAGGTCCATTGCGTTTGTTTTTATATGACTTAAAAACGAACTTTATAATTATTATGACTAAGAATATTTTATCTTATTTTTTACAAATGATGATTTACACGCTTCAATTTGAAAATGTACAAAAACCACATTTGAAATCATCTTTATTGCTGTATTTTAGTAACACGAAAATTTGTTTGTTTTTTTTTTTTGTTGGTAAAAAGTCAAATTTTGACCCTGATGCACCTATTCAATACTAGAATCTAAACATATAATAAAGGCAGATCTATATTTTGTAAATCTACATTATATTGAATCATATATGATGGGGCAAAGGAAAATTATGACACGCGGCTTCAAGCAAAGAAAACTGCCAGGATATGAAGAAAATAGAGTACACAATAATATGTATATAACATTCAGACGGTTACAACTTTATCCCTAATAAATTTAAAAGCCTCATTATATCTCAAAAAGCACTTTATACCAATGTGAAATTTCAAAACTGTTATATAATCCCCGATTCGTATTACAAATACTGGACAATGTTCCCAGCATTTATACTGTTGTTTTGAAAAGTAATTTGTAACATTTTAGCCGCTAATAATTTAAATATTTTATTTTAAGTTGTTCAATAAGTATATGGTACTCTTTTGACCAAAACTTGCTTAATTATTTTTGAGACAATAAGCGCAACATATTTTATATAAAGTTTTTTACTCAACATGCACTAAAACAGTTTTGCCATAGTTTCATGCGTAAAAACTGACGCATTGAAATAACAGTCAATTCTTGTAATGAGCATTCTTATAGGAATTTCTGTTTATTAATTCACATAATTTGGCCTCGATCTCACTTGAGCCAAAAGCGTTTCTCACTGACGAAATATCGTCTATGTGTAACAAACTTTGATCATCTCTACCTCTCAAACTTCTGAAATTTTAGATCTCCACCTTCCGTAATGACTCCGTGAAAATGGTCACTAGTAAAAATTGATTTTTAAAAACTTTGTTCCGAAATTTTGAGTTTGAGGGGTGTCTGGTAGTTAAATATTTTTTCATCAACGATTCTTTTAAAAATTGCTTTACTATATTTTACTTTACTTTCATTTTATCAAACTGACTTCTCCCTAGAAATCAGTAGAACATCCTGTCCCCTGCTATTAATCTTGGTCAATCCAATTGTATAAGTATTTTTCAAAACACTCAATGACAATGTTATGATGTAATAAGTTTTTGTCAACCATAATCTTTTATTATTGCTTTGTGATATTTTTCTCTTTGTAATAAACACGTAATCATATATATGACATAAGAGAAAGATCCGCTCATAACCGATTCATGTGAGGAATGATAAAAGTGAGCGGCGTCGAAGTCCCCAAAAATATAATCAAAATGACAAATCTTGTACTTACGGACACAAAATTATATAATATTATAGTCTGTTTATGAAAGAGGGAATGTCCTTTAAATATCAAAATAGAAATATAGTCATGACGCAATCATGACCAGATGAGATTAATTGGTTAATATGACAAGATCTGCATGATTTTTGAATAATGTTTCCATGACGTAAAGTTTCTTTGATAACATAACATAATTTCTCCCGTAGCACACAGAAACACAAAAGTCTAAAAGGTTAATTGCTTCTTTAAAACTCTATAAAAATTTTCAGAATAACTGAGCTAAAACTTCTTCGAGAAATAATGACTTTTCTCATATAGTTTGTTCCGACAGAAAAAGATCCACAAATTTTAAAGGTGTATTAAACAACTGTTGATGTTTGTTATATTGATGACAAACAAAGATATAAGAATCTATCATGATATACCAAAGAGCAAAAAGAAAACAAAAGGGAGAAAACTGTTTGGATACATCAATGCTTTATATAGTTTAACGTTTGTAATGAGAAATCCTCACAAGGGTTGATTGATGGGAGCTAATGATTGGCGAATCTACGGGTTTTGGCGCTAAGTGCAGATCTACATATAGCATATTTATTAATTCATTGTATCAGGCCTCCTGTGTTCACTACTTTGAGACGTTATTTGATCTTGCTTGGGAGAAATTATCAACGCATTATAACTTGTGTTTTTTTAATCGTAAACTGAAGATTCTTTCAACTTTACGTTGACAGGTTTTATATGGTCTTCCACCCCTTTATTTGCCTGCCTTGTCCTTGAATAAAACGGCATTATCTAGAATCCGTTCTTTTCTGATGAAAACAGTAGGATGTGCCCCTTTTCTGTGAGAGTTGATATTTTCTTGTGGATCATCTCTCTGTATGATTGTGTATCAGCTGTGTTAAAAACCATTAAAATTGAGGTTTTCCCTTTAAGAGGGGATTCTGTGGTGATTTGTTACTGGAAAGAGCTACGTTCTCTGTTCTCTATCAACCGGAAGTGCCCTGCAAAGTGTCGTATGAAACTAAACTTTATTTTTATGTTTGCAAATTCAGTTAAAACTTAAATGATCGCGTGTAAACGTTCATGTTTAAAATATGATATTATGCTAAATAAGAAACAATTTGCAGTGATTTTTGGGGGTATAACTTGTCTTTGGGTTTTGTTTGTTTTTGTTTTTTTTTTTGTTGTTTTTTTTTATAGGGGGGGGGTTGTGGTTTTCATCATGACTTTGCATTTTTGTGATTGTTTTTTGTTTATTTATTTTGTTTAGATTTGTTTTTTGTTTGTTTTGTTTTGCTTGTTTGTTTGTTTTTTTTGTTTTTTTGTTTTTGTTTTTGTTTTTGTTCGGGGTTTTTTAGGGCCATCTGTAGCCTTATTGGGCTTTTGGTCTCCATAATTTGTTTCCTCTACTGTAAAGTATCACTACAGAGATGTTACTTTAGCAAGCAGATCACATTGTGATTTTTAAAAAATATAATTGAAGTTTGGCATAAATTAACATTACCTTATCATTAATGGATTGCTTATATTGTTTTTTGCGTTTTCTTTCTGTTCGAAAAGCTTGGTTGGCAAAGTATGTGTTGTTATTTTCTCTGCTTGTATACTAGTATATTTTCAATGCACACAACTGAAAATTCGTGTGACTTTAAAAGGCATTTCTATGCAAAAAACAACCGCTTTTTTTCAGATGTGCATGCTTGTTTTATTTTGTTCCAAGGCTTTAAATTTCTGGTTGCTTATTTTATTGAGTGTTACAGACAACAGTGTAAAAGTTAAATTTTTCAATTGAATATAAAATCTGTTACAAATGGTGTTCTCATTTGATGTCCTAGTTTTTTTGTCATGTTTGTGGAAGGCAATCTTCACACTTTTCTACAATACTTTACACCAAACAACGTCTTTCAATAAATAGACTTGATAATGATATTGCAATTATTTTCCTGATACTTGAATCAATGAATGAAATGTCATAAGTTTATAAATAGTTTGCATTGTTTATGTGCAATGTTTAAAGACAAGATTTCTCCAGATATTTTTTAACAAACTCCTTTTTTAATTGAAGAAAATGGTTTCTTTTCTTTTGTCATTATTGCTAATACAACACTTGTGAAACATCTGAAATCAATTTCATGATTGTATTGCAAATATACTTGGATTTTCAAAGTTACTGTGATTGTGATAAATTGAAGATTGCCTATTTGAATGGCCGATAGACAATTCATGAATATTAAACGAAATTTGATGTTAAAACAACGGTTCAACTAGAAAACGTCACTGCCTCACAGACACTGTGCGACCTGTTAAGCTAAGGCTGTTGGTTTGGGCAATTGTTATTCACCTGTACATCATATCTGATCTCCCTTTCTTTAGGGGTTGTTACTTGTCCTTATCGTGGGATGTTATGATTTGATCTTGCCCATATCATAGCTGAAGGTTTTTTTTTCGGTAAGTGAGGCAGTTTGTGAGAGATTATACATGATTACCCTTGTTGAGCATCTCGATGACTGTGTATTATAAATTTTAGAAATCATCTGAGTGTTTCTTTCCCCTTTGGGTAATTTTAACCTAGAATAGAGGTCTCTAGATTCTTGCTCGTATCTATTTTTTTATACCATATTACTTTCCATAGACGCTGGACTGACGTAAAAGCGTTACAGGTGCCATTCTAATTATAGACAAACTCTCTATTAACAAATTTTGCGGATAAGTAAAAACTAAATGTTCATTTTGTTGTATCAATTGATGAATGTATTTGATATTATTTGCAAACAGACTATAGGGAATGAGATTAGCGGAAGAGTAGCGTCCCTTGATTGGAAGTCACGAGCGGAAAAGTTATTAGAAAGAGAACGTCATGTTGGTTGTGCGGCATGAGACACTTCACCGAAAGCGAGGACGAGAGAGACGCATGCGCAAAACCATTTTGACACTCTCTCTGTAAGGTGACGTCCAATCAAGGGACGCTACTCTTCCGCTAATCTCATTCTCTATATCTTCTAATAACTTGAATAACTAGCAGATCTTCAGAATTAACCAAAGGCAGTCTTCCGGTTTACCAACCCAGATCATTATTTCCACCATTAGTTTACACTGTCATACCTATACCATAAAATACCAAAAAACCCAGTAAATTGTGCCAACGTTACTGTATTCATTGATCTTTTTTATTTATTCATCCATTTATGTAGGTTTCGATTTGTTTATCCATCAATTCATCTTGTTTAATTTGAATGATTTATAAATGGCTTGCACGGCAATTTTGTAAATAACTAGCATCACCTCATACATAGCTTGTTCATACTCATTCTAATTATCGTCATGATGCATAGAATTTGTGGGCGTCATTTTTTGGGGTTTCCTGATGTCAGTTCTACCCTTTGTATATTATTGTTTGGTAATGACTATAGGGAATGAGATTAGCGGAAGAGTAGCGTCCCTTGATTGGACGTCACTCATAGTCTGTGACGTCACCGGCGGAAAAGTTATTTGAGAGAGAACGTCATGTTGGTTGTGCGGATGCGTCTCTCGTCCTCGCACAACCAACATATATATATATATATATATATATATATATATATATATATATATATATATATATATATATATATATATGTCCGTCAATCTGTCAAGTTGTGTAATACCTTATCACTTTTCTCTTGTTCTGTTATTGTGTCATCACTTTTGGCGCAGATCATTAAGCAAGATTCAAGACTCGTGATCGTGTATTTATGGATTTTTATGGCATGCTTACATCACAAAGGAAATGATAGACAAATAAAGATAGGGTGTAATAATACATTATTTTTAACTGAAGCGAGATTATTATTTAAAATATTAAAGGACTGTTATCTTTTGTATGACGTAATTATGTGTAAAGATACGTATGTGGTATGTATGACTGTTTACAGCGTTTTTATGGTCAGAAAGCCATTGGATTATTGGGCACTATATTATTATCATTTAGTGGTTTTAATTTTGATCTGTTCACTGTTCGAACAAGTCCCATCTGTCTTACTTGATCATGGGTGCTTGTAAGTTTTGCTTAACTCGTAGGTCATCATTCTTCTTTTCACTTGTGTCGAATTGGCCTTGGAACTGTTGCAATCGCTGTTAAAATTTATTATTAAGCCATCAAAAACACACGAGTCATAAAAATTTAATGAGCGATCAATGTAATCATTCTATGTTAAGTTACTCGTTTTAAGTTCATAGCATTCGAAGTTATCTTAGATTATTTGGTTTTGTTTATTTTCCATTTCGTTTCTTTTTTGACATGTAGATAATTCATAATTTTCAAAGGTATTGTCAAAAAAGCAAACTAAACATATCATGAGGGTGTTCTTCCATCTTACCTACGAGTCAGTTTAACGGAGTTTTAATATGATCGATTATATAATGATGTTATTTTTAAAAAATTGAATTTATGATATGTGCAATGTGATATAAACATTATTATAAATAACATGTTGATATTATATAGGTGTAACAAATTATAAACTTTTTGCTTTTCTCTCAACATTAAGACAATAATATTTATGCATGTTAAAACTTTTAAGTTAACTGAATTTCGTTCTTTGCTGGTTTTAGTTTCTTGTTGTAGACGAGTTGGTTTGTAAATTTATTAAATTCTAAAGAGATAATTAAATTTTAAAATAAATAAAAATAAAAATAATGACAACATTTGCCGGTTTTCGTTTCTCTCCTTTCATTAGTGTCATTTTTCATTCTTATGGGAGATCTTGTTAGTTCAATAGGAGAGTGTTCATCACAAGCACAGGTCTGTATCGATCTGAGATAGGGTCAAGAAAAATAATGACCCCCCCCCCCCCCACACACACACACAAGCAGTTTGTCAGTATCACTGCCAGAATATTAGCCTCTCATCTTCACGACCGATTTTCCCCTCTCTGCCGAAGACTTCGGCCAGGGCCAGGACAAAACCAAGTCATCTCATTCCCCGACAAAGACACAAAGCAACCTGGAAAACATATGATATGGTGATAGAAGACAAAGCAGGTGTCCTCCCTGTTCACCCTGGGAGATCAAAAGACCCAACCCAAAACAAAAGTCAGACAAAGGGGACCAGTTCTAATAGAGAGCAGAGGATCCCACGACAATTCTATCAATGTGCCTATTTGGATATATCCTCAAAATGCCATCCAGGCACAACCAGAGGAACTTATGGATGTTACACTAAAATGCTTGCAAAGCACAGTAGATATATTCAAAACTAAAATCTGTAGTAGAACATAGGTAGTAGGCAGGTAGGCATCCTTCCGTCTCAAGAGACGATGGTTTGCGCCCTGTATGGCTTTAGTCTCATCAGTCTTGTTGAGAGCAACGACGGGTGTGACTCAGCAGACCAATCCTTGCATGGCAGTCTCTACCGCAGTTGTTGCACACATAGTTTGACTGTGTGTTTGGTATTTGGATCTGCTGCCTCTCTTTCCTCCTTGCTCTCCTCTCCTCAAACTTCATCTTTCTCCTCTCCTCACCTCTCTTCACTCCCTCCATCACCGCATATCTCCAGCCGTTGCGGTCGTCAGCAAGCGACTCCCAGGTGTTTGAGTCGATGCCTGTCAATTTCATGTCTCGTTTGCAGACATCATAGAAGCGCAGAGCTGGACGGCCAGTTGGTCGCCGTCCAGAAGCTAGTTCACCGTACATGATGTCTTTGGGTATGCGTCCATCGTCCATCCTGTGTACGTGACCAAGCCATCGCAAACGTCGCTGGCAGAGCATGAGATGCATACTGAGGGAGTTCGCTCTTTCTAGCACTGCATTGTTAGTGAGTCTGTCCTGCCACCTGATGCCAAGAATTCGTCGTAGACAGCGAATGTGGAAGTTTTCCAGGCGGTTCTCCTGTCTGGCATATGTTGTCCAGGATTCACTGCCATACAGTAGGCTACTGAGTACACATGCCTGGTATACTCTGAGTTTGGTATTCAAAGTGAGTTGGTTGTTGGTCCACACTCTCTTGCTCAGTTGTGCCATGACAGCGGCAGCTTTGGCGATGCGCTTGTCTAATTCTGCATCAAGTGAGAGGTTGCTGGTGATGGTTGTGCCCAGGTATGTGAAGTGATCAGTGACTTCTAGCTCCTCGTTGTCAATGTAAATTGCTGGTATAGAGGGGACATCCTGACACATTACATTTGTTTTCTTGATGCTGATCGTCAGCCCGAATTCCCTGCATGCGTGGGAAAACCTGTCCATCAGCCGCTGGAGGTCTTCCTCGGTATGCGCGCATAGAGCTGCATCATCTGCAAATAGCATTTCCCTTATGAGGACTGTGCGAACCTTGGTCTTTGCTCTCAGCCGTGCCAGATTGAACAGCTTCCCATCACTTCTGGTGTGTAAGTGGACTCCTTCTGGGGACTCTTTGAATGCAAACTTCAGCAGTAAGGAAAAAAATATACCAAACAAAGTCGGTGCGAGGACACAGCCTTGTTTCACGCCGCTGCGCATGGGGAAGGGTTCAGAGGCTCCACCGTCGTAGCTAATGGTGCCCTTCATGTCGTCGTGGAATGAGGCAATGATGCTAAGCTGCTGAGGAGGACAGCCAATCTTCTTTAACAGCTGGAAAAGGCCCTTCCTGCTTGCAAGGTCAAATGCCTTTGTCAGGTCAATAAATGCAATGTAGAGGGGCATCTGCTGTTCTCTGCATTTCTCCTGAAGTTGACGTACTGAGAAGATCATGTCCACTGTCGACCTCTTGGCTCTGAAGCCACACTGCGACTCTGGGTAGATACGTTCGGCGAGGACTTGCAGTCGAGCGAGGACAACGCGCGCAAAGACTTTACCCACAATGCTCAGTAGAGAGATTCCCCTATAGTTATTACAGTCACTACGGTCTCCCTTGTTTTTGTAGAGGGTGATAATCTTGGCATCGCGCATATCCTGGGGTACCTTGCCTTCTCTCCAGCAAAGACATAGGAGTTTATGTAGTGGTTCCAAGAGGGCTGGCTTTCCACATTTGATGATTTCGGGTGGAATGCTGTCGTCACCGGGTGCTCTGCCACAGGCCAAAGCATCGATTGCTTTGCTGAGCTCCTCCATAATTGGTTCTGCGTCTAGTTCTTCCAGTACTGGCAGTTCTTCAATTGCGTCTAACGCTTTTTGGGTGACAGAGTTTTCTCTGGCGTAGAGCTCCAAGTAGTGCTCTACCCATCTTCCCATCTGCTTGTCCTTGTCTGTGATGGCTTCCCCTGTCTTGGATTTAATAGGCGCAGTTTTCTTTGTAGATTTGCCTGTCGCCTGTTTGATGCCCTGAAAAATGGCTCTTATGTTGCCACTGTCAGACGCTTGCTGGATGTTGTCCGACAACTGAAGCCAGTAGTTGTTGGCGCAACGTCGTGCTGTTTGCTGTGCTTTGCTGCGTGCAGCTCGCAACGCCTGCAGGTTCCTCTGACTTGGTTTTTGTTTATAGCTGACAAGTGCGCTGCGCTTGGCATCAATGACTGGCTCCATCTCAGTAATATTGGCTTCAAACCAATCATTGTTCCTGTGCTCCTTTTTGCCGTATGTCAGTACTGCAGTGCTGTAGATGGCGTTTCTAAGAGAGTTCCAGCTGTCCTGTGCGTTTTGTTCTGCTTTTCTATGAGCTGTGTCGAGATTCTTCTCAAGTTGCTCGTTGAACTCTATATTCTTTTCCGGTAAGCTGTCTTGCTGATATTGATCCTGGGCTGGCCCTTTCTCTTTGAGTGATGAAGTTTCTTTGGTGTCAGTTTCACCCTTTTGGCAACCAAAGAGTGATCTGTGTCGCAATCTGCGCTTTGATAGGACTGGTGTTGCAAACATTGTTAAGAGAATCGCGCTTAGTGATGATCATGTCCAGCTGATGCCAGTGTTTTGACCTTGGATGTCTCCATGACACCTTGTGACATGCCTTGTTCTGGAAGTAGGTGTTCGTCACGCATAGTTTGCGATAGCAGCAGAGTTCAAGAAGCCTCTGACCATTCTCATTCATCTTTCCTATACCTTGGTGCCCCAAAACGGTTGGCCATGATTCTCTGTCGGCACCAACTCGCGCATTGAAGTCGCCAAGAAGGTAGATGTGCTCCACTTCTGGGATATTGTTGACAATGGCATCTAATGACTCATAGAATTGGTCCTTTACTTCAACCGAAGCTTGCAGTGTTGGGGCGTAGACGCAAACAAGGTTCACCGAGCCCTGCATGAATGACAGGCGCAGCTTTAAAATTCTCTCTGTGCCGTCGGTTGGCGGTTCGATCATAGGAAGCAATGTATGGCGTACTGCAAATCCAACACCGTGCTCCCTCACGTCTTCTGTGCCTTTTCCTTGCCAGAAGAATGTAAAGTGTTTCTCCTTCAGGGATCCCTCTCTGGGAGTCGCGTTTCCTGCAAGGCTGTTATGTCGATGTTCAGTCTGTTAAGTTCATGATCAATTACTGCTGTTTTTCGAGCATCGTCCATGGCCTGAAGGTCATCTGTCAGTCCTGAGCGCATAGTTCTTACATTCCAGCTTGCTAATCGAAGAGCTGGGGACTTCGTTTTCTTTTTCGTTTGCTTGCCTGGTACACAGTTTAACGATCCACTTGTCAAGCTTGCAAGCTCTAAGCTCCAGGCACCCTCTGAAGCAGGCAGAACGTGGCGGGTCAACACCTTTCTGGCTGGGGGCTGCCCAGCTTGGGGCGGGCGGTAGCTGACCAGTAGGATTACGATGATCCCTCCCACCGTCGAAGACAACCCGTAGCGTCCAACTCTACGCCAATCGAGCAAGGACTTATCACTCGTAGACTGCTGTCTTCCGTGTTGATACTCTTCACCGGTGAAGGTGAGACTGGAGTGTCCTCTCCAGGGCGCGGCCTGGGCAAAGTATGTGGAGATCCTGGGCTGCCCAGTAACCAGAAACTCCCTCTCTTCCTCCCTGGTGTGGTCCAAAGGATCGCACAGCGATACGTTTGGCATCAGTTTGGATGCAGGTTTCTGTTAGGTTTACTCCTTAGCCTTTCCTCCTCCCGAAGGTATCCACAAGGCAGTGGAGCCATACATCGATGGCTAGGGAGAGTATGAGTTATAGTAGAACATAACACTGTTATTAACAGAGAAACAACTTACAACGAAAAAATATCATCTCTCAAAAAAAATTTAAAAAGGAACTATACATTTGGCTGTTTCCCTTTCAGCAAAGGATCCCCGCCAGGACCAGGATTAAAACCCGAGCAATCTTAGTCCAGAACCAAGACCAAGAGTAACACAGAAAGGGGAAACAGACATCGGGAGGATAAAAGACACAGCAAAAGTGACTTCTACGCCCAGCATGACAGTTCAGAAAAACCATCCAAGAAGAAAAAAGTATATTTTTATTCTATCCTTTGCAAACAAAAAAGAACAAGAGAGAAAAAACAAACACTATAAGTGATTATTCAATATTATTTATTTAATTCAATAATATACTATAAAAGAAGTTTCAGATAAGCAATTCATTAATATACGATTTTTGACCAACATCGGGAGGAATTATTACATTGATCCGAGAACTGACAGACCAAATATACAAGATCTGCCTCGAGGTCAATAGGTTACCAATTTTGGTAAAAATCGTAGAACAATTATAATTGAATGGAATTTATAACTATAACACCATAAAATTGAGGGTTTTTTTTTTTTTTTGCCCACAGAACCATCACTAGGTCCAGATATAATCACTATTTTCTGACCCGTATTTTATTTATATATTAATTAGTACTATAGTGATCTTAATAGGTACCAAAGAATTCAAATTCCCCAACAAAACGATCACTTTGACACAAACAGAAAAACAAATCTGCACACACAAAAAAAAAAAAAAATCACCAAAAAATTCCCCTTAACAGTTGAGTGTGCTATTTTTAGATTCCCAATTTGCATCAAACGAATGTTGAATTTTGAGAATGTCAATTTCTGTCTGACAGTATAAATGTATGCCATATCTTTAAATCATTTTCTCAAAGGCCTTGTAAAATGGTATTTTTGTTCCTTTTGTATCAACATTTTTTTTTTTCAAATCAATCATTTTAGGGATTTTAAGGCTTTTGCATCACTATTACTATTCATTTCAGTTCCAGTGAGGAAAAGTTGTAGATCTGAAGTTAAAAGCACCAAAGAAAAAGCAGGACGAAAAGAACTGGTTCAAATAAGGAATAGAAGATTCCATAGGCAATCCACGTATGTGTCTATATTGACATTACTTAAAGGTCCCATCGAGGTACAAGCAAAGGGATATAGGTACTCAAATTTTTACAAAGTACAAAATATTTAAACTCTAGAATTTAAAACTAATAACAGTAATAATAATAGTAAATAAGGAGATACTACATTCAAAAAGAAAAAAAAAGATACTACACATTTGACTGGTTTCCTCCCAGCTAAGAATCGTCGCCAGAACCAGGGGGAAAACGAGCAATCTCAATTCAGGACAAAGACAGAGAGTAAAATGGAAAAGGAAAACAGATATATGGTATAGAAGACACAGCAAGTGACCTACTTGCCCCCCAGAATCATCAATTAAAAAATATATTATTATTTATTTTAAGGGTTTTACGGCGCTTGCAACACATTAAGGTCATATCAGCGCCAGTATAAAGGAAGAAAATGGGATAGTAAAATGTTCTAGAATTACAATTAAAGCACCCAAGAATACGTAAAAAAAAACACAAAATACATAACAGAGAGATGATTTACAAGGAAAAAAATATCATCTCCCAAAACTATAACTATACATTCGACTGTTTCCCTCCCAGCCAAGGAACTCCGGCAAGGATCGGACAAAACTAAGTAATCTCATTCCAAGACAATGACAGGAAACAATTGGAAAACGGGTATGGGGGGATAGAAAACACAGCATGTACTTCCCTGCCCACTATGAGAGGTCGGGATCCCCACCCAGCCTCCCAGCTAATAATCATCGCCAGGACCAGTGGGGAAAAACGAGCAATCTCAATTCAGGACAAAGACAGAGAGTAAAATGGAAAAGGAAAAACAGATATAGGGGATAGAAGACGCAGAAAGTGACCTAATTGCCCCCCAGAATCATCAATTTAAAAATTTGGTTAGTGACAGGTACGGAAGTCTATTTTACAAAGAGATGCATTGTACAAGCAGATATTTAGAAAAAAAAAAAGAAAGAACTGTTTGTTTTAATGTTTTAAGGGTTTTACGGCGCATTTAGGTTATATCAGCGCCAGTAAAAAGGAAGAAAATGGGATAGTAAAAAGTTCTAGAATTACAATTAAAGCACCCAAGAGAAAGTAAGACAAAGGGGAACTGGGAACAATAAATAGGGATCAGATGGAGATTCCAAGAGCATACCACCAATGTACTTAGTTTGAAATCACCTATATGTCTCCAAAAGCTAGCATGTTATTTTTCTTTATAATTTAACCACTTTTTTTTTTCAGGAGCTATGAATGCCTTATACTGTTCAGACATTCGACCGGAAAGATAACTCAGTCTAAATGTTCTTACATTAAACTTAATCAAACTGGGTAATAAAAAAATGTAAATATTAAATCACATACAACAGAGAGTATAACATAAAAAAACGTGGTTCAAACAACACTTCTAGTATATAAACATTTATAAAGAATGATACAGATATCACATAAGTAGACAATAACTTTCATAAGAACAGTTTTTAAAAAACATTTATTTATTTATTTATCTATTTACTTATTTATTCATTCATAAATTTTATTCATTTATTCATTCATAAATTTTATTTATTTATTCATTCATAAATTTTATTTATTTATTCATTCATAAATTTTATTTATTTATTCATTCATAAATTTTATTTATTTATTCATTCATAAATTCATTCATTTTACTGGTGAAAAAAAAGGTAACAAAAAAATAAAAATCACAAATTTGTTTCTTTGGGATACATTTACAAAATGATACAAGTTTAAAAGAAGAGTAGCATTCAATCTTTTAAAAAAGAAGTAGAGGGTATATTATACAATTTACATTGGGTAAACTGAAAATAAAAGATCATTAAATATCACAAGACACAACTTGTCACAGCAGATTATCCATAATTTTTTTTTTTTGGAACATTTAACAAAATATATTTTTAAAAAGGTTAAATAGGAATGAAAACGATAATGCAATTTATTTTTAAAATCTAATTATTACATAATGTATAATGAAGAAGAAGAAGAAGATGATGATGCTGATGATGATGATGATGATGATGATGATGATGATGATGATGATGATGATGATGAAGTTGATGGTGATGATGACTATGATTATGATGATGATGATAAGCTAAGCGGTTTCGACAATAGTTGCTATAGAAGAAACCAACCACCACCACCACCATCATCAACATCACCAGCATCATTAATATTATTTATATTATTCTATTATATATATTATTATATTATATATTATATTATTATATCATTATTATTATTATTATTATTATTATTATTATTATTATTATTATTATTATTATTTATTATTATTATTATTATTATTATTATTATTATTATTATATTTATTATTATTATTACTGTAATATTACTGTAATATTATTATTATTACTATTAATATTATTATCGTTATTATCAAATGTTAAGCACGGCCCGTAACTAATGCTATCTTGGTGTCTCTGAGTTTAAGCTGGACTTCAATAATACAAATATAGGCCTACTCCTTTCCTTTATTGAGAATATATATATATATATATATATATAATATAATATATATATATATATATATATATATATATATATATATATATATATATATATATATATATAAAATTTGTAAACAAATATTCATAAATAAAATTTTAATGAGTCTATGACTACCATAAAATGAAAGCAGACACCCACCCCCGCCCCCCTAACTTTTGCGGCAGAATACTCAGCTAGTTATCGCTGTTTTCTCAAAATAAAATTCAAAACTGCAAAATAATAAACAAAACTTTTCTCTCAATGGGGATATTTAAAGTAAGTTAGTTGGAGCAAACTTTAAAATGTAAAAATAAACATGTCTATATTTAAATGTAAATTTACTTATCCAAACCAGCGATTTCAATGTAAACAAAATTTCATTTTTTGTATTTTCTTTAAAAGATATATTGTTGAAAACGTGAGATATCTCAACTTCATCAGAGCACTTCCATTATCACGATTATGAATATAATTCCACATCGGACTAGAAATGATAGAGGGAACATGATTGGAGGAGTGAATAAAAAAACGTTTAGTAAATAAATCAAAGAGATATAAAGTAGTATCACGTATCAAATCAGCAGAAAATTATGTTGAGGTATATTAATATCAATGATTAATCAAAATAATCAAACTAAATTATTTAACACTAATAAGCTTTTTACAGATCTGCCTATTGGAAATTTTAAAATCTGTAATTATTAGGAGATTAAAATAGAAGTCGCTATAGTCAACTTTATAGATCAACAATTTACCTTCACCATAATTAAATAACACTTCAAGATCCTTAAAATTATGAACTTCGTCATCAATTTTCATTTTCAATAGGTTTTAATAGCTTAGAAATGCCCAAAAAGTTCTGAAATTGAAGCCGAAATGTCGTAATCTTAAGAGTTTTTCGTAGTAGTTGGGAGATCTGTTTTTAACATAAAATGTTAAATCATTTGGAATCACAACATAAATCATTCAAATAATTAAAAATGAGAGCATTAGAATCTGAACACTGCAAAGAGATTGAACAAATCAAATCAATAAAACAACAAGTCATATTCTTTAACTTGGTCCTTAATCATTGGATACCAAGTGTTTTTAAAATTAGAAATGATATTTTCACAAACATTTATGTAAACGAAAAATGTTTCTGATGATTTAATAAACAATTATTATGCTTTGTCAAGTTAGCAATGTACCACAAAAAAACTTTTCAGATTTTTTCTCTTCAACCAGTGGCTGTTCCAAAATCTTTTATAATTTTATTCATTGTTCAAGTCTTTTTAAGTTCATCCCATTTAGACTCATTTATTCATTATACAAGATATCTGATGCAAAATGGTGTGTACCTTACCACTGCTTTTCATTTATTACATGAATCATATAATACAAACAATATTGATGGCATGGTGAAAATATTTCTATACAACTGTGCGTGTAATAAAATTAACACAAGACACATGTGTATGATATCAGTTTCCTCTAAACAATATAATCAATACATTTTAATATAAAGGAAGAGGGGTGTGGGGGGGGGGGGGATGTCTGTGGATAAGGTATTCCACTTACAAATGACATCCAAATGAACCAAGTTCAAGCCCTAATGTCAACATCTAATCTTTTTTCTTGGGCATGATTAGACTTCGTCGTTCTAGCTCACTTGACAGCTGCCTGGATTATTTCTGTCTTTTTTAGGGATAAACACTTAAGACTAATCACACTTTGGGATGAACAACGGAATTTCCCGTTTTTCTGTTTTTATCTTTTGAAAATAATCAACACTATCAATAGCAAATAGGAATAAAATGAGAAATTGAGAATGCTAGATCAATCACAGTTCTATCATATCGTATATATACACATTTACAGATCTTTCTTTGACACACATCAATTTGGTGCTTAATCAAAATATAGTATATTCACACACTCAAACATACACACACACACAAATGCACACGTATACACACACATTGTCCATTTCATCCTTCTTCACCATACATTTTTTATACATTTATCTCTTACCATCTATTTCACTCATTAATATAACTCATCTTTTTAACAGAGCCATATCTGCTCTTACTCTTATTTTCTTTCACTATATGTATGGCAAGATAAAAGATTATTGCGATTCAACTTTTTAACAAAATCAGATTTAAAAAACCCTATTAAGGAATTCAACTCGTATGTGGTAAAAGTAATAATATAGTATAAGACCTCCTTCAATATCCATTTGGTGTGAAAATGACTTTGGATCATTCAAACAACAGAAAAACATTAGAGGACTGAATAATCAAAAGATTAAAATTCTGGCCATACAAAACCGTGAAAAAGTAAGCTAAGAGGAATATGTAAAACATGGAACGAAAGGAGATCTCAAAAGCAAAGCATTAATTTATCATATGATCTAGGACTACACAAAATCCCTTGAGAAGGATACAACCAAGTTTGAAACCTTTTATCAAGTCAGGGTCGTCTTAAGAGATCAATATTTGAAGTATAAGTTTTTTTTTATCCAATTGCAGAAATAAAAAAGGTTTTGTCAGTTTAAGGTAAATTAGAAAGATGAATTAGATAAAATTTTCAAAAATATCATTTCTAACCCAAAAATACCACTAAACATCTCCTTTTCACTTTCAGCAAAAAATCTGTGCACAGACCTACGAAAAATGTCATTGTCTCATATCTGGACAAGAACAGAAATGCATGAAAGAGTTCAAAAACCATAAACATTAAAAGAGACCCCAATTAATTTTCATTTTCATTTTAAATTGTAATACCTATTGCATTATATAAAAACTAAAAGCATTTTCAGTTCACATTTAACTATTCTAAATCGGGATCCGAGTTTACTTAAACCTGAAGATATAATATCTTGCCAAAGTCACGTTGCTATGATTGCTTTTTTCATTTGGTGAATGCCGTTGAAACCAGACAAATGATGACAGAAAATATAATTTGGAATATATCTAGCTTAGCTTTTAACCAGTACTCTGGAAAGACGTGTATTTACAAATAGGCCAGAAAACTCGTCCTTCAAATATCGATCGATTTAATTAAATGAACCTCATCTTTTTTGCCAAGATGAGGGTCATTTAAGATCACTCGATATTTGAAGGACGAGATTTCTGGCCAAATTTTTTAATACATGTTTGTTCAGAGTAAGGAAGTTAACTGGTTAAGAGATCGATACTACAGTAAGGCCTATTCATATATCCAGTAAAGTGTTAAATCATTCTACATTTTGTAACACAAAAGCCTATAATTTTACATTCCAATAGAATATCAATAATAAAAATAAGAATGCTATTTTCGGTATTGAGCAAAGGCATTCAAAATACTTCTGAAAAGTCAGCATGAAGTATTCAACACCTCACTTACAACATTTCTCAACAATGGTTGATTTCATGCAAGAAGTTAAACAACAACATTCATCACTATTGTCATACTATTATTTATTTCTTTATATATGTGATGTCAAGCCTTAAAGTGGAGTAACCCATATCTGCAAACAAAACTTTATTGATGACTAAAATGATTAAAACAACAAAAAAATGTTATATTCCCAGTTTAAAACAGCCTCTCCTCAATAACGAATTAATTCAAACTCATAATTCAAACTTTAAATTCGATTTAATTTTCAGTATGTAAAGCACCCAGAAATAATAGTATATTCAAGAGGTTTGTCACAGATCCAAAAACATTTTGATTGAGTCCCTTCAGGATTCCTTAGAATGATATTCTGGCCTGATAAGTAACAAACTGACAAATAGAAGGAAAACGAAGTAAGCACGCTACAATGTTTTTAACAACCTTGCAGTCAGCTATTATCTTTAATTCATATTTTAAAAATCAAAGTCTGGATTTAAAATATTGACATCACAACCTAAATTTACAAGTAGAAATGAATTTTTAAAATCCATGAGAAAATTGTCTCCATCACAAATTCATCATGTCAAATACACAACAGCAGTTGTTTCATATAGTCTGATAATTATCAAGGAATCTCAGTCTTCTATAATAAAAAAATCTCTGTGCCAAACGGATAATACCATTTACAACCTTAATCAAAGACAACGATGTTTCAATAATTCACAACAGACAATGAATAATGAGAGATATTAAAATTGGACTAACTGATTACATTAAAATCATGACAATATCAAACTATAAAATGTATATTGTGTAGTTATTACAGGAATTTCCTGATTGAAAAATTGACAACTGGATGAACTAATTACTCATTACAATCAATATGGGCAGCAAATTGAAAAGCAAAACCGAGTTTGCCAGACAAAAATAAAATCAACACTTCCATACACAGGTCTAAGATAAGGCAAAACCTGAGATAACCATCCTCCACATAATTAGGACTGCGCAGTCGTAGAACTGGGCACAGTAAGCGGAAGCTTGAGAAACCTCCTGAAAAACAATTAAGGGGAGGGAGCAAGATGGAAAGGAAAATATGACTGATTATTTAATGAACCAAATGGGGTGAACACTGAATGAATGGATTGATGCCAGGTAATCATGAAGAACTTTTACATGAAAAAGTCTCACTGTTCTGACTGTGGAAGTGATCGGATTGAAGAAATGGTGCTTTGTCTCTGAAGTAGGGGAGACTTTGGCTTGATGTTGTGCGTCTGCATGTAAGACAGGAACTGGTCAGGGATCTCCTCCAATACCTCCTTGGCCAATCTTTCCTGCACAGATGCTGCGTCTTCTCCGTTACAACCCAAGAAATCGCGCATGGGAACAAACTGGGAAACAATAACAGAAAATGATCATTATATTAATAGCACTCTTATAATAATAGTGATGTCCAATGAAAAGCACTACAATGTTAATCATGATCGTCTAAAAACACGCCAAAGACATGAAACAAATTTTTTTCCTATATAAATTTACCGATTAATAAACAGGCTCACTTAAAACGACTCCGCATATCAGCATGATCATTGAACTTTTTCGGAGGGTTTTAAAATACTAAAAAAAGAGAGAATAAACTGATTAACAAAATTGATGTTTTTGACAATTAAGATCTGCTCAAAAAAATTTGAGCTAATTATGGAAATATTTGTTTTGTTATTATAATGCTAAAGAGTTTTAAACATTAGAAGTAAGCAGTTTACCTGTACAATATCCCTCTGTGCATGGACACCTCGAGAACACAGTCTTACTACATCTCCATCTAAAACTTCCATTGCTAGAGGAGGGGAAAAAATCATTTAAATTAAAGATTGGAAAACAACTTGTAAAATTAAAAAATCTTTTTAAATAAAAAAATTATCAATAAATAAAGCTTATATCTCCAATTAAAGAACTGAAAAATCTGTGGAATCTCAAATGTTGAAGTTACACACTAACAAGGAAGAAGAAGAAAAAGCAGAAGCAACTTGCAATCTTTCAAACTACAAAGTAGACACAAACATGATGAAATACTACTTACATCTAAACATCACGATTGGGCGGAATGCCTATTTCAATTGTACATTTCTATATTCCCAAACATAAACCTAATAAGCCAGACTTTCTTGAAAAATGAGTTATTCTAACAAATATGCAAAAATCCCATGCTTCATTTTTCAAGTTTGAATATAGCATTTCTAAAGACGATGCATTTTTCCTTGAGCCTGATGAAATTGGGGGTAAGGCACGATACAAATGCCATTTATTATTATGGTATGGACACCATTCCACACAGCATCCGAGAATCCAAATCATTGTCTGTTTTCAAGAAATCCTTGAAAACAATTCTTTTTTGATGTCATGTACTTTCTATATTGTTTTGTGTTGATGTAATTTAAAGCGCCAAGAGCCTCATTGTTGAGGATACCGTGCGCTCTATAAGAGTCAATTATATAAGTATTATTACTATTATTATTAGTATTATTTTAATTATTATTATTATTATTATTATTATTATTATTATTATTATTATTATTATTATTATTATTATTATTATTATTATTATTATTATTATCATTATTATTATTATTATTATTAACGACACTGTTTTCCATGAAATTGATTTTCACGACTTTTTAAATTTGAGTTATTAGGGTCATGCATGGGACTTCAGAATTTAAAGCAGCTATGTGGCCTTGTGGTATGACACTCGTCTTTGGAAAAGGCTCTTCCCTCACATTCTCTTTCTGTACTCAGGTGTAAAATGAGTACCTGTCCGTTAACAACTTTGTCTCTGTCCTGAAAAAAAATGTAATATCGCCTAACATTTGTCATGTCTCGTCTTACATCCATTCCCGATCTATACTTTGTGATTCCAGCACCTTTGATCAATATGATACAGACACTATGAGGTTTTACATTATGTCCGGTTCTTTCTCAGCTTTAACTGGTCAATTAAAAAGATACATCCAATACACAAATAGGTGCATACATTGAAGGAAAATTTATATTTTTCAAATCTAATTCCAAATTATGTCAAATAATGCTTAAACATGACTTACAATTAAAGAAATCAAACTATGGAAATCACTGAGGGGGCAGAAACATTAAAATTTAAGATCATCTGCATACAATAAATACACGCAGAGAACTTGCAATATGTACATATGAAGATTCAAAACACCAACAAACAAAATACAAACAAACAAAAACAAAAAACAAACAACCGAAACTGCGACGTTTGGAGAATTTGCAAACTGAAAGCAGTAAGTCAAAACAGTTCTAAACTGGTGACTTAAATTAACAGATATGGGCGATATCAATACCTTCAAAGTCGGCATCTCCTACTCCAATGATGATGATTGACAAAGGAAGACTGGATGCCTAGAAGACAAAGGAAGGGAAAGAAGTTTTTAAATAATCATAGATTCAAATTCAATACATCGGCATCAAAAGGGATAGCTGAAATAATGTTATTATAAACAAGGAAATGTGTCAATCCAAAGATAATACATTGTGTAACTCCATGTGTGTATGTGTGTGTTTGTGTGTTTCATTTCAGTTTAAATTTTTAGTCAACTAGCAAAAGCATCGTTGTTAAGATTTATAATCATTCCATTACGGAATTCTTGTACTTATTCCTTCATAGCAACTTGGAGAGAGAGAGAGAGAGAGAGAGAGAGAGTGAGAGAGAGAGAGAGAGAGAGAGAGAGAGAGAGAGAGAGAGAGAGAGAGAGAGAGAGAGAGAGAGTGAGTGAATGAGAGAGAGAGAAAATAAGTAGGAGTGAAATATCTGTTCAATGTTATAGTTATCATTTAACGTTATAACAAGTGTAACGAAATGACAAATTGCCATATTTATGGACAATAAAGATCTATTATTATTATTATTATTATTATTATTAATAATTTCATTTTATATAATATTCTTTGTGTATTGCTTTTCAAATTATGTTTTTCTAAAAAAAAAAAACAATTTAAAAGTTTTAAGCAAGAGAAAAGTAGTGTATACTAAATATACAAATATATAAGCTTCTTACCCTGACAATAGCTTCAGTGGTCTGTGGCATGTCTGTAATAATTCCGTCTGTCACAATCAATAATATGAAATAGTCATTGCCATCACGGGCTGCCTCTGCAAATCTGGATGACAAATTAATTAAAATTAACACACATTGACGAAAAAATATATATGAAAATGGAAAATTTGTGTCATATAATGGGTTAGGTTCATAATAATGCCTTTTATACAGGCAGAGGTGACTTCTTATTATAAAATTGATAGAGCACTTGAATTTCAAACAAAGGAATCTATATTGGTCCAGGCTGCAGTCAAGGTTGGTTTTTTTTCAGACCCTTCTGTCCACAGCAGAAATTGGGTTGCTGGGTCTGTTAGATCTAGCAGAAAGTATTTTGCAATAGACTATAAGAAATCAATAGGGTAGCAAGTAACTAAAACTGGCCATTTCACGTCATAGATAAACTCTGTTTCAACAGGCCATGTAACTCAAAACGACTAATCATCCCTATGACATTGTAACAATTTCACAACTCGTGGCCTGTCTTGCATTTTCCATCATCCCTTGAGTACTCAAAATCCAAGAAAACCAAACAATGCTAATAACTGAAGCCACTTTTAGCTCAATCTTGTTTCATCCTTTTGCCCTACTCGTGTATATTTCTTCATATTTCAGTAAAAATTGCTTATTCAAATTTGAACACACACCAAAATTTATGATAATAATAATAATAATAATAATAATAATAATAATAATAATAATAATAATAATAATAATAATAATAATAATAATAATAATAAATGTACATTTATATAGCGCTTATGCCGAAGCTTCGAAGCGCTTCACATAACATATATATACACATACATACACACACTTAACTGAATGTATACACGAGTGCACACACGCACACAAACGTATGCGCTTTGCAATATACTGTTTGGAAGCCTGTTTAAAAAAAAAAAAAGGAACATTTGACATACTTAGCAACATGGTTGACACAGGGGGCAAAGTTGGTCGGACCGTAAAGTTGTACTGAGTGGAGGGTTGTGTTGTATGCCTCTAACACTCCGTCTATTCCATTGCAATACGGATTTTGAGGGTTGCCATTCTGTGTTCAAAATATGAAAATAGTTTTCATCAACTACATGATTTCCATAGCATAAAAAAAAAAGAAAAAAAGATGAGCTTTTATATAGCGCAATATCCACTAAACATGCTCAAAGCGCTTTACAGAGGGTCCCTGACCAACACCAACACGTAACATGTAGAACGAGACATGACGCCTGTTAGGCGATATTACAATTTTTTTCCCGGACAGATACAACGCTGTTAACGACCAGGTACTCATTTTGCACCTGGGTACGGTGAGAGAATGTGAGTAAAGAGCCTTTTCCAAGGACTCAATTATGCGCCGAGCGAGGCTCGAACCCAGTACCTTCCGATCCGAAAACAAGTGTCATACCACTAGACCACATAGCCTCACATAAAGTCTAGTCATATATAGAGATATAATGTATATTTTAGGGAAGAGTGAAAATATGTGTAGTTTTTAAGGAGAAAAAAATGATGTCAATCCCATCATTTATGTTTCACTATCGTAAAAAAAAAAAATGAGGTATCTAGGAGTCATGACCTTGGTGTGGAGAATCTTAGAGTAAGAGGCTACAGACCAAACCACTTATTGAGGGGGATTTCATCTCTGAAGACTTTCTACTTTAGCTCTACCACAGATTCTTTCTACTAGAAGAGTTGAACAATAAACCATGGTCTCAATTAACTTTATTACTCTATATATGCCTCGCTTAACAGGGGGAAAATGAGGTTAACTCCTGATGAATCCTTTGTTTTAATTTATCCTTTCAATCCATCATTTGATTTGATCACTGAACCTAGAAATCTACAGCTATTGTTGTCACTCCTATAGAACGAGCAGTGAACACAATACTGTTGATGGTGCCACAAATTGCTGTTAACCCTAAATCGATAATGAAATTTACCAGAGCAAATTCGTGTGACACAATTCCATCTGGTGGAAGTCTGGCACCGAAACCAAGGGCTGGAAACATCTTGTGTCTAAAATATGGATAAAAATAAATTAAATTAAAATATTATAATTATAATTGGGTAGTATATTTTTAATACAGTAAACAAACAAGAGGCTCTCTAAAGGATAAAATAAATTTGGAAAGTGGCTTATGATCATATGCAAAACTAAGGCAGAATAAAAAATACATTTTAAAAATCGTATCAAAAGTTGGCTTTCCATTAGTGCTTTTCCATTTCCTAAAAAAAAGGCAATGGGAAAGAGGAAAACAAAGTCTGGAAATTTGTACATTATAGAATTGAAAACCTTTCAGGACTCCAGATTTCATAAAAAATGGGTTAAATAAGGCAAATTGTTAACGATACATTCAATGGTGTTCAAGGCATAAACAAAAAAAAAACATTCAAAAGAGATCTGTGCAAACCAAAAAAATATCTATTAATAGTAAAAAGATGTTCACTTTTTGACTTGCTTTTAAGGAATGAAATTACATCATTATTTAAATGTGTTTAGAATTTTTTTGCTTAATACAATTAAATAAATTCAAATCTCATATATAATACACTAATAATTGAGTATAAAATTAAAGGTAAAAGTTATACATCATGAGACATATACCATTTCCCGTTTTTTATTGAGTACTTATTTTTTAAGACATAAAATTGGAAATTAAAGATATAATAAAAGATGGAATTCAGAGTCACATGCAAAATAACAAATACAATAACAAAAGTTAACAAGTGGCACCACAGATACCACAAAAATAAACGCCTACAATTGGCATCAAAAATAAAATAAAATCTGTACAATTGGGAACACAAAAACCAATGGCACCACAAAACTAAACAATCTGTACAATTGGGAACACAAAAACCAATGGCACCACAAAACTAAACAATCTGTACAATTGGGAACACAAAAACCAATGGCACCACAAAACTAAACAATCTGTACAATTGGGAACACAAAAACCAATGGCACCACAAAACTAAACAATCTGTACAATTGGGAACACAAAAACCAATGGTACCACAAAACTAAACAATCTGTACAATCTTTCTTACGTGTCATAATCTTGAATGATGTCTCCGACAGATCGTATGGCCATGCCATAGGGGTTGGGCCGATAAGGGTTCATATAATGGAGAGAATTAGGGCTCTTTGGATCTCCATTGGAAGCCGTGAAGTCTACAGCAAATGTACAGTGTATACGAGTCCTGTTGGATATAGGATTTCATTGAGAAATAAATGAAATATGATTAGTAAATGCATTATCTAATGTCACTACCAAGATAATGTCAAACAAAAATGAGAGAAAAAAATTGTTTATGTTTTTAAGGGTTTGACGGCGCTTGCAACACATTAAGGTTATATCAGTGCCAGTAAAAAGGAAGAAAATGGAATAGTAAAACGTTCTAGAACTACAATTAAAGAATTCAAGAATAAGGCAGACAAAGGGGAATTGGTTAAAATAGGGAACAGATGTAGATTCCAAGAGCACACTATCAGTGTACCTAGTTTGAGATCACCTAAAAGTCTCATCCAGACACAAGCACAAGTCCCTACTAAGAGGAATACACTCAAATGTTTACAAATCATATATAATAGCCTACATAAACAAAACATAATACAATGCATAACAGAGAGATGATTTACAAGGAAAAAAATATCATCTCCCAAAACTATAACTATACATTTGACTGTTTCCTTCCCAGCCAGGGTATTCGGAAAAATACAGAAAGCATGTTGGAAAACAGATATAGGGGAATTGAAGACATAGTATGTACCTCCCTGCCCACAATAGGAGGTCAGGAAAAAAAAGTTTTAAACTATGATGGTCAATCTCCGAGTCAAGACAAAGTTTGGGACAAGAAAAAGATTCAGACGAGTAAAATAACAGAATTCTCTAATTTTAAAAATGAATAAATATCAAAAAGGATAAAGCTGTAACTTGTTTAAGTAGCTAGTCATAAGTGATAAATTAAAAATTGTAGATACATTTTATCTGATGGATATCTTGAGTTGTTAAATTTATATTAAAACAAATAGTCTTAAAGTGTTATTTTACTAATTCATCTCAGTCATCAACATCTTGATATCCTCTTATTTATTGAGGATCAATTTTTTATCACTTTTTAAATTGCTTTAGATTTGATGTGATGTTAAATTTGATAAAACATCCATCCCTAAATAAAACCATTTTTTAATAACTTTTCTTCCAAAATGTTTGTTACATCCGACCCCGGAAGAATCCAAAATCTTTTAATTGTCGGGTGTTTTTACCCCATTATCCAATGCCTTACCCTCCACGGATATAATCCAGGAAAGTGTAGACTTTCTCCACTCGACAAGACATCAGTTCCACCTGGCCAGAGTTGGCATATTTCTTTCCCTTTTTGGCTGCTTTCTTCTCATTGATACACTGGAAAGAAGGATTGAAAATGTCAATACAGAATGATACTTAAAATTCAATTCTATCATAACATCTGATTGAAAGGAGAAGATGCTGGGATGATTGAATACTTGTTTAGTCAAAAGATTTTTGAGATGAGTATTCACAACGCATCAATTTTCAATACTATTTATTCAGAGGTAGAAATACATTTACCTTGAATTTTTGTCCACGGTACTTAATTAGTTAATTCATTCATTAATCTTGGGATTGTGTATTAACACACTCAAAAGATGAAATATGTAAATAACAACAACAGAAATCGCCTATTTGGTAAATCATTCATACCAAATACATTCACTTTCTCACTTATAATCATATATCCACACAAGTCAACTTCTGCTTGAATTCAAATCCTCTTATATTGGTCCCAAGTTTTCTTTTCTTTACCTAAGTATGTTCAACTGATAATGGATAAATTCAACCTTGCTTAAAGTGGTGTTGACATTATCAGGAATTCTTGCAAATCCAAATTTAATGAGATACGTTGTTGGCCTCTACTAAATGTGGTGGCAAAAAATGTTTACTAAGTTAAACTTTTAGATGAATAGGCCTTCTGAGATGAGTCTGATTTGTAATTATATAACTGTTTTATATCTTCTTGAACACCCATTGAATAATTATAACACACACACTATCAACGTACAGCTTGATAAATAAGACTATATGTGAAATTTTGAGACATTAAAAAGCAACCAGCTCTGCATTTAGGTAGATATAATTCAAATATAAAATAACTAAAAATATGGGAAAAAATAAATATTTGTTTCTTACCTCATAAGTATTTTGCGTACTGGGCCCTTTGGAAAGTTCTCTGAGAGACGTGATAAAGCTTCCAATAAAATCGTGGCTGAATTGAGATGAGAACAGAAAAGGGGGAAGGGATGGGGAAATTCTAAGACCATATCTTCAAATTAAAGTCGTTAAAAAAAACAAAAAAAAAAACTAGGAGTAAAAAAATTTTTTTTTCTATTTTTCCTTCTTTAGACTTGAATGAAAAATGTATCAAGCTTACAAGCAAAACTCATCGTATTTCTAAGTTGTGAGCATTTGAGGTAATTATATTAATATACCATATAGTTCTATCCAAAGATTTGAAGGCAACAACCATGATTTTCACGATCACTTTTAAAGGTAAAACTAATGCGAATCTGGTTTACTTGAGATAAGAATGCCGTGAATTTTTTCTTAACTTCTGGTGCTGATTTTCTAGGCCTCATTCCTGACAAAAACTATCAATCATCTGGTAGCATCGGTGACTACGATGTATCAATTTGTAACAAACAAAAAAAAGTAGTCCTATAGAGCCTTTAGACCCATGCATTCTTTAGCATGAAACGGACAATAACAATTGCTTGCTTCCCTTTGGATAGGATGCTAGACCCAGCTACCGTATGTATCCCTGCTGGGTTGGACAGGGGAATTGGAAAAATAAATACTGACTTCACCTGGAATCAATCTCTGTCCCTTTGCATGTAAAGCAAGTGCTCTACCAACTGAGCTATCGGTACCCTTATCTGTAACAAAATCAACCAATATTTGAGCGTGACATCGATCAGAAAACTCTAGTCCCAACATTGTTTCCTTATAAAAGGTATTTTACATTATCGTCCCTCTTGACTAAAGAAAGAATGGGCTCTTGGCTAAAAGAAATGACAGACATTGTAAAGGTGCTGATATTATAAGGGTGCCTCACTGGCAACCTGTACAGGGTGAAATAGCAGTTTGGTAAAATATTATATGGCCTTATCGGAGGATAAAATGAAGCATTGTGTAGTGAATTCAGATTGGTAAAAATGTAGAATTGTGCAATATAAATGTGTATACTAGAAAATCTATCAGGGATGCCCTTTGCTAATATAAAGAAAGCCTGAAAATTTTTCTCGTAAAGAGCATATTATATGAAAATATTTTTACTAAATATTTTGTAGACAGTTTCTCTTCATCAAAAAAAAATAATAGAAAAGGACACATATCCATCTAGCTTCTCTTTAACCATTGTCTTTAACTCTCTCCTTACCAGCCATTTTCAGGATTTTCCCCAAAACTAACAAAAAAATAGATTTTTTTATCACTCAGACATAATCGCAGTAAAGTTCTTGCGATACATAATTTTTTAGCAAAAAATACTCTACAACACACTGTTCATTTTCTTTAAATTTCATAATGTACAAAAGAAATTTGAATAAGAAAAATGTTGGTTGTATCGTAACGAATGTGACGATTTTCTGATAGTTGGTAAGGAGAGGGTTAAACAACCAATACTTTCATCTTTAAAAAAAACAAAACTCACCAATACTGACCAAGATCAGATGGAAAATTTTAAAAAGCTGGTCTTCCAGCTTTAGCCGGAAAAAGGGCATCCCTGGTTTGTGTTTATTTAGGTTCAGTATCAGGAATATGTCAATACTTACCCCCCATCAGCATCCCAATCATGACATTCCACTTTGATTGACCTGAGGAGACAAAATTGTAAAAGTTGCGTAACTAAATCGAAAGTCAACCTTAGTGTACGGAAATAACATAAAAATTCATAAACGTTCACTGAAGTGCATATAATATAATTTGAAAAATATCCAGGGTTGCTGATTGAGCTTTTAAAAAAAATAAAAAAATTGAGCTTTATATAGCGCAATATCCACTAAATGTGCTCAAAGCGCTTTACAAGGCGTCCCTGGTCAACAGCAACATTTAACATGTTGGACGGGACATGACGCCTGTAAGGCGATATTACAATTTTTTGGACAAAGACAACTCTGTTATCGGCCAGGTACTCATTTCACACCTGAGTACGGTGAGAGAATGTGAGTAAAGAGCCTTTTCCAAGGACTCAACTATGCGCCGAGCACGATGCTCGAACCCAGGACCTTCCGATCCGAAAGTGAGTGTCATACCACAAGACCACATAGACGCACAATTCAGGAGGAAAAAACATTTATGCGAACACATCCACCCACCCACCCCTATCTGAACAATAAACTTCACTAAAAAGACATTATGTACTTCAGTGCTGATGTTGACAAAAAGTGAAAAAGTAGGAAAAAGTTGAACGATTGCCTTTAAGCCCCATTATTACTGCACTAAACCCCACTTTTAGAGTAATTGAGATGATATAGACTATCATTGATACTCTAGCTAACTTCTGGAGAGTGGGAAACTGCACCTGTGTGTTCCACCACAAACTCTCTCATTGCTAGCACATTGTTTCAAGAAAATGTAATTTTTAAAAGGAGGAAATTCCTCCTCTGGACTCCAAAATTGCGGATTTCCACGGATCCGAGAAAAACCATCAGCACTGGTATGAACACTTTTTTCGCCGCTCACCAGGTGATTGGGAAACATACAGTGATTTTTTAACATACTGAATTCCTAAATTTCGCAATCTTGATTATCATATTGGAATGCAATATTAAACTAAATTATATTTTTTAAAATAATTTTTAGGAGAAGGGGTGTAGGGGGGGGGGGGGGGGGGGGGGAGTTGAACAAATAACGATTTGATAAAGATGTCTGAGAAAATGACAGAAGACAAACGTTAAAGCAGATATCTTACTAGATAAGGATGTTCAAAAATATAATAAAGACCCACTGCCAATCGACACATATGTAATCATTCTCTTAATCTATAGTAAATTACACAAAGCTTAAATTGAAACTCAACAATCAATATGGCAAATGCAAGTTACTCACAGCTCTAGTGGATTTAAACACTTTAATAGAAATAATAAAGAAGAAAAAGAAGAGGAAGAAAAAGAAGAAGAAAGAAGAAGAAGAAGAAGAAGAAGAAGAAGAAGAAGAAGAAGAAGAAGAAGAAGAAGAAGAAGAAGAAGAAGAAGAAGAAGAAGAAGAAGAAGAAGAAGAAGAAGAAGAAGACAAATAGTGTACAATAATATAGCGAAAAGTGAGTGGAGCAGGCACTTATGTTGGTAACAACAAGATATGAAGTGAATAGAAAAGTGCCAGAAGACAATAGAGAATAAAAATTTTTTCGCGGCGGTGGTGGGGTTTGAACCTGCGACCTTATTGGTACGACAACTCCGCCTGGCAGGTGAGAGCGTGGCTCTACCGTGTGAGCTATCCACGAACACAAAAATATTCGTTTCAAACTCAAAGTCATTACTAGATCCCTCTCTCACCCACTTCTTGAGACCGCCGATTCGTTCGTACACCACCATCGCGAATAATTTTGACCAGCAGTTAAGCTTAATAGCCAATATTCTCAACACAAACATATAACATAGAAACGATTGAGACATTGAGTATGCTCTGGTGTATGGGGTGAATTTTTTTAATTCAGAAAAGTGAGTGGAGCAGGCACTTATGTTGGTAACAACAAGATATGAAGTGAATAGAAAAGTGCCAGAAGACAATAGAGAATAAAAAATTTTTCGCGGCGGTGGTGGGGTTTGAACCTGCGACCTTATTGGTACGACAACTCCGCCTGGCAGGTGAGAGCGTGGCTCTACCGTGTGAGCCATCCACGAACACAAAAATATTCGTTTCAAACTCAAAGTCATTACTAGATCCCTCTCTCACCCACTTCTTGAGACCGCCGATTCGTTCGTACACCACCATCGCGAATAATTTTGACCAGCAGTTAAGCTTAATAGCCAATATTCTCAACACAAACATATAACATAGAAACGATTGAGACATTGAGTATGCTCCGGTGTATGGGGTGAATTTTTTAAATTTTTTTTTAAAAATTCACCCCATACACCGGAGCATACTCAATGTCTCAATCGTTTCTATGTTATATGTTTGTGTTGAGAATATTGGCTATTAAGCTTAACTGCTGGTCAAAATTATTCGCGATGGTGGTGTACGAACGAATCGGCGGTCTCAAGAAGTGGGTGAGAGAGGGATCTAGTAATGACTTTGAGTTTGAAACGAATATTTTTGTGTTCGTGGATAGCTGACACGGTAGAGCCACGCTCTCACCTGCCAGGCGGAGTTGTCGTACCAATAAGGTCGCAGGTTCAAACCCCACCACCGCCGCGAAAAATTTTTTATTCTCTATTGTCTTCTGGCACTTTTCTATTCACTTCATATCTTGTTAATAATATAGCGCCACTTTAATTCTTTTTTTAAAATGGTGAATGATGATTATAGTTTGTTAATATGATCAGTTGATAAAAATAAGAAAGATGTGGTTTATAAAGAGTTAAAACCGGATATATATTTTTCAGTCACGAATGATTTATGTCTTACCTTTGCCTTTGCTAATGATTAAGGACAAAATCCAGCATATAAAAATATAACACTAACTATTTTACCCAAAACAATAATTTTACCTGTCGTAATCTCCATTACACAAAGTCCTGACTGACAGGGTGAAAGGACGCCAGGTTGGATTCAGCGTTCTTTTGATGACCTCTGTTCTGTGAACCACTGTGAAGCTATTGAAAGAGAACATTTTATGGTTAAAATTCATATAAAGTTAAAGATGAGCTGAAGTTATGTTTATTTAATGATAAATGACATAGATTGTTTTCATGCTCCAAATATTTTAAGTCATGTTTTGTTCACCCTAACAGGTCTGTGTATTTTGTTTTCATTGATTTTTGTTGTTGGCTGAACAAGGGTTTTGAGCCTGAAATGTTCCGTGTTTGGTATTTTGTTCTTTTTTTTTAAGCTGTTATATTCATTTTTGTTTATGACTTTTTACAGTCCACAGCTTCTAGCAGTTTAGTATTACTTTGACTTTTTAATAATAATAATAATAATAATAATAATAATAATAATAATAATAATAATAATAATAATAATAATAATAATAATAATAATAATAATAATAATAATAATAATAATAATAATATTGTAACAATGTTCTAACCTTCCATCTTCATTTGATCGTGAAAATGTCAGGAACGGATCAGACTTTCCAAAGAAATCTTTCTTGTCTAATTTGTGAGCCCTGAACTGAATGATGGCTTGTTCCTGGGGAAGAAATAGAAAGAAGGCGGTGATGGCTATGACTAGGATTATGTTGGTGCTACGATAGAAACAATGATGAAGTTGATAATGACGTTGATGATAATGATGATGATGATGATGATGTTTATGCATCATTGCAATAAATCGACAAAACAGCTAATTAACTACGATTTTAAGAAAAGGGCACTAGTTTCAAACCTCATTCCAGCACCTTGACCGTGGAGTCATTTTAAAAACATATTTTCACGATCCTCTCAAAGTTTAACATAAAACTTAGGGTCACCCTCGTGTAAAATAATACTGTCAATGTCCAAGAAATATTGAAATTGCGAATAGATGTGAAAAATGTTGTCCATTAAATAGATGTATGTTTTCAACAAAGGAAAATCAATATTATGAAGCACTTAGAAAATGGTTTAAAAAATAACAAAAAAGACAAAACGAAAACAAACAAAAATTTTTTTTTTATTTCTCTTTTTTTCCACGCAACTACATTCCACAACACATCACACACACACACACAATGAGAACACGCTACAACACGTCACTACATAACAACACAAATCACCGCCCAACCAACGACATACTTAGCAGAAGTCAGAACGAAAATAAATAAATAACATCGAACTCAGCTAAAAGAAAAAGCAAACTACGGACAATTGTCGACTTACGAGATGGAAGACATCGAAACAATTGTATGGGCAAAAAAATGTGAGTGACCTCATCTAATTTTATATATTTCATACATATATATATTATATATATATATATATATATATATATATATATATATATATATATATATATATATATATATAAATGAGAGAGAGAGAGAGAGAGAGAGAGAGAGAGAGAGAGAGAGAGAGAGAGAGAGAGAGAGAGAGAGAGAGAGAAAGGGGAAAGAGAGAGAGAGATTAAGATGTTGGTGATAATGCTTTACCTTACAGCTGCTCAGCTCTTCTGCGCCAACTGAAAGAAACAGAAAAATTATCAGCAATTATTCAAATGATGTCAGGCTAAAAGCATTATTTGATAATTTATTTTGATCATTAAAAATACCGCCATAACAGATAGCCAAACATCCAACAAATCACAGTTTTCATGTACATACAACTTCAATAAAATCACTCAATATTATCTATGGGCCAGTTGAATTGCCCAGTAGGTAGTTTCGAATTGAATAAATAAGAGCAAGCAATTTTATCTATTTTATCGGGAGTCAACAATTCATCAACAAGTGTAAAGCAACATTTGTATAAGTAATTGTAAATTATTGCAACCAAGTGGGATTTCATCAGATCTTTGTAAATCAATTGTCAACAGTCAACAACACATCATCTCCATGTGGTAACTCCAAGGTCTAAAGTGAGAGAGTCCATCAGATGACGGATTGGACCAGTTGATTTCAATGGCAATCGGACCCCCTATCTTGTTATGTAGTCCTTCAGAGCCATTAGGCCCACAGACCCAATTTCTATAGTGTGAAATGGACAATAGCAATTGCTAGCTATCCCTTGGATAGGATACTAGTCTATCGCAAAGTACTTTCCACCAGATCTAGCAACCCAGCTATCCAATCACAGTTGGGTAGACAGGGAATCCGATGAAAAAGATCTCGACTTCATCTGGGATCGATCTGTCCCATTTGCATGTGAAGTGAGTGCTCTATCAACTGAGCTATCAGAACCCCAATCCTGTTACGAGTCTGATGTTTTATTCCTCCTAAAAAAGCGCTTGATTTGTGATAAATTTTATAATTTAGATATCAAATCAATTTTTCAGCATCAGATTAACACTGCAAAGGTTGGTCACAAAATTTCAAGTAACATTTGCTTCTATCCTGAGTAGAATAACACCTCCAGTATCCATATTTAAGGTTCTGAGTTTTGAAAAACATATTTTATTTATTGGAGTTCCATACCCAAGTATAATTCCTGAGCTTTGATAAAATATACAGCCAGATAAAATGGAAAAAGAGTTGTTTCTTGTAAGTCAGAAAAGAAAAAAAAAAATAAAAGAAATATAGAATATTAAAAATTGAAGAAAATAGAAAAAATAAAAGCCTTACCTATAATTTTTCCGCTATCTTTCTTTGGTCCCCTATAGGATTAGAAAATAAACTGATTTTTTAAAAAGCTAATGCTAAAAACATGATAAACCTTGAAATCACAAGATAGACCATTAATAAAGACCATTTAAATAAGATTACAAGAGATTAATGCATTACTCTTCAATGGCAGCAATTGTAAGAATAAAAATATTTGATTTTTTTTTTTTAATGTTTCTTAATTCTAATCAAAGTTTTATTATGGATAAATGATAGAAAAATTTCATATATCCTGCATAGGACATAAATTGAAATTATTTCAAATAAAAAATAGCCAGTGTTACAAGTAACAAGTACGAGAATCTTACTTGATGAACAGAGCACCCTGTCCAATGAAGGAAAGATGCTCAATACAAATGTAAAGAATTAATGAAGCACAAAACTGTTATTATTTTTGGACTGTCAGAAATGTAAGAAGTTCTCAATAAATTATCTGTAATAGACTACAAACGTTTGATGTTATACCTTGTTTTGTGTAGCAGTTGTGACTGTTTTTGGTGGGAAGAACTTGTGAGTATTTCACTTAACTTAACAAGTGTAAAAACTGTGCTCAGTACATTCAGGAACTTGTGATCCCCTACTCCCCAATTCGCCAGCTTAGGTCATTGGAGTTCCAGCTACTAAAAGTGCCAAAAAACACGGCTTACTAATTTTGGCGATAGATCTTTCTATAAAGAGGGACCTACAACTTGTAACTCGCTTCCTTTGTCAGTAAGGCTCATGGGCAGTGTAGAAAATTTTAAGAAAAATCTAAAACTCCTCTTTTCCAGAAATTTTTATCCTAGGCATTTTCTTCTTGATGAGGAAATTATTCGTTTTATTTTTTTATTCCATTTTGTTGAATTTCAATTTCATTTTGTAAAACTTGAATAGTTAATGTGAGCAATTGTTGTGTGTGTCTGTTTGGCTCGGTATGAGTGTGTTTATGGTTTGAT
This sequence comes from Berghia stephanieae, assembly GCF_034508935.2. Taxonomy (NCBI): domain Eukaryota; kingdom Metazoa; phylum Mollusca; class Gastropoda; order Nudibranchia; family Aeolidiidae; genus Berghia; species Berghia stephanieae. The sequence goes on along the minus strand of NC_088365.1, from coordinate 18,887,564 downwards.
AAGTATATTATAAAGCGCTTTCAGGCTTCAGCATTTAGAGCTATAGAAGAACACATTTATTATTATTATTATTATTATTATTATTATTATTATTATTATTATTATTATTATTATTATTATTATTATTATTATTTATTATTATTATTATTATTATTATTATTATTATTATTATTATTATTATATTTTATTATTATTATTATTATTATTATTATTATTATTATTATTATTATTATTATTATTATTATTATTATTATTATTATGATTATTATTATTATTATGATTATTATTATTATTGCTATGATGATGATAATGATGATGATGATTATTATTATTATTATTATTATTATTATGAACTGAACACCATCAACATATAATTGTCAATAATATCACTATTTTATCATTATTATAACTATTACTATGTTCTACATACGTTTAATCATTCATACTGTTCTATGGGAAAGCCTTTTCGTCTACTTACTGCAAGGGCTTGGCCAATTTGTTGGCTGACACAATCTCTCCCAATGTGCATTCCATACGACCTAAGAAATCCTGAAACAAAATCACGCATTCATAAAATGATTTTTTTGAACCATAAAATTATATATGGAATAATCAAGATTATACTTGTACAAGACAACAACAACAATATGACAAAGAACATTTTCATCCCATAAGCAAATAATGCTTGAGCCTTTCATGCATTAAGTGATCGGTTCCCTTTACAGTATCATGAAAAGGATAAATTTCAATTTGGGGAATTTGAGGACGAAAGTGATTGCTTTTATTTCAATGTATTCAATAGTTTCCTATTTAATTTTCATGTCCATCTGTCTACTTAAGACCTAGTGTGCAAAATCTGCATCTCTTTTAATTTGTTAAATCTAAATTTCAAGGTCAAAATCTTCATTACCTAAAACAAACGATTATTACCCTTATTTCAATAAATCATCACTTTAACTTTAAAATGCTTTAGGGTTCATTTAGTGGAGTTCAATTCGGTCATGCATTGGAATACTCTTCAACAGTCGTAATGTCACTTCCTTCCTAATGACGCATGGTAACTTAGTAGCACTGGCTCCAAACTATCGGTACAATGGCGGATGCCCTTATGAAATAATTCCCCAGCGAGCATAAAAGCGTATCCAGAGGAAAATAACCCATAAATTTGATCATGTTTTGAGTTTTACACATTCTGATCACAAGGCATATGAAAAGTTCTAGCCAGCATGAAGAATAAAAAGTAATGATTTTCTTTGTTTAGAACCAAGATGGCCACCACTGCCGGGCGGCGTGACATCAGACTACTGAATCCAACTGACCAATTAAATATGTAAAAGCTAGCTACTTACATGATTTTTCAAATCTGGATTGGCTGAGTCAACGTCGTACCTGAATTGATAGAGATTAGATGCGCAAATGTTACAGGACAGTTAGAATGAAATATGTATACATTAAATCATTTCCTGATTGAAAATATAAAACTGAAAAAATGAAGGAGCAGCATTGGTGCCAAAAAAGAAAAAAAAAATATCACTGAAGTCATCATTAACATGAATGATAAAACAGATTAGAAAAGATTTTTTTTTTTTAGATTAGGGTCTTTAAAAAAATTGTTTTGCCTTATATTATCTTTCTGCTTAGCGCTGCATCATGCAACACTTTCCATGTTTTAAAGAAAACATAACATATGCTTGAAGTTATTTCTTTCTTTTTTTCTTCTTTGAACAGGGGCTTACAGATAATCGGAAACCTGTCAAGCTATAATTTTTATATGCTGTTTATACGTGTGTACAACAATGATACAAGTCATATTGTTAACATTCATGTCAGCATTTTTTAAAAAAGTAAAATTATAATAATATAATTTATATAATATGTGTCATCGATGAGAAAAGTAAAAATTAAGAACAAAACATTGAACATTGCTAAAGCAAACTTTTATCATCCTAAGATGGAGGCTCTGGGAAAATAATATTCATAGAACAGCAATACTGATTCTAAAAGAATTAACACAGTTATAATCATGCTTTTGTTTATAAAGAACTTACACTTCAAATTTGAGCTTCTGTGACTGTTCAAAGTAATAATTGAGGATAAACTTTTTCACAAAGTCCGGGTTTAAGTTATTCCAAATAATTTCTGTCCTGCCAAACTGAAAACAATACAAACAGTGTATTATAAAATCAGTTTTATTACCCCCCCCCCCCCCCCCACCACCACCACTGTGTGCAGTTATGTGGTCTTGTGGTCTTCAAACCAGAAGATCTAGCGTTCGAGTCCAGCTCTGAGCAGCATATAGTTGAGTCCTTGTAAAAAGCTCTTAACTCACATTCTTTCACTGTACTCATGTGTAAAATGAGTACCTATTTATTGACAGGGTTGTCTGTCAGAAAAAATTATAATATCACCTAACAGGCAACATGTCTCCTCCCATGTGTTGGCCAGGGGACCTTGTAAAGTGCTTTGAGCACGTCTAGTAGATATTGCGCTGTATAAATGCTCAAGTTCTTATATAAATGGTAAACAGTGTCGTTTGGAAATTCACCTTTTGTGTTTGCCTTTTTCACGATATTATTACTTTTACATCCTAAACCAAGAATAGTTACTTAGGCAGATTTATATATTGCATAATCTTTATTTCATTATTTTCATTAACACCCTATCCTGTAATTTCATTACAATCATTGTGAAAAACGCTGCAAGATCATTATCATCATTTTGTGATTCTAATGCAATTGAACAGATAAAAACTACTGTTAAATACATTATGAAATAAATTAGAGATCCTTGAGTACAGTTGTTGTTTTTTTTTTCTCTTTTCATTTCATGTTCTTGACCACTGATCCTTAATTAGTACCTATACATCAGTGCTTAAGGTTTGTGAAACTAAATCCCACTGGTGCAGATAACTTTAATATTAATAATTTTAGCACTCTTATACATTAAAAAAACATTTTAAAAATAACTATTTTTTTATTTAAAAACAAAAAAATTGTTTACTCTATGAATGGGGATCCTGATAGCTCAGTTGGTAGAGCTCTTGCTTCACATGCAAATGAGCCAGTATCGATCCCAGGTGAAGTCAGGATTTTTTTCCAATCCCCTGTACATCAAGCAGTTATTGGGTAGCTGGGTCTGTTAGATCTGGAGGAAAGTACTTTATAATAGACTAAAGTCCTATCCAAGAGGTAGCAAGCAATTCATATTGTCTGTTTCACGTGAGGAAACGAGGATAAATTCCGGCTCCATGGGCATAATGGTGCTGAGGGACTATTTTTTAAATCTATGAATATAACTAAGAAATATAAATATTGAACTAGTCATATGAATTTAAACATACCTCTTTCCATCCACGACTTCTGGCATCTTGAATAAACAACACTGCCACTGAAATGGAAATAAAATGATTTCGTCATTTATCCATTTTTAAACAGAATATTTGTAACAGACTATAAAGTCTCCGACAATTCAATAACCTGAAATATAATTTACACTAGATAATACATTAAAAACCTGGACCATATAATTTAAAATACTATTTCTCTGGCTTAATATGAGAATCATAAATCTAGATAAAATCATAAATATTTGTCAGGGCACTAGAGACATTCGTCAACTCTCTGGACACGAATGGAAATCAAGCATCCATGAAAAAAAAGATTAAGTATGACACCATCTTCTCTTGACGAAAGCATTTACCTTGGAGAAATTGAATAAATTTAAGTGAAAAGAATACAATATGAGTTTCAAACATTGTACTTTAGGATGGGAGGGGAGAAGTTGTGTGGGGAGGGGGGGGGGATATTTTTTATTAATTTGAGAGGGGTGGGGTTTAGAGAGGGTTGGTGATGGAGGCAATATCTTATGCTGACCTCAACATGCTCAACAATTTGGGACACTGAGCAGGAAAAGTATTTAACTGATGTTCTAACACCCTCGCATGGTTTTGATACAAATGAGAATCAAAATATTTTTTAAAAATCATAATCTATATCAATACCATGACTGAAACAACTAACTTTAATTCATGCTTGAGTAAAACATGAATGGAAAAACATGGGTAATAAAATAGTTAAATATATGTAGTTCACTATGCCTAATCACGGATGAGTTAATATGCATTCTATTTACAATTGAAAATCATTTCCCCAAGAAACTGAATGGATAGTTTATAATAATGAAAAAAACAATGTAGTCTTTATTGAGGTTATATACATATAAAGACCAATATGATTCACATCTTTTTTATTAAGTACCATCACTTAATGAAACACTTCATTTAGTTAGCATACGTTTATACAAACTCCCCAAAAATCAATCAAAATTGCATAAAGACTAACAGGAAGCAAATATTCAATAGAAAATGAAGCCACAGAAAATAATGCATGACCAGTCCCGTGACAGTAATATAAAACAAACAACACATTAACCTCATAAACTTACTGGGATCTGACTTGGAAAAGACATCAGCATCTATCAATTTTCTGTGTGAAATATTGGGACAAAAAGAATAATTTTGTTATAATCATTGTAGTAGACTTGTGTTTTCTTTAAACTAAATAATCAAATCGAGAAATGTGTGACCCACCATCTCTAAATGGTTCAACTGTGTTAGCTATATTAAATGGCTTTATTGAGAGAGTGAACTTGTTTCTGGATTTCAAAACATTTAGATTTCCTTTTATGATCACTTTAAACATGATTTTCGTTATAGATTTTCCTTCAAGCAATATCATTTTGAGTTGATGGGTCACATTAAAGAGATTTACAAATGACCAAAATCAAAACATACAATCATGTCTTCAGTTGTTATTGATGCTATGCTTGTAGCTAAATACTATAACATCCACTAACCAGAAAAAACGTACCAACACCCAAAACTATGTGTAACCTTAAACGTTTATAGTCTGATAGATAAAATTTGTGAAGTGACACTTCGGACTCGAGTCTGAATAGTCTCTCATGCCTATTCTGACTCAAACTCCAATGTGCATGCACATACAGAGAGGAGGATGACACAGTGTGGGCAGTAGGCAGAAGGTGGAATTGATACTGATACTGATAAAGAAATAGAAAAAGAGTTCAGAACCAATTCTGTTTTGCCCATAATATCACACTGACTCAGCTCATACCCCTACTTTGGACTGTAGAAGGATTGTTGTCTGTCTCACACGATCAGTATCAGAATATGTAATTTTTAAATTAATTATTTTTGTCTTGATCTTATTTATAACATGGTGTTATGTTGTTAGCTAAGTTTTTCATTTATACCACAGTTACTTTGACTGACTTTTATTACTTTTGAAGATTGTTAACTCTTTTCTTTTTTAATTTCTATCTGGACTTCCAATTGATCAATGATTTTGTCTTTCTCATCAAATAAAGCGGGTTTAGACTACTGTTGACAGTGACTAAAATTGTAATTTTGATTTGCATTAATTTTAGGTAATTATCAATAATTAAAATATCTAAAAAAAACAAACAAAAACTATACTACCATGAGAGACTAATCAGACTTAGTCTGAATAATCGTTGATTGCACATGTACATTGGAATTTGAAACTGAATAGCCATGGGAGACTTCTATTCAAATAGTTACAGCCTATACTTTGGTGAGAAATTATCTTTAAAATGGCTGTCTAAAAACAATAACAAAGAGTTAAGTGACCTCAATTTCGTTCCTTCTATATTTATTTCACAATGTTGCCCGTTGCCTGTTTATACTTGTTGGTAGAATAGATGATTGCAACGCTCTTTTAACCGGTTGTCCCAAGTATTCTATCGAAAGACTTCAGAAGATACAAAATAAGGCACCCAGACTTGTTCCTCTTAAAAATTTGAGAGCACATTAGCTCTACTCTACTGACCTTCACTGGCTTCCTGTTCACTACAGAATAGAGTACAAAATTATTTTATCTGCCTATAAATGTTTTACCAATGTAGGTCCTTCATACTAACAAGATCTTATTGAAGTTTATAAGCCTAGTCGTGTTTTAAGATCATCAGAAGCTCTTTTAATGAAAGAAATAAACTACATTAATAATTTTCACCAAAAAGGTTTTTAACTGTGCAGCTCCACGTCTGTAGAACTCAGTTTTATAAGAAAAATAATCTGCTCCTAGTGTTCTAACATATAAGAAGCACCTTAAGACTGAACTATTTTACAGGGCATTTTATGATTGTTTTCTTTTTTTAAAATATACATGTGTGTGTGGACCTGTGTTTGAGTGTGTGTGTGTGTGTGTGTTTTGTGTGTGTGTGTTTGTGTGTGTGCGTGATTGTTGATAAATTTGTCTTATACTCCTGGTCATACTAGAACATGATGTCATTATGTAAATGTAAACAGGCCCTACTGTATTGGGTGAATTATGATGCTGGCAGTGCTGGTTTGTTGCCATCTACTGTGGTATATTTGGTAGAGCGGATAGATCATCTATTAAACAATGCATGCACATATGGTGCGGCTATGTGGTTTAGTGGTATAACACTCGCTTTCGGATCGGAAGGTCCTGGGTTCGAGCCTCACGCTCGGTGCATAGTTGAGTCCTTGGAAAAGGCTCTTTACTCACATTCTCTCACCGTACTCAGGTGTAAAATGAGTACCTGGCCATTAACCTCGTTGTCTTTGTCCGAAAAATTGTAATATCGCCTAACAGGCATCATGTCCCGTCCTTCATGTTAAATGTTGCTGTTGGCCAAGGTCCCCTTGTAAAGCGCTTTGAGCAAATTTAGTGGATATTGCGCTATATAAAGCTCAATTTTAATTTTTTTTTAATATTCGATATAACGCATTTTTCCTTGCGCTTCATCTCTGCTACCCAGACTAACCATCACATGAAAACAAAACAAATAAGCCTACTAGATAGACCCTCTATACTATGAATATGAAACCTAATCAACAACACACATTTCATATTATCAAATCAATAATAAAATTATAGGGTTATATTATTACTTTTAATCAGAGTCTGAATTGATTTTTAAAAATGTTGATTTTTAGGTGTCACTGACTGAAACTGCAGTTGTTGTGGAGGCTCAATGCAGGAAGTAATGAAATAGAGCAGAGTTATACAATAGACTCCTAGAACTACAGTGGTGTTAATAAGATTAAAATACATGTAAGTAGAGGATGAAAAATAAAGATAAAATTTTATCTTTAGTTATGGATAATCTACCCATATAATCATCGGGTGCTTCAATAGCTATGCCATATTAGTGAAATGCAATGAGAGAAAGCAAAACAACTTGCTTGCCTAACTTTGGCCAGGTGTCGAAAATTTGCTGAAAGAACTGATTAGTAATGAGGAACCTTACCTGCAAGACACTGATATCTCCACAAGAGTGGCTGGTGCAACACCAGTACCGGGTTGAAACCCTTGTGCCATATTAAATCTCTCCAAAATATAATTGTAAATATCAAGAATCAACTGAAATAATCTGTTGTAACCAGCGATGCTCAACCAAAAACAGTAACTGTAACTGGTCTGTTCGCATGAAAACAAAATACATATATCTCTGTGACTGCTATGACGTCATGATTTCGAAATCCAATCGCTGTGTTGCAACAAGTGACTATGTTTCTAAAAATAATGGATTTTGGAAATTCCTTTCTTTTTAAAAAAATCAATTTTCATTGTAAACAATGTTCTTTGGGAATCTTCCTCTTTAATATTTTTCCGTGTTGTTCAACCTTGACCTTGTCGCGTTGTGAAAAAAAACAAAAAAAAAACAAAAAACGGCTTTTTATTCTTTTTTTAATTATTTTTTTTAAAGCCGTTCTTCAACCGCCCTTCCTCAAAACGGCAATATGTCGGGATATTTAAGATGCTGAAAATTAAAGTTATATTAGCCAGAAATATCAGACTTGCATTAAGCTTCTATGCTTTGTTGAGGAGAATGAATATTATAATTTTAAAAATATTTTAAAATTGAGCTTTTATATAGTGCAATATCCACTAAATGTACTTAAAGCGCTTTACAAGGGGTCCTGGCCAACAGCAACATTTAACATTTAGGACAGGACATGATGCCTGTAAGGCAGGGAGCTCTTACTGTCTGTTCACCTAGCTGTAAGGCGATGTTACAATTCTTTCGGACAGAGATAACGCAGTAAACGGCCAGGTAGGCTACTCATTTTAGACCTGCGTACGGTGAGAGAATGTGAGTAAAGAGTCTTTTCCAAGGATTCAACTATGCGCCGAGCGAGGCTCGAACCTAGGACCGCATAGCCGCACGATAATAATAATATTTCAGTGTGCTAAAATGGCAATAATTCAAATGTTTGACTAGTTTAACTTTAATTTGACTTTTTATCATCAGGTTCATCCCGACATATACCGTTTCGAGACGATGGGTCACAAATGCTTTTACATTTATTCATTTTTCTTGCATATTGATTTTTTCATCCCGACACATACCGTTTCGAGACGATGGGTGACAAATGCTTTTACATTTATTCATTTTTCTTGCATATTGATTTTTTTTTTCATTGAAGACCATAACAATACATTTCTTGTTATCAGTTAGCGACGTATAATTACTTGTAGACGTCAGTTAGACGTGCTGTTATGCTGTATTTTAACCTTATTTGATTGTCCATTTATCTATTGATCTACTTTTTTAAAAAGATTAATGAATAATTTTATCTATTTATTTATTTATCTATTTATTTATTTTATTCCTTTATTTATCTAATTAACTTTATTACATCTTTTCAGGTCTGATAACCCATCTGCTATTGTCCGACGAGCACTTATTGTTTGTACACGTCGCTATGGTCTCATTGTTCTACTCGTAATAGAAATATTCTCAAACCAACACAATGTCAGATCAAGCACTGGATTAAGCCCATAATTGCGTTCGGTTATCGGACCTGAAAATGTGTGTACGTACTTCGACTCTGTTCCAATCGTCAAACTTGTCATAAAGAGTAAAGTATAGATAGTTCGAAGATGACGTCATTCAGGTCTTTGTTATTGTTTTTTGCCATCCGTGTTTATGAGTAATGCTCACTGAACTGTATTAACACACAGTTTTGTGTGTTGGTCCGTTATACTTCCGGATGGCAATGTTATGAGCTTCTTCGCCAAGCGCATACTATCTATAGTCACTTAAAAATACACACTGATATCAACAACACCACAAATCTTTTCAAATAAATGATATAAAAATCTTATCGTATTTCTTGGAAGTGATCTCAGTAGGGGGCAGGGGGGCAAAAGGTTGTTCGAAGTCTGGAATTGTGATAAAATGAATGAATGAATGCATGAATGAATGCATGAATGAATGAATGAATGAATGAATGAATGAATATGGCTGCTCTGTCTCTATGGACGCTTGCCGTGAATGTGTGTATTACTTCGATTGCAGGCTATCAGTCTGTTCCTAATATCCAGTTAATAATTTATTTCCATAAATCTCTGTTACCCCTACAGTGCAACTTAACTGTTCTTAGCTTTTGAATGTCATCATGTGCAATAAGGTGCTGAGGCAATTGGGTGTTTCCTTGTGTTGTTAAAATCAGTTCATCGGTTGTTGTTTCTAAATATATTATTTGATATTCTGGGGGATCTTGATTCAATGTCGTTGGAAGGGAAGTTGGTGTACGCCCTCTGTATTTGGATCCTTGTTTGAAGTAATCATCCATCGAGGTTTGTGCTGGAATATTTTCATCTCGTCGGAGAGGAAAGGAGACCATGGAAATTGTAATAACCGGAGAGGTATCACTTTACTCCAAGGAATTTACCCGTTTAATTCTATGCTTTATTCTCATTAACCAGTAAATTATTTAATAAATAAAATAAATAAAATGAGCTTTTATATAGCGCAATATCCACTAAATGTGCTCAAAGCGCTTTACAAGGGGTCCCTGGTCAACGGCAACATTTAACATATAGGACGGGACATGACGCCTGTTAGGCGATATTACAATATTTTCGGACAAAGACAACGCTGTTAACGGCCAGGTACTCATTTTACACCTGAGTACGGTGAGAGAATGTGAGTAAAGAGCCTTTTCCAAGGACTCAACTATGCGCCGAGAGAGGCTCGAACCCAGGACCTTCCGATCCGAAAGCGAGTGTCATACCACAAGACCACATAGCCTTACATTTAGCCGTATCGATACCATACTAAAACGACTCTCACAAGCAGCAGAAAACATCTTGCGACAGAACTGGCAGGTTTTGGGAGAGGTAGATCATGCACAGACCACATTTTTGTACTTCCGACAAATTTTGTAACAGTCGCATGAGTGGAACAGCCCCCTGTATGTTGCATTTATCGATTTGAAAAGGCTTTCGATATCTTTTACCGATATAGTATATTGTTTTTATGGTTAATGGTTTTACGGCGCTTGCAACACATTTAGGTCATATCAGCGCCAGTGAAAAGGAAAAAAATTGGATAGTAAAAACATTCTCGACGTACAATTAAAAGTACTTGAGGAAAAAGTTAAACAAGGGGGAATGGTTCAAATAGGGAACCGATGTAGATTCCAAGAGCACACTATCAGTGTACTTAGTTTGAGATCACCTAAAAGTCTCACCCAGACACCAGCACAAGAACCCACTTAGAGGAACACATTCATATGTTTACAAATCAAATGTTAAAAATAAAAAATACCAATACATAACAGAGAGATGATTTACAAGGGAAAAAAATATAATCTCCCAAAACTATAATTATACATTCGACTGTTTTCCTCCCAGTCAAGGTCTCCGGTCAGAGTCAGGACAAAACTAAGTAATCTCATTCCAAAACAAAGACAGAAAGCAGTTGGAAAACAGGTATAGGGGTATAGAAGACACAGCAAGTACCCCCCTGCCCACTATGGGAGGTAGGGTACCCCACCCAGGATACAGTCTATGGAAGGTACTTAGGCATTATGGTATCTGACAGAAAGTGGTTTACAACATTCAATCTCTCTATAAGAATGTTGAATGCAAAATGGCTCACAACAATAATTTGACAGAACCAATCAGCGTGAACATTGAAGCCAAACACAGTTGTATCTTCTTCACCCATTAAATTTTCTTTGGCCATTAACTGGGTCATGTGAAACACTACCAAAGGACATACACGAGGAATACAACGGGTCATTTACACCAACACTTGAGGATTTAGACTACGCAGCTTGCCCTACGATTTCAGGATATCTGCAAGAAGACTGAACGTTTGCACGCTACAGCAAGTTAAATTGGACTTATATGAAACAATAAGAAGACTCGCGTCATGAGAATCAACACGTCAAAGATCCAATGCTCATTGATGAAAATCCTTTGGAAGATATTTTTTAAAATGACTTACTGGGGCAGAAAACTGACAACGGATGGTGACTGCAACGAAGAGATCAAAACCAGAATCTGATTTATGGCAAACCAGACATTTGCTCTCGTAAACAAATTTGGAGAGCGACGGGATTGTATGCCAGCAATAAAGTCACGATTTTTAAGAGTATTGGACTGAGCGTTTTACTCAGTGAATCAGAGTATTGGAAACTCACTGAAAGTATCATCCAGAAACTTGAGGTATTCCAAAACAAATGTTTGCAACGAATTTACAAGATATTGTGGAGTAATACAATCTCAAATTAGGACCTAAGAGCTAGAGCGGAAGTGGAGTCTCTGGAGAGTATCTTTGAAAGGAGAAGAAGGCAATGATCGGGCATGTCTGTCGCAGACTTGAAGAAACACTGACATCTGCGATGGACACCCTAAGAAAGGAGGAAGCGAGGCCGCCCCAAGGAGAACTGGAGACCTGCCGTGAAGAGGGGTCTAAAGCAAAGAGGTTTGGCCCTCGAGGTGGCCTCAAGAATAGCAGCTGACAGGACCAGCCGGAGATCCCCTGCATCGCCACCAGGCCCTGGGAGGATTGAGTGATGAGTAATTAACGATCATAAGTGTCACCCGTCGCCTTATATTGGAATTGTGTCAGGTTGAGGCAATTCCAAAAATTGAATTTAGAGTGAAAACGTTAGATTTACATGAGTTAAAACTTAAAATAGTTTATGGAGCGACATTCATTCTTCTAAATGAACCATATTGATTCCAATAAAATTGAATAATTTAGATCTTAAGGGGAGGGGCGACACCTGAAATATCGATTTTTGGGTCAAAATATAAAATTTCAGTTTTTTATTTATTATCAAAGAACAATCATTTTTTCACATATTTTCAGCACTTAGATGGTGATTTGGATAATATAAAGTTTGTAAATCGTCTTTCATAACCATGGAAGTCGACATGAAAATACCAAACTTTTCAATTTTTTGTGAGAATTCAACTGAAAATAATAGGACGGAAAAGCATTATAATACATATCGATGTTGTAAATTTTGATATCGATAGTTTAGTCTACTCTTTGCCCGTCTATTTGACACGGTTTCAGTCTCATAAATATCAGAATATGGGCAGGGGAGGAGTTTAGAAACTGTTAGTCGCGAACAAAGATTGTGTGTCAAACAGCTGATAAGAGGTCAAGTTGTCAGGTAAATACGTGATCACGAATGGTGCGATCTGATTGGCTGACCTTGTTCTCGACCTCTGACTCCGCGCCAGGGATTGGATGTTGAGTCAGGGTGAAAGTTCGCCTCTCTTACTATTATATTTTACTACGATGTGTTTACCTTTCGATTGATCAGTTGTTTTATCAAATTTTGACATGTATTCACGTTAATTATCTCTAAATATTTCCAATTTTTACTGGATTATTATAAATATACCTAAAGTGACAAAAAAATCCAAACGTTGGCAACAGTTATTTGCTACAAAAGCCAAGAAAACAAGAAAGTTATGATGGCTCGTGGTTGACCCGTGACCACAAATCTTTGATTGGAATTTGGTGTGTGATAGTAGTATTATGATAAAGCGATTCCAAGCAATGCCACAGCGGAAAGAAATGAAATGGGCTATTCTTGCTGGTCTTTGCCACGGTTATTACACCAATGACTTCCCTCAACATAGGTATTGTCCTCCTGAACCGGACTCCAGATGCTTTTATAAAAAAATATATTGCTGCCCATGTGTATCCTGTTGACACAAGCAGAGTGTAAATACACCTTTGAATTTTGATTTAATTCATGAGCACTTGAAGCCTGTATATGCTTTGTTGAAGTGTTGTGAGATGAAGACAACACAAAATCCAAACGAAAGGTTTCATAATTCTTTTTGGTCAAGATGCCATAAAACATACTTCCATTCCCTAAAAAAAAGTTGAGTTTGGTGCAGAGTATAATTTTGGTCCAACAGAAATAACATCCCTGAAAGTGTCTTTGGGCATCGGTGGACTGGGAGAACACTCCCAGATGTTGAGTCAGCAAGCAGAGTCAAAAAGACTTGACCAGAGCATAAGGGTTGCTCAACACAAAGAGAAAAAAAGACGCAAAATGAAAGCTCAGACCCGTGAAAAAGCCCAGAGGGAGGCAGAAAAAGAACAAGGGGGACCCTCATGCGGTGCTGATATGTTTTGAGCTGGTTGTACCGTTTTGTCTTATTATTTTCATTCATTGTTATCTTTGATCTCGTTTTTCTCAAAATGACATTTTTTAACACTATTTTTTATCTTATTTTGTCATTTATCAATCAATTTGTTTAAAACTTTGCATGTATAGAGCTATAGTGATTATCTAAAATCATACAGAAGGAATTTTAAATATCTTTATTATTTTTTGAAAAATTGACATTTTTATGTCAAAAAACATGATTTTTATCATACCGAAAAAATATAATTTTTAAAAATTTGTAAATAAAAATCTATTTAAAATATTTAAAAAATGCTCTGTATTTTTTTTAATAATATACAAATATACAACCATGCCAAATTTCAAGAAAATTCCATGGAAACTTATTGAGAAAGTAACTTTTTAAAATAGCACCCAGAGAAGAGTAAAATCCAAGATGGCGGCCGTCACCATGGCAACCGGACACGCCCACCGAAATAAATCACATGGTTCGAATCCATTGGTCATAGGCAATGTCCCAATATAAAAATATATTGGATATAATCATTATTCTTGAAAATAGTTTCAGGTGTCGCCCCTCCCCTTAAAGTCAAATTATTTCAAAATCTAGTCCACCCCGAGATGATTTTGGATTGAGAGGTGTGTCCCAAATTCCCATTTAAACTCAATGACTCAATGTACCGTCCGTGGTATCAAGGTTATGACAATGAATTGCTTCTTTTCTTCCTTTGAAATATCCGCACTTATACGTGGACAGCACGTGGACAATGTACAATACGCCAATACGAAACAGAACAATATTCAATGTACCTTTTTCAATCGATATTCTTTGTCTTTTGTCTTTAAGGGTTTTACGGCACTTGCAACACATTAAGGTCATATCAGCGCCAGTAAAAAGGAAGAAAAAAAAAAATAGGCGGTAAGGTGAGAGGAACGAACCATAGGTAATGTCAAAATAATAGTGACATATCGATGTCTTTTATTTTTTAAAAACAACCCCTGCTTCCCATATCGACAGGTTAAGTTGACACCCAACTTGCAAAAATGTCTTAAAACTGAAACGTTTTATGAGAATTCTCAGGTTTCAGATTTTTCAAAAAAATTAAGAGTCATCTTAATGTACCCATAAATATTTAAATTTGAAGTAAATGATTTCTGGTCAAGATGAAAAAGGCGTTTTGTGGCAGCATGTGGGATGGGCATTTAATATCGCCGGAAGACACACACACACACACACACATCCTCTATAATCACTTTGCTGTTTCCTCTTCTTCTTCATATCTAAAATATAAACCGACTTGACTCAGTCAGATTGAGTATACAAAAGAAAAAGAAAAAATCACGATGCCCTAACAGTGTGTAAGAGCTCGATGGTTGGTGTCTAAAATTAAATATCTACATAATGTGTCGAAGGTTAAAGCTTTTCTTTTCAGTTTCGTAGTCTACGAATTTTTTCTACGAAATATCAATTATCCACATTGAGTTCCATTTAACCCCCTTTCATCGTTGACAGTCGTTATTTTACAGGTAACAAATAGAAATGTATAGTATTATAAAAACGTTTCTTAATCAAAGTGTAATAAAAATCTTTATAACGGGGAAGTGTTTTTGTATGGTGGAATTCCTCATGTGACCCCATACAGACAATTATTATTGTGATCCAAATGGTACGCATAATTTTATAAACTATGCGTGTGTGCGGCTATAAGGTCTGGTGGTATGACACTCGCTTTCGGATCGGAAGGTCCTGGGTTCGAGCCTCGCGCTCGGCGCATTGTTGAGTCCTTGGAGAAGACTCTTAACTCACATTCTCTCACCGTACGCGGATGTAAAATGAGTACCTGGCCGTTAACAGCGTTGTCTCTGTCCGAAAAAAAATTGTAATATCGCCTAACAGGCGTCATGTCCCGTCCTATATGTTAAATGTTTCTGTTGGCCAAGGACCCCTTGTAAAGCGTTTTGAGCACGTTTAGTGGATAATGCACTATATAAAAGCTCAATTTTTTTATTAATGCGTGTAAAATGGTGCCCTTCCTTTGTCTAATTTTTGGCGGTAGTTTACACAAGCTGTACCAGCCGCGCCTAGTCTTGTATCTTTTATTATAGATCTATGTTTGTTGGGTTTTTTTGTTTAATTTTTTTTTTTTTTGGTTTAGTTTTTGTTTGTTTTGTTTTGTTTTAAAGGATTTTACGGCGCTTGCGACACATTAAGGTCATATCAGCGCCAGTAAAAAGGAAGAAAATTGGACAGTAAAAACATTCTCGACGTACAATTAAAAGGACAAGATATTCTGGAGTAATACAATCTCAAATGAGGACCTAAGAGCTTGAGCGGAAGTGGAGTCTCTGGAGAGTATCGTTAAAAATGAGAAGAAGGCACTGATCGGGGCATGTCTGTCGTAGACTTGAAGAACCATTGACAAAGAAGGCTCTGCTATGGACACCCTAAGAAAGCAGGAATCGAGGCCGCCCCAAGGAGAAATGGAGACCTATCGTGAAGAGGAACAAAAACATAATACATAACAGAGGAAAAGATACCACCTTCCAAAACTAATACTAAACATTTGACTGTTTCCCTCTCAGCCAAGTCATATCAGCGCCAGTAATAAGGAAGAAAATTGGATAATAAAAACATTCTAGATGTACAATTAAAAGGACTTGAGGAAAAAGTAAGACAAGGAGAAATGATTCAAATAGGGAACAGGTGTAGTTTCAAAGAGCACACTATCAGTGTACTTAGTTTGAGATCGCCTAAAACTAAAAGTCTCAACCAGACACCAGCACAAGTCCCCACTAAGAGGAACACACTCAAATGTTTACATATCATATGTTTAAAATAACAGTACATAAGAGAGATGATTTACAAGGAAAACAATATCATCTTCAAAAACTATAACTATACATTCGACTGCTTCCCTCCCAGCCAAGGACTCCGGCCATGGTCACGACAAAACTAAGTAATCTCATTTCAAGACAAAGACAGAAAGCAATTGGAAAACAGATAACAGGGGGATAGAAGACACAGTAAGGACCTCCCTGCCCACTATGGGAGGTCGGAAACCCCAAAAAGGCAGCGCCTGTAAAAAGGAAGAAAATGAGATAGTCAAATATTCCAGATATACAATTGAAAGAACACGAGAATACGTGAGACATAGGGCAATGGCTCAATTAGGGAACAGATGTAGATTCCAAGAGCTTACCATAAATGTATTTACCTCGTTTGAGATCACCTAAAAGTCTCATCATTAATTAAAGGGTTTGTTGTCCTGTGATATCGACCATATTACGTGGCTAGTCTCAAACCATCTAAAAGTTCCACACTGAACGTTTGTTTGTTTGTTTCTAAGGATTTTACGACGTTTACAACACTTTAAGGTCATATCAGCGCCAGTAAAAAGGAAGAAAATGGGATAGTAAAAAGTTCTAGAATTACAATTAAAGTGGCCAAGAAAAGGGAAGAAAAAAGGGGTGTAGATTCCAAGAGCAAAATATCAAAGTACTTAGTTTGAGATCACCTAAAAGTCTCATCCAGACACAAGCACAGGTCCCGTCTAAGAGGAATACACTCAATTTTTTACAAATCATATATAATAAGTATAAAAAATAATACAGTGCATAAAAGAAAGATGATTTACAAGGGAAAAAAAATATCATCTCCCAAAACTAACTATACATTTGACTGTTTCCCTCTCAGCCAGGGTATCCGGCCAGGACCAGGACAAAACCAAGAAATCTCATTCCAAGACAATGACAGAGATACAGGGTGATAGAAGACACAGTATGTACCTCCCTGCCCGCTATGGACGGTCAGGAACCCCACCCAGCCACACTGAACGAATATACTCCAATGATTACATAAGAAATATATATAAGGACCTACGAGGATTTATAATAAAAATATCTTTATTGTCCGCGAAGGCAATCTATGAAAAATAAATAAAATCATCTCTCACAAAAAAAAAAACCCCCAATAAAATGAAAGCAAAAACAATCTGATTCACTCTCAGTAGAAAAAACTCCAGTCAGGGCCCATATGAAAGCAAATAGTTTCATTTCAGAACAAAAACACAAAACAATATTATGGAAATGACAAACAGGTTAAGCGGGATAAAAGTGATAGAAAGGCGGTGCGCTAGTGAAGAATTCATTGATCCCAGGGAGGGCCTAAGGGGAATACCATATACAGTCCACTCCGGATAATCGCAACTCGGTTAATCGCAACATTTCCCAAGAAATGGAATTAATGCTATATAAAGGTCACTGGTTAATTGCAACAAACTTCGGTTAATCGCAACAAATTTTCGTCCTAAAATAGAGGTAAATTCAATAAATCAATCAAACAAAATATCATGATTAAATTTCATCATGGAAGAAATCGTAATGGGTTGAAAAATCGAGGGTGAGCAGGATTTAATGCTACATTAGTGTTTCACCATTCTAATTGAGACAAAAGAGGGCGTGGCTTTGTAGTATGGGTTTATGATGTCATCTGTGGCCATTAAATAGGAGGCGAGGGGGCTGGGCATAGATTTTACAACAGGTAACAATGAATGACAGTTGTAAAAAGAGACTGAGCGTTATCCTTTGTTTTGGGATTGACTACTGTGCATTGTGACAAACAAGTTTGGTAAGAGCTTATTGTCTCTCATTACCGCTAATCTCTTTGACTCTTAAAAATGTTGAGAGCAAATGAGTGAAAGTTAATCCACTCTGAATAAGATGTCTACTTGCACCAAAGCTTCTTTTGCTTGTCGAAATGAACACAGGAATGCCATATGGTTTTTGTTTCATTCAAATTGCTATGTCTGTGGTGGACAAAGAACTTTGTTTACAACTACTTGTTTAAGTTTAGCATATATATGTGTAAAATGTTGCAATCGCGGACAGGAAACTCAACTTCGGTTAATTCAACTTTGGTTAATCGCAACATTATCGCTGATCCCAAGGTGTTGCGATTATCCGGATTGGACTGTAAATCTATATCATGTCTTCACACGGCTTTGACAGTCGCTGCTTCTATCTATCGATAGACAAGTTATACGTCAATAAGATGAAATTATAGAACATATGTGAACTGTGGATTGGTCCCCATACACAGGGTTACCACAGAACTGATAATGATGATGATGATGACGATGATGATAATGATGATGATGACGATGATGATGACAACTTGATGATTTCCAAACGATAAGGATTCAATGACAAAATCATAAATGTCAATAGTAGTAAGCAGATCGATATGTAAATGTAAACAACAATACAGGCAATATAGAGTGTGGTTCAGAGATGGAATGAGTGAAAATATTAGAAAACTATGTCCATGGTGTTGCCACGGAATTTCTAAGAATATAAGTAAATAGCAAGAGTTTTAGTACCTGACAGGCAACTTGTACTGTATGAAAAAGACACTTTTTTCATATAAGTGAATTAAACAAGGTCAACCATGAATAAGCAACATATATTTCTTTGTTTGTTTTGTTTTTAAGGGTTTTACGGCGCTTGCAACACATTTAGGTCATATCAGCACCAGTAAAAAGGAAGAAAATGGATAGTAAAAAGTTCTAGAATTACAATTAAAGCACCCAAGAAAAGGTAAGACAAAGGGGAACTGGGAACAAATAGGGATCAGATGTAGATTCCAAGAGCATACCACGAATGTACTTAGTTTGAGATCACCTATAAGTCTCATCCGGACACAAGCACAAAATCCAACAGAGAGGAATACACTCAAATGCTTACATTATACACTAAAAATAACAAATATAATAATACATAACAGAGAGATGATTTACAAGGAAAAAAATATCATCTCCCAAAACAATAACTATGCATTTGACTGTTTCCCTCCCAGCCAAGACTCCAACCAGGGCCAGGACAAAATCAAGTAACCTCATTTCAAGACAAAGACAGAAAGCATGTTGGAAAACAGATATAAGGGGATAGAAGACACAGTATGGACCTCCCTGCCCGCTATTAGTGCGGGGCGGTCCTTGGCAAGCTTAAGGACCACGGTCCTACGGTCCCTGGGAAATGAAAACCGCAAGGACCGGTCCTTTTCGACATTGAACATTCCTGAGAGACTGTTGGAAGTTCGAACCGTTTTGACCTTTGGGACCGTGGGATCGTTCATTCTTGAACCGTTAAAGACCGCTACACGATGAAAACCGTGGTCTACAGGAGTAAAACACACGGAGTAGTCACACTCATTTCAAATTGTAACCTAATTAGAGAAGAGGGGTGATGCCTTCTTTATTTGCTCACCGTACTTCATTGTTACTTCGATAATTTAATAAAATTTGAAATTTATCCCCATTAACGGAGATAATGGCATCGCCCAAGGCGTTGATTGAGTTGTTCGTGGCGTTGATACACACACGCAACTCCTACCCCCCCCCCCCCCACACTCACACACACATTAGAGGGCAGCGAGCATTGAAGAGTAAGAGAGAGACGTGAAGTTATAATAAGAGGGGGTGGATGCGGTAATAAGTTAATAAGTAATAAGTGGGGTCCATGGTGACTTTTCGCCAGATCTAACAAACCCAGCTACCCATTCACTGAGTAGACAGGGATTCAGAAAAAACTCGACTGCACCCGGGATCGATCTCTGGCCCTTTGCGTATAAAGAGAGTGCTCTATCAACTGAGCTATCGGGGTCCCCAAATATTCTATTGGACTTTTTTAAAATACAGACGTTATAACTGGGTTTTTTGGAAGGAAGAAACTAATGAAACTCATATTTTAATATTATTGTATTATTTTAAATGACAACAATGCGATAGAAAGGAGTGGTGACAAGAGATCTAGGTTCGACACACACACACACACACACACACACAAACACACACATCTTTAGTAGTCACATGCATTTCAAACAATAACCCATTAGAGAAGAGGGGTCATGCCTTCATCATAGATCATTGTCATTGCGATCATTATGGTGTAGTAAATTTTGAAATTTACCCCGTATAATGGAATCGTCCAAGGCGTGTGCCTCCTGTTCCCCCCATCTCACACACGAAAGGGCGGTTTGCGGAGTGGAGGGAGGTGGTCGTCTGCCTCTATGGTCGTCTGTGTCGTTTAGTGTATGGCAAAGGGGGTGGGTGCGATTAATTAAGTGGGATGGGTGGTGATTGGTGGAAGATAGGCAACCGAGGCAACGAATCGCTGGGGAGGTAGTATGGCGCGAGACCGTTGAAAGGTGATAAGAAGTGAGGACCGCCGCCGGTCTTCCACTATGGGACTGGTCCCCGGTTCACAGCTAAAAGACCGTGGGACCGGTCCAAGGACCGGTCCTCAGCGCGGCACTACCCGCTATGGGAGGTCAGGATCCCCACACAGATATAATTCTTTAATCATGTATTCAGCAGCATGATATAAATATAATGATAAAGCGTCCATGATCAGAGATGGAATATCCAAGAATATACTTTTATCAGATGAAAAAGTTTGACACGGCAAATCAGTGGAAAATTTACGAGAAAATCCTAAAATCCCAAAATTCTGCGGATCCACGGAAGATTATCATCACTGTGAATCACTAGAGAATGCTCAAAATCACTGCAAGTTAGGTAACTCATAGTCAAGACTTCCTCCTTTTAAAAACACTGTTTTGTCTGTTTCAATTTATATGATGCACCAAGATTAAGTGAACATGTGTGTTTTTATGCTTTTATGTTTTTAAGGGTTTTACGGCGCTTGCAACACATTTAAGGTCATATCAGCGCCAGTAAAAAGGAAGAAAATGGGATAGTAAAAAGTTCTAGAATTACAATTAAATCTTAAAAGAAAAGGTGAGACAAAGGGGAATTGGTTCAAATAGGGAACAGATGTAGATTCCAAGAGCATACCGTCAAAGTACTTAGTTTGAGATCACCTAAAAGTCTCTTCCAGACACAAGCACAGGTCCCGACTAAGGAATACACTCAAATGTTTACAAATCATATAGTATAATATGTAAACTAAACATAATACAATGCATAATGGAGAGATGATTTACAAGGAAAAAAATTTCATCTCCCAAAACTCTAACTATACATTTGACTGTCTCCATCCCAGCTAGAGTATCCGGCCAGGGCCTGGACAAAACCAAGTAATCTCATTCCAAGACAAAGGCAGAAAGCAAGTTGGAAAAGAGATATAGGGGGATAGAAGACACAGCAAGTACCTCCCTACCCACTATGGGAATGCACCAAGATTAAGTGGACATGTATAAAGCACCATTTAACTCTGAGGTTTCCAGCATTTTCTAATGTTACAGTAATGCAAACATTGCTGCTTGAAGCTAGAAGAAATAAATTACAATGGAATGGAAGCTTTAATTTAATTAACGAAGACTTAAATTAACGAATATGAATAATGTGAGATTCCATTCCATTCAACTATTGTTATTTAATTTTACACTATAATTAACCATGCTTACTTATAATAATTCTCCCAATTATCAATTGCCCACAAGTCATTTTATATGCAACCATGCATCTCCCATTGATACAATCAGATAACATTATCACTTCATACACTCTCTTCACCAATATGTCAGAAGTTGAATGTGGTTCAATAATAATAATAATAATAATAATAATAATAATAATAATAATAATAATAATAATAATAATAATAATAATACAATAATAATAATAATAATAATAATAATAATAATAATAATAATAATAATAATAATAATAATAATAATAATAATAATAATAATGCTGATGATGATAATAATATTATACAGTTTTTCTTAATAAATCATAAGATTTCAAAAGTATATACAATTAAGAAGAAAATCATTCATCAATTTCCATACAGAAAGATTGAATACGAGATCAAAAAGAAATGTATTGAAATAAGATTTGAATGAGTCTGTGTCGTTAACGTGTCTGATGTATGCAGCATTCTAGAGAAAAGGTGTTTTGTGTTTTTAAGGGTTTTACGGCGCTTGCAACACATTAAGGTCATAGCAGCGCCAGTAAAAAGGAAGAAAATGGGATAGTAAAAAAGTTCTAGAATTACAATTAAAGCACCCAAGAAAAACTAAGACATAGGGGAATTGGGAACAAATAGGGATCAGATGTAGATTCCACGAGCATACCATCAATGTACTTAGTCTGAGATCATCTATAAGTCTCACCCAGACACAAGCACAAGATCCAACAAAGAGGAATACACTCAAATGCTTACATTATACATTCAAAATAACAAATATAATAATACATAACAGAGAGATGATTTACAAGGAAAAAAATATCATCTCCCAAACAATAACTGTGCATTTGACTGTTTCCCTCCCAGCTAGGACTCGGGCCAGGGTCGGGACAAAACCAAGCAATCTCATACCAAGACAAAGACAGAAAGCATGTTGGAAAACAGATATAAGGGGATAGAAGACACGGTAAGTACCTCCCTGCCCACTGTGGAGGTAGGGAACCCCACCCAGGTATATGTATATGTATATGTCCATGTGTATATTTGTGTATGCACATTTGTCCATGTATGTGTATATGTGTATATATATATATATAATATATATATATATATATAAATATATATATATATATATATATATATATATATATATATATATATATATATATATATATATATGTATATATATATATAAATGTACATTTATTAATTTACTTATTATTTTTTATTGCCATTGTGAAGCCCTATTGACCGTTGTAAATGGAAAATGGCGCTATATAAATCTCCCATTACATTACATTACAGTACATAATAGCAGCACCAATTCTGAGACAAAAGTTTACATATTATGCAATCTTTTCTAACAGTGCTGATGGTGACAAAAAGGGAAAAAGGAGGAAAATTATGAATGGTTTTATATATGCCACATGTTTACTTCACTAACCCCCCACTTTTAGAGCCATTGAGATGATAAACTACTCTAGCTATCTTCTGGATAGTAGGGAAGCTGCACCAGTTTTTTCCAACACACATCAAATCTCTCGTAGCCAGAAAATTTGATTGAGGAAAATGTCATTTTTTTTAAAGAAGGAAATTCCTCCTCTGACACAAAAATCGTGGATTTCTGCGGATCCAAGGAAAAGCACCAGCACTGTTCTAATTTACCCAAGCCACTATCCACAAATAGGTTTGAGGTGAGTTTTTAAAAATTAAATTGAGTCTTAAAACATGATTGAGTAAACAAATCAACATAAAGTACATGGTGGAATATTTATCATTACACCCCTCACTTTTGGGAGAAAACAAATTCACACCAAATTGTTTACTTGCCAACATAACACCATAATACATCCTTGTCATCTCCTTGTCTACAGTGTAAACACGATAACTTGCACCTATATTTTAACCAATTTTACGATAATTTTAATCATTGTTTTGATGTAGGGAAAATCCGAAACATTAACAGTAACAGACATTTGTCTAATTTCATCAAATGAAACGGAACATTTCTTCACCTTCATTTTCATCTAGGGGGGAAACCTATTACACAATTTAAAAAAAATAACAAAAAAATTCAACATTCAGTAAATTCAATTCTGTACACAGCTGATTTATTGACTGATAGTAAAAAGAAAAAAAACAAAAAAAACCCAGTGTAAATGAATTAGAGTGCAAAATTAATAATGATGCAAAATAACATTGAGCTCATATAAATTACTTGTAAAATCAAGCAATTAAAACAAGGTAGATGACAAGCGGTATGACAACATTTTCAAAAGGAATTTATTTCGAAATAAATTGAATTATTTAAAGAAATTTTTTAAAAAAGGATTCTTGTATTCCTGAATGCCGAAATCTAAACTAGTTCCTGTAACCCGTTTGGTAGAGCATGGAATTTGTTTTGAATTCTAAATGTAAGCGTGCAAGAAACAATTTATATAGATAAAGTGTAAATCACAAAAGCAGAGATATCAGTGGTTATAAATAAAATGGAAAAGTCTTGGGACACAATCTAAAAGCTGTCACTGACGATGACTATGACTTCGACCAGCCACAATGCTGATGGAAAAAATAAATAATTAGAAAGTGTTGGTCATTACAATAATGAAAAGGAGAAAATAGAGATGGGGTGGGCACAACATTCTCTTAATCTCTAGTTAAGTTAACTTTACAAAAAGAGCTCTATAAAAAAAAAAAAAGGAATGGCTAACCCACAAATGGCACTGTAGATGGTGCTTTTTGAAGCTTGAAAAGTACCCAAAAAAAATAAATAAATAAAAATAAAAACAACAAAATAATGAAAAAACAAAGCCCTAACAATGATGAGCTTGAGGCACGTTCAAGTTTCTGTTTGTTTGTTTGTTGCTTTAGGTCTCTTCCAACACAATTGAGGTGATATGAGAGACCGCTGAAACAAAAAAACAAGCAATCTAACAAGTTTAACCAATGAAGACATAGATATGCAAAACTCTCAAGGCCTATATATTCATTCACCATGTAAATGTGAATCAAAGGGAAGCCAAAAAACGTAAAATCATTTGTCTCTCTGTTTATTCGTGTGAAGCTTAAATTCGATGTTGTTAATGCTTGTCACAAAATTAACAGGACAATGAGTTCAAGACCTCCATTAAGCATTGTATGGAAAGGCACAGAAAATAATTGACCCATCCCAAATATTAATTTATGCAAAAGCTCTTACACAACCAGGAGGGACCAAAAAGATAGAATCAAGTAAGTATAGTGCTATTAAATAAAAAGAATCATTATACATGGGAACCCTTTTATTATTTGTAAAGAAACAAGGTGTGCAATAACCATTCATGTCCACACAGGTTAGGTTTGTATTTAGTCAATTATAATTGAACTACTACGAAAGTTTGGCAATATAAGCTCAATCATGTATGAAAATGAATTTGACTCACAAAGACATTTATTCAACAAAAAATCAAAGCTTTGATCTCTTTTACAGAAAAATAAAAACCTGAAATGACAAAGAAATTCGCCAACAAGACGTTAACAAACTCCATAACTGTAAGGGAGACAAGAAAATGGAATTCCATCAAAAAAAAAAAAAAGGTTAAAAGACAAATTAGATCAATTTTAACAAATGAAATCTGTAGATCATCAAAACCAATAATGAGTTGTCTAAATTTATCAATCTTGATATGATCAATAAAAACAAAGTTTAAGACTGATTCACCAAGAAAACAATTGCATTAGATATGTATTTGATTTAACTTGGTCAAGACTGTTTGGACTGCATTGGATCCTCACAGTGAATGATCTTCATCAGCGAGTGCCAGCACGACTCTGGACTGAATTACGCACCAGCTGAATTGTCTTCCAGGGATCTATATTGACATTTCCAGCCTAATGAACAAATCAAAAGAGAAAATGAAGAAAACGTAAATGTTGAACTCAATAGATGAAATGATCGACAAATATCAATGTTTTGATCAAAATTAGAATAATTTATTAGTGTAATCTTATTAAGCTGAATCAATAAACAAGGACTTAATTCAACGTTAGCACAGGTGTGAGAGCACTCGCTTCACGCATGAAGTGACGGAGATTGATCCCGGGTAAAGTTGAGTTATTCTTCTGTCTACCCAGCAGTGATTGCGTTATATCTGGCGGAATGTACTTTGAAATAGACTAGTGTCCTATCTAAAGGGTAGCAAGCAATTGCTATTGTCCATTTCACACAATGCAAACCAGAATGAACTCCAGTTCCATGAGCTTAATGGCTATGAGGACCTGCTTTTTTTAAAATTCAGGGCTACTTAAAATACAAATCTGATAATTCAGATAATTGAAAGCATATTAACTGCCTTTAAAAAAAAAAAAAAAAAAAATATATCAAATCTGCCTTTGATTTAAGCAATCCATGGCTGGACTGAATTATTTTTTCTTATCAAGAGTTCTCTAATTATCTATCTGATGCAACTGCAGGTCAAACCATCTTCATCAAAAGGGCAGAGGCAGTGATGTGACATAAGCTTTATAAAGACCCAAGTTGAACATCTGTTACTGCTATCTTGGTGAAAAAGATATGATATGATGTCAGGATAGGGTAAAATATAACTCTGCCTTGAAAGATTTAACATCATTAGTTTGTGCTCTTTATCAGTGGATTGACATATTTCATCAAAAATAACATGATCGACAAACAGCTTGAGCTTTTTTGTTTTTAATACACACTGCAATTTCCACTAAACATGCTCAAAGTTTTTTACAATGGGTTCCTAGCCGATGAAATACTTAACGTGTAGAACAAGACAAGACGCCTGTTGGGTGACATATCATTTTTTCCCCGAAAGAGACAATGCTGTTAACAGCCAGGTACTCATTTTACACCTGAGTTAGGTGAGAGAATGTGAGTGAAGAGCCTTTTCCAAGGACTCAACTATGCACCGCTCAAAGCAGGACTCAAACTCTGGACGTTATGAACTGAAGGTGATTGTCATACAACAAGACCACATAGCCACACTTACAGTAAACAATTCCAACGAACTTATATCAGCTCTGTTATCTGTGACAGGGCCCCTGGTAATGATTCGTGCATAGGCTGGTATTTTACCCTCCATCTTGCCCTGTAAAAAAACAAAAAAAACAGAAAAACGTAGAAGTACCTTAATATTGATTTGTCCTAAATGCAAATAGTAAAAAATTGAAAGAAAAATAACAAGTAAGCAATGAATAATGAAAAAAAAAGTATGAATACATTGTTCCCATATTATAAGAAATATTTATAGAGAAGATTTGAATATTCATTTGTAACTATCATAAATTGGGAAATTGCATAAATACATGGGTAGGTGGCATAGTGGTTAACATACCCCCTTCCTAACCTGAGGCACAGAGCTGAGTTCTGCAGATCTATTATTCACCCAACAGTAAATGGGTTGCAACAAAACTGGCAAAACAAGTTAGATAGAAAGGAACTGGTCACCCATTCACATCAAGATGTTGATCCAGGACTTTGCCTTGCCTTGCTACCAAGGCATTCTCCATTATCAATTCAAACATGGGACTCACTTTACTTCACTACTATTTGATACATATTAAGTTTGTGGTTGTAACTGGCCTTGTGGACAAAAAAAAAAAAAAAAATAAATAAATTTAAAACAAAAATAAATTGTATGACAAGTGGATTACCAAGGAAGACAGAAAAACACAAAAGATTAAGATTACAAGACATGGCTGGAATCTTATTTTTCGTCTGAAATTGTGCTGATGGTGAGAAACTGTGAAAAAGGATGAAAATTGGGAAAATCTGATGAAAGTAACGCATACAATTTCTCTAGTTATTTGAACTTCTTAATTTTAATAAGTTTTAGTGTCGGTATGTTATAAAAAGGACCTTTTGTTACAGCCTGACATTCAGATTACAGTGCGCTTATTGATTTCTCCCCAAAGCATAATCACATACAGTGAGTACTGTGACACTGATAAAAAAAAACCAACAAAAAAAAAAAACCAAACCAACAAAAATAAATAAATAAACGTAAAACATTTGTCTATGTTTTGGAGCAACTTCTGAACTTGGTATGTTTTTATTATTTTTTCTCTTTCCAATATTAATATAGAAGTCCATATTAACTCACCAATGCTGGGTATCCCAAGCCCATAGAATAGCAAAACACATGCTCATCGTCAAGGAATGCTGAAATTGACGAAGAAGGAACAAAATATTGTGTTTTCGAAGTACAATAAATGTTATTCTTATAAAGCCTTTTCAAATAAAAAAACGTGCCCCACTCAGCTATTTTCATAAAAACGAAAGAAGAGAAGATAAAAATACTAATCAACACAAAATCAGAAAGGACTGAAAAATATGAATTTATGTAATAACAAAAATAAAGGGATCAACATGAAATGACATTGAAAAGAATTTGGTAACTCGAGGTGGGAAAATGGATTGGGCATTGATTATACTGTAACCAACAGGTCGTGGGTTCAACCTCCACTTCAGGCAATTTCATTATTTTCTCTGAGCAAGATTATAAACCCCCAATTCGATCATTTGGACAACATGGGTGATTATTGTTGACTTGAGACATTTTTTTTATGGATTACTCAAATCCTTTAAATTTATACCCAAAAAAAAATCAAAGATACCAACAATATTATCTGTGCATTCTCTGTTGTTTGACAGCTTATCATGCCGTCACATTTTAAATTGTTTGAATGTGAGGATACCCATCTCTTTTTTAATATGTTCATAGGACTCAATCAATAAACAGCCAAGAAAAAGAGCATAAAATCAAGTTAAATACAGACCAAAAATAAAAATAATAATTACTTTATATGGATGGAATTAAAGACAAATGGATTACCCCATGATTTTCTTACACTTTATTTTTAGAATGTCTAAGTTAAGTTTCATTTGAGCACACAACGGTCTATGTTAAGTTTCATTCAAGCACACGATGCCATTGTTTCATGTTAAACCTTTTATCAACCGCATCATCTCACCCAAAAAAATTTCTATGGAAGAATATAGGTACACCAATTTAGTGTCAAGCATTAAAGAAAAAATTGACACAGTTTCATTTTTAAAATCTGTATCACACTAAAAAGCATAATATCCATCATTCTTTATACATATTTTCTCTTTAAAATGATTCCGAATTGAGGTGGTACAGTTTAATTTTGAAAAAAATATTTCTGAGTGAAATTATCAACTTATTCACATATAATTCTAAAATTTTGATTGACATTTTTTATGTGGAAGTCAAAATTTTGATTTTGGTCAAATTTGGACGCCAAAAATTAAAATTATGCAACATAGCAGTTGTGTAAGTTGTTCAGTAGTTAATAAAAGCAATACTTACCCCTTAGAGTATAAAATAAGAGAGAGAAAAAATCTTTATCTGACTCTTTCGCCATCACCACAACCTCATGGTCTTTTTTGGGAACCTTGAGAAAACAGAAATATATATATATTTTTCTACAAGAAAAGCATGATGCAGTATTCAAAGTGGTAGACTTGTGTGAATTTTATGATTGCCACTAAAAACTAATATAGTTTGACTAGATGTATTCGATTTGCATTTTTATTGTTTTTCTCAAATAGTGTTAATAAACAAAAAAAAAGTCAATTAATTTAAACCTCTAACTAAAATTGACTTAAGTGAAAACAAATCTAAATAGATTAATGATCTTTTTTTTTTTTTTTAAATGCTCTTCTTCTATGTATAAGATACCAGTTGCTTTTTTGTTTTTGTTTTTTGGTTGTTGTTTTTTGGGGGGGGTTTTTGCCAATGATGATACTTTAGTATTTTATACTGAAGTCACGACAACATAAAGTTATTGCTATCTACATTTTGACGTGTTAAAGCAACCATTTTTCGATTTTAATTGTAAGAATCAATACAAAAATCAAATCAACAAAACTTTAATAAGCAAAGAACTTCCAGGTGGTATCCTACCTCTCTCTCTCTACATAGATTTCTTTTAATCATGTTTTCTGACAACAATGTATACCAAAAGATGGGTAAACTTTTTCATTCTACGGGAATATTATACTTATCTTTAATTTTGATTTACTTCATATCATACTGAATAATTCAAAACAGAAAAAATTTGATATCTAACATAAATAAAGCAACTTTCAATGATGTCATAACTTATTCTTTGAGAGAAAACTCTTTCAAGATTGTTACAATGTGATACTGGGGGTAAAAAAAAAAGGGGGGGATTGGGGAGAAATAAGGTGAAAGTAAAATTACACTTGTTAATAAATATAAGAGAGACTATGCTTGAATGTGTCCAAAAAATCTAAAAGTTGCATGAAACAGTGCCAGAAAAAAGCAGAAGGAAAAATACAAGAAAAAATCGTCTGAAAATATCAGCCTGCCTCAACTCCCAAGTAGAGCCAGGTTTATCTTATTTTTAATGTTTTTGTATATTATTGTTATTATTATTATTATTGGTGGTATTACGATTGTTGTATTTTTTGTGTGGTTATTAATGGTATCAGTTTATTTTTTGGTTCCATTTACCATTTTTTCCCACTTTCATGTATGTTGTCATCAAATTGTTGATTTATTGGCGAAAGCCTAAGATTGAATAAACTTTGAAACTTTGTATTTTTTCTTTCTACTTTTGCTGGCACTGTTTTACACACATATTTTTAGATTTTAATCTTACACTCATACCTGCCCTCTAATTTACCACTTTTAATGTTCTCGAAGTAAAACATACCAGATTAGCAAACACAGTGGCATTACCATAGGCCACGGACAGACCTAAAGCACTGTAAATTCCGACAAGATCAGTGTAGTAGTTGGTGCCAAAACTATTGTAGTAGTCTTGAGCTGCCTCTCGCCATGACTCCACTACACCTGCAGATAGTTTAAATCAGTATAAAATAAGAAACGTTTTATCTGTTCATGTACCTTCTTGAATTGGTATTCAATATAAATGTCAA
The DNA here is from genome assembly GCF_034508935.2 of Berghia stephanieae. Lineage (NCBI taxonomy): Eukaryota > Metazoa > Mollusca > Gastropoda > Nudibranchia > Aeolidiidae > Berghia > Berghia stephanieae. The sequence goes on along the minus strand of NC_088365.1, from coordinate 18,856,740 downwards.
CTAAATCTAAGGGAAGAAAAAAAAATTGAACAAAAATCTCTTATTTTCACTTCACCGATAGTCAAAATGAAATACAGTCGCATCTCTAATCAAGAACTCCATAATCCAGATTTTTCCATTATAAGAACAGGTTGCCTGGGGACTGGTTTTTTTCCTCTTTATTTGTACACTTTACGGACTGATTCCACTATCCGGATGTCACTGTAATCCGGACAATATGCTGGGAGCGGAGGTGTTCGGATTGGACAGATGTGACTGTATTATTCATTATATTTAACAATTCTGTCTTTAAGTAAGATAATATCATAGAAACTAATAGCAGAACTCTGAAAAAGAGGTGTTGGGGGAGGGGGGGGGGGGGGGGGAAGAAGTAACCTTTGCTGTGAAAAAATTCTGTCCTTACCATGATAGCGACTGGGATCAAACATAACTTGGACATGAGGGTGAACCTGGCTGGCCCCGCAATGTGGCAGAATGTCCCAGATGAGGGATGGGTACAGGCCAATAGGATGGTGGGTTTTGGCCTTCTTCAGCCTGAAGATGCACGCAAACAAGCTAATAAATCAAAAGGGTGATGGTGTTGATAACAATGACATCTTTACATAGATATAAATCAGTCACCTGAATTCTCTGCTTCATTTGTCATATTGAATGTACGGAACAGAAAAATTTCAAATCCCTCTTGTCTAACAACTTCTGTGATTTCAAAATAATACTTTATATCACAGAATGTGATTTCACATCACTACGTAGGTGACACGTTTAATAAATGAGTATTGTGGCACAGGATAAATAGCTGAGTTGAACAACCAAATATTTAACAGGTTTTAATTATATGTCATATGAATATATATTGAAAAAAAAAACAACTAAATACCATCACTTAAGAACAGAAGAAAAAATAAAATAAAAATATAAAATTGTCCATGGTCTGAATAACATTGAATATGAGCTTTTTAAAAAAATTTTCTTTGATCACATTCACAGTAGGAGATAACTTTTAAGATATTTATCACCAGATGATCTACTAATATTATACGACAGAACTCATTTATCCAACATACTGTCAGGACATGGAATGCACTTGACTTTAATATAAAAATTGCTGAAACAATAAATGCTTTCAAAAATTGAGTTGAAAAAGAACTCCATACTTTGAAGTATGTATACGATGAATGAGATTTTTCTTTTTTTTTTTTCAGAAATATGCTTATGATCAACAGGTCTTAGGTGAGAAATTATTTATGATGCAGACCTGCCAACCCTTCACATTCCAATAGTGGAACCAGAACGCCTAAAAATAGGAATTTGAGACAAAAAATAGGAATTTCACCTCTTTCACCCCCCCCCCCCCCCCCCCCCCCCCCCGCTCATTATCATCACTTTTGTAAATCGGAATTTTAGAGACAATGGCGGAATAGTACAAAATGGAAGTGAAAATAGGAATGATTCCGTCAAAAGCGGATGGGTTGGCAGGTATGGATGATGTACCAACTCGACCTTCTATTTGTATATATGATTTTGTGTATTTATAATGTCCATGCATCAATTTGATCTTTTTTTTTGACTGTTTTCAACTATTATATATTTTTATTTGCAAAAACAACAGGATATTTACAAGTCTTTTGACCTATGTAACCCTTAATGACTATGATGATATAATAAACACAAAAAGCTAGAATTTTCAGTGCAATTCGTATAACGTCTAAAGCTTACCATGCATTGGTCAGCCCCATCAGGTCCATAAACTGGTCATAGTTCCACTTCAGTGGGTGGTGGGTCTTCAAGGCAATCAATGCGTGTAAAGCCTCAATTTTAAACACGTTGGAAGCAGAGAAAGCATACTTGCTTTCAATACGACCAAATAAGTGTTCTGCTGTATTCCTGTGTGATATAGTGAATTTTTTTTAATGGTATAATAATAATGAAGATGATAACAATAGTAGTAGTAATAATAATAATAATAATAGTAATAATAATAATAATAATAATAATAATAATAATAATAATATTAATAATAATAATAATAATCTATTCTTTTAAAAAAGCTAGAGTTGGGGGTCAATAATATTCTGTACAGCCCACTTAAATGTTTGCCAACAAGCACAGAATTACTGGCAAATATAAAAATAATAAAACTATAAAGCTATTTCTTCTATTCTTTTTGTCTTTCACAATTTCATCATGTGTGTGTTAATATCCAAACCAGTCACGGTGGAAAATAGCTTGCATTTTAGTTGTAGAGTACATTGCTCTCACCGACAGTCGGTCACAAGGTCATACTACCTGGTGAGCAGGGGTCAACGAGCTACTGCCAGTACCGTCAAAATTCCATCAAAATGATCAAATGTAATCATTTGTAATTCATTTGCGTTATAATCTTTAACTATTGTTATGTATTATATTATTTCTCTGACACTTCATCTTTATTCTCATATGATTTCTGTTTCTATGGGATAGATGTACGTCATCATACAATGAAAACAAAAGACCTCATATTTCAAATACTCATAAGTACACATATACTAAATTGAATCAAGAAATAACACATTTATACAAACACCACCCCCCTCTAAATCCATACATAATACAGGGATAATACTGAACTTTTCACCCTACAAAAATCTTCAGTGCGATTTTTCTGAAACTCATGCAATTTGGTTTTGATTAACAACTTGTCAGGTCAAATTCCCCACCAACCAGTAGAATAACAAGTCTCTTCACAGTGCTGACCACTGTTATCATACTACAATCTGAGAAAGTCATCAAGTAATCATCACGATACTTCACGCTGTTGGTAACAACACAAATAATACGATGCAGGCAATATTATAGCCATATTTCTGTCAAACTCTGAAAAAAATGCCATTTTAACAAATTTGGCCAGAAAACTTGTCCTTCAAATATTGATCAACTAAAATAACCCTCACGTTGTCAAAAACTCTCAAACCTGAGACTTCCTTGCGGTTTTAAGTTTGAGAGTTTTAGTTAAGATGAAGTCTCAGGTTTTAGAGTTTTTGACAAGATGAGGATCATTTTATTCGATTGATATTCATTGAAGAACGAGTTTTCTGGCCAAAATTTAATTATTTTTCACAGAGTACAGAAGAGTTGAAGAGATGCAAACATTAAGAACATCGTGGGATTGAGATCCATTTATATCGTAATACAGTATGTGTAATCACACAACCAATGACCAGTACAATGTAGTAATGATAATATAATAGTATAGTGCAGTCGAATGCTAGTACAGGGACTATAATAATATTATAGTATTATAATATTATGTGTAGCCAACTTTCATGACCAGCCCAGTTTATACAGACATTTTTCACTCTCTGATTTTAGCCAGTTTTTGTCTTAATGTGAGGATAGCTTTAATGTGGTGGATAGCGACATTTTGGTTGACGGTAGATGGTGCTGGCGGTGGTGATAGCAACAACGTATGTGATGCTGGTGGTTTAGGGACAGTAGCAGTACTGGTGCTGCTGAAAATTATGGTGATGCTGTCGTCGGGGCTAATACTTGTGACCATTATCATCTATTAGAGATGTTAATGCTTGTGACGTAGTCGGAAAAACCCCTGACACGTTTCATTTTTTAAAATTTGGCCAGAAAACTCGTCCTTTAAGTATCGATCATTTAATTAATGACCCTGTTCAATCCAACTCCAGGTTCGAGAGTTTTTGATGTGATGAGAACACGTTTTCTGGCCAAATTTTTAAAAATGTGTGTGTGTTTTTTTAATGTACGGGCTGTGTGATCGTGTTGTTGACGTATGGTGTAGTGTATTGGTTGGAGCGATAGTCACGTCAGTAGTAGTGATAGAGGCACGGGGATTGGGGGTGGTGATGGTGACGATACTAGTTGTACGGGGGATGGTGGTGCTGGTGGTGGTCATGATAAAGACGACAGTGGGCGTCAATAACACAGTGAGGTTAAATGATCGGGAACACCACATTGTGAATTTAAAGTACATTAGAACTAATGTATGTCCTTCAATCTTCATTTGATAATGACTGGTGTCAATGACTTTCTACTATATTAAAACAACTATATTCATGGCATCACCATTTAAAACCTATAATAATCGAAATCTTCAAACTTACTCATAATGAAGTTTATTATTTTTATGTAATCATACCACAATTTTTAAGCAAATAATCTTTGACGAACATTTCGCAGTATTTAAATTAAAAATTACGTATGCCAATCACTGGTACTCAGTCGAGCCACTCTACGAAACGAAACTAAAGTATGTGTTATAATAATCGCATGACCTAGCAATTTTAACAGTTAATGGAGTTGTGGTTAGAATTTACAATTCTTTTTATTCTATATCTGTGGGTATATTAGATGACGTGTAACAATGGAGAGAAAATGAGGGAAAAGAACAATCATAAGTCACTTATTACGTTTGTTCGCCGGCAGTGACTTTAACCTCGCTGACCCCTGGTCTGGCACTGTGCGGCGTGATGAATCACGCAGGTAGCATGAAAACTAAAAGGAACGATATGTGGTAAAACGAACAGCCGTGCAGTAAACACTTATGAGAACTAGATTGTTAACTCTTTCAGCCCTGGGACTGACTGAGCAGTCAGATGCTAGACCCTGGGCTTTCTAGTCTAATTTAAAACAATCATTTTATAAAAAGTATCAAGATATCACTTTCAAAGTTTTTTGGTATAACAATCAATCCTAGTATTAAACGAACTTGGAAATACAAAAAGATACATGTAAGATCAAAAGCATAGGATTATTTTGAAAAGTGTCTCTAAAATGAAGAAAACGGAAAAATTCAGGGAAAGAGATGAAACAGAGGTCTTATTGTAAAATGGCCATGAAGTTTAATATAATATATAAATTTTAAAAAAATAATAATATCATTGTTATTATGTGTAGCTCTATACTATTTGGGACGAGCATTGATCAGGACGATGCTAGGTTGTGAAAGTGAGACACGTGCGGGTAAATAGACGTTCACCATCTTGAAAACCTTACCGTGAGAGTGTGTCAAAAATGACGCATGTTTTCCCAAGCCAGGCTTGTTTGAATGAAACTATTTATAAAACTCATGGAAAACGATTGGTAATTCACTCATGAACGCTAAAATTATAGTCTGTTTCTAGAGGCGAACAGCAGTTAGAGCAGTATAGTGTGTCACAGATATATCTGTGTTCGGGGCTAGTGTGTAGTAGTGGATATCACGGATAAATCCGTGATCAGAGCTGGTTGAGTCAGAGACATTCAGATAGTGGAATCAGTCACCTAAAGAGGCATAATATGGCACATATTACAGTCTGTAGATTCAAATTCCAACCGTAGTAATCTAAGTCTATCATTGCAGCAAACAACAATAGGACTAGACGGGTTTCATAATTGGCCAATGAGTCATTTGTTAAAATCGTTTTTATTTATATATCTTTAACCATTCTTATTTGGGGGAGGGGAGTGATTCTGTAATTTACATGGAGCAGTTTTTCACGGAGCTTTATTACTAAGACAATTATTTCTTTAAAGCATGAATTGTCGTCCATTTTGACATTCTCAGATCAAATTAAATATTTAAGGATAAAATGTACAGGTTTTTCTTGTTTTAATTGTTACTGTGAAAAAAATAAATGTCCCACCTATTTGTGTATGTCATTTTTCAATTATGTTTATGTCATACTCACTCTTTAAATTTGCAGAAATCACATGTTGCTGCCGTCCTGTTTACGATGTCATCAACGCTTAAAGGAAAAGAAACAACAAAACATCTTAATGAATCATGGACAACAGTTTATTGCATGTCTCTTGCTAGTGATGTGAGGATTAAGACATTTTAATGCTATGATGTATTAACCGCAATAAAAAAAAAATTCATATTGACTGAAAAAACACATACAGCGATCTCTTTTATACTGCTGCCTACTCTATCGCCTCACTTATTATTATTATTATATTATTTTATTATTATTATCATCATTATTACCACTAATTTAATTACTTTTTTCGCAAATTACAAGAGCTATAACCTAACAATAATTGCCTATTTGGACAATAAAGATTATTATTATTATTATTACTATTATCTGCTAATTAATGATATACATGAATGAGATGAAATCTCTTTATCATCATCCGAACTCCTAATACTAATATTGTCAGTTTTGCAAAGGTGCAAAATGTGGACTAATCAGGTTTTACTGTAGATATGTAAAAATGGCAAGTTTATGTTTCTCAACATCAAGTAATTTCTCAATCATTGCACTTTTATAACTGCCACAAATGGCATTTTCGTAAACTAAATATTCTATGCTTTTGTAATTCTTATTATTATATATTATTATTATTATTATTATTATTATTATTATTATTATTATTATTATTATCATTATGATTATTATTATTATCATTATTATTATTATTATCATTATGATTATTATTATTATCATTATTATTATTATTATTATTATTATTATTATTATTATTATTATTATTATTATTATTATTATAATTATTATTATTATTATTATTATTATTATTATTATTATTATTATTATTATTATTATTATTATTATTATTATTATTTTATTATTGTTGTTGTTGTTGTTGAGAGTCAATGGAGACTTAACTCCATAAAATTTCTTTCTCAAAATTACTATCCTGAAAGCATGAGAGTTAGAGAATTGTAAAATTACAGTGCAAGCGAAGATGACTACATGCATTATTTACGTCTGTAGTAAAAAGCACAATTATTAACAACTTACTATTTTTGTTCAGGAATTTCTGGAGGTGAAACTGGCCTTTTGTTTCGTAGAGGATTAAATACCGTATGCTCTCTTGTGAACTTGCTGACTATGTGAATGATATCCTGTAGACAGGTACAGTAAAGTGTTTATTTATCATTGTGAAGCGGCTAAGTCAGATTACATTGGCATTGGTTTCAATGTATCTAAAGGCTGCAGAAGTGCTCCTTGCTATTATTCTATAAAATGACACTGCCCGATTTTCCTTTCTAATTACAGTGGTCTCTGTTTATAAGTACTCTTCTTTAATGCTGATCGGAGCTATGCTCGGGGAAACAGAATTTCTAAAATATAAATTTCCCCTTATACTCCACCTAAAGAAATGTCCTCAATATTTAAAGTTAGTTTGTTTTTTAAAAAACTATTTCTGGATTGAGGGGGTTTCTTTTTTTTTTTATTTCTGACTATCCTGACTTGATTGTTTCGCCTGTAAGATCTTATAGAAAGTGCTTTGCGATAAGATAAGCATCTTATATGAAGGGTACCAAGCAATTGATATGTCTGATCAGCAGAAATGGGATGAATTTGACTCCATATAAAAATAACAAATGAAAGAAAATAAGTGATAAAGCGATCTCAAAGCAACACCCTTAATACTTCATTGTTTCTAATTTGCACTCCCTGTGGTAGGTAGTCAATCATGAACTGAAATTGCATGTTTTAAATGCTGCACTCTGTTTAAAACTAAGGCTACAAGAAGGTGTAAAAACGTGGCCCTTATTTGGACAATCTAGAAATCGTTGTTCAGTTGGTGCATATATATATATATATATATTACTAAATACTACGTTAGGTAGCCTTTTGGGACACCTAACTCAGGTTTTCATAAGGTTTGTGCATTAGGTCACCCATTTTTCGGGCGACCTAACTCAAACGCATTAATCTTTCATACTCATGACGCAATGCCTATACATAGCCCTGCATTGCTTTGGTCTGTGTCTTTACTTTCTATATTTCAATTTTAAAAGAATTCCAATCACTTAATAAAGATTTATCAGTGTTTAATCAAGTTCGTAGTTATGTCACCCATTGTGTAAATGTCACTTACGTGACCCAGGCTAAAACACATGATATCTCACATGTCCGGATATATATCAAGGCGATTTCAATGCATGAATTTTTTTTTCAACCCAACTGATTTTTTGGGAAACAAATCCAAGACCAGAAATTTGACGAAGTAAGTTTTCTGGTCTCAACCTCAAGATATACATTTTTTTCATCCAGCTTACGATGGCATCGCGATTTTCTATTTTACGACAATTGACCGAATCTTTTATTTTACGACAATCTAAGACCCAAAACGAAAGCACTACGGGGAAAGAAGGAAAATGAAAGTAGCACAGAATTTGCGGTATTCGACATGGAATTCTCCATTCTTGTCACCAGTAGACTGTCTGTCAGTCCGTTTGTTGACTAGTCATTTATCTGTTTAATTCCATCATTTAGTAATTTCGACATGGCGGCATTGACTAGAAGCAAACGTTTGGTTGAACTTGGCATTCAACGAATGTTAATGTTGGAGTTCAGACAAAAAGGTAAGTAAGAGAAGAGTAAGACTAAGATACTCATGCCTCATGCTTTTTCTCTAGAACTTAATTATAAGATCTAGATTTATCTAGACGAATGATAATGTAGACCAATTCTCAGTCACTGTACTCTAGTCTCAAAGGTTAGAGGAGAAGGCAATGTTGTTGTTTTTTCTTTGCCAGTTTTGTTTGTCACAGATAACATGAGAGACAAAGTGTCACAAAGTCAAAAGACAGCAAACAAAAATAATAATAATAGATGACTCAAGACTAAAGATTTTTATTTGTATATTCTATACTCTAGGCTAGTAGTAGGCTCTATGATGACTATGCACATTTACTCATTCTCATACTTTTATTATGACATGTACGTTATTCATCATCGTCCACATAGATGAAAGCTTGGAATAACTTGGACTTGGAAACAAAAAACAACTTTAAAGTTTTGTGCATGTCAATTAAGATGAACATAAGTTAGAGGGATGCGTTTTGATTCTTAATTTTGTACTTAATTAATTAATCCTAAACGTTTATTCTCTTCCACAAAAGATGCTGAGCAAGAAATGCCCTCCAGTTCTTCATCTCCCGTTCCCTCTGCTGATAGAGATATTGACCCAGATGTAAGATTGAAGAAAAACATTGTTTCTTTTTTGAAGTAGATTCTAGGCCTACTGTTTTAAGATAAAATGTATTTTTTATGTTTGTTTTAAAGCTTCTCAAATACTTTTATACTTGAGTATTTAATATTTATTCATTTATCATTGTTTGATGCTGTCTGTGTATGTTAATGTTAGATATTCCATGCCTCAACCCCATTAAAAAAAACAACTTATTTTCTCACACATGAAATGCTATAATAATGCAATGCTTATTACTTATAAAGCCAGTGCTATTGAACATGATATGCTACTCAGTCTTACGATTAGAATTATAAGTTACACATTTTGACAATAATTATTTTTAAAATAAAAGTTGTTACGATTAGTGACTGTCCTAGTTCTTTACAGAAACTCAGGTGAGGCTTCTCCCTATTCTCTCACTTTAATGGTGCATCATTTCCTAGGTCTAATGCTATGTCACATTGAGACCTATTTTCTAATCAAATCTAACCGTATTTAAATAGAGCATTACCTGTAATATCAGATCACTCGGCAGGCACCATTACATTTCCATTTCTACATTTGAATCAATCAAAAACTTAATTTCTTTTATATCAACAGTTTGTTCCAGCACCACCCTCACAAACAAGTAGTGAGGATGAGGGGGAAGAAATGCTTTCCAAATTGCCAGCTTTGAGGTTCAAAGAAAAGATCCTATATTGGAATCAGGTACCTAATAAAACATCATTAATTGAAAAGCATATCTTCATCTCTCTGCCCTCTTCTTTAACATGACATTTGTTCTGGGTAGAGTTAGAGAGACATCCAAAAACTTTTTGATGGAGAATAGCGGTTAAATACTGCTTTAAACATGTCAAATCTTAATAAGTCGTGTAAGCAAATTTCTATGAAAAATCTGTCTGATGTGAACAATCTTTATTTTGCATTCTCAGGATCCAATGCTGATTGACAATGCTGAAAGTAATCATTGCGAATCTGAAATTGTTGAATTGTTGATGGATTGGTCGACAATATAAGTAAGGTAGGAAAAACCACTATGAGATACATGATCCTATTTACATAAATGATAATTATAAGCAGTCATTTATCGCTGTCTCCCCTAAGATCTATAGACACGAACAATCTGTATATCATTTCTTAAAGTCACATAAAATACAGTTTTACAGTATACAAAGCACATATAATAAGGTTGAGAACAGGGTGGAATATAAAAAATGCTGTCTAAAATGATTGATTTATTTCTTTAAAATGATAATTTTTAAAGTCAAACTCTGGTATATGTTAGTGTCCTCTGTTAAAAGATTCCATGTTTAATAATAATAATAGGATATAACTCTTGATTTTTATCTTGATCATGATTGGAGCAACTAGGTATCTACTTATGCTATATAATCTATTTTTTATGAATTATATTTATTACTGATTACTACTATTTTACATCAAATTTCTAATAAAAAGAATATGTTTTTAGGCCTGATGAAAAGTTACCAAATCCACAAGAAGTCCGTCTTGAACCATCCCGACTGAATGAAAATAGGAATGAAAGCAGTAATAAGGTTAGTCTTATTACTTTATTTGACGAATTGACTTTAACGGAAGGATAAACGTCTGTTTTGATTATGCAACATCAGAGGAACAATTTGAGTAAATCGGGTCTATATCTCCAATTTTTTAAATATCTGCTTGGCAAGGTACATTTATGGTGCATTGCAATACTAGCAGCATAACTGTCAGGTGTACAAGGTGTTAATGAGTGTGGATTAGGAGGTTAGAGTTGTGATTTTATTAAGAGTCATTAACTGGAATTTGTATCAAGAAGACTGTCAGCCGGTCCAGCCAAACTGTATAGATACATTAAATGCAAGTCTTTGGAGATGTTCTGTATTTAAACATAGAATGTCTCCTGCCACCAGTCTTTGTCTAATGGTTTTAGGGATCGGGTTAAATGTAATGTAATGCATGTTCTGAACGCAGGCTCTTCCATGGCACTATATTCAGTAACATCAATGTCAATCACTTAAATTTACACAAATTGTCTCAAATGTCTCTTCATTGTTAATGGTTTTAAGTTAAAATAACTATACCGTAATATAGTACACAGTGTTGATTGAAATAATTGTCCAGTGTGATGAAAGCCCATGTAGTATAAAAGATGGATCAGATTTGAATTATAGTCCCCTAGTTGTAAAATTATAGTGGCCGAGTGGTTAAGGCATTGCACTGTGTCCCGGAAGGACCTGGGTTCGAGCCCCGCTTCAGGCACTTTCGTTTTTTTTCCTTGAGCAAGTTTATTAACCCCCAATTTGCTCACTTGGACAACATAGGTGATCGTTGTTCACATCAGACATCTTGTTTGATGAGTTATCTATATTCCTTTGTGGAATGCTTAGGCGACGATATCTTATGATGTGGCGAAAAAGGCATAATTTTTTTTTTAAATAATTAATAACACAAATTTAATTAGAAATTAGTGTGCAATTGTAAGAGGATTGAGATTCTGGGAGTCGAGAGTTTAGAAAGTGGCCATTATAAATTTTGGTCGTTATTGGGAAGATGGTTAGATTTCATTAAGTATGTTTTTCGTGTTTTTAAGCCTACCTTCATAAATATCTGAACATCAACACTCCTCTATCTAATTTATTTAGTAGACATTATTTTTAAAAGGTGATTTGTCCTCAAGGATATTTTTTTCAAGCATTTATGAAATCACTGCTTATGGCATTATCATCTGGGCAATGAACTTTTCTTTGATTTACATTTCAGAAACCAAAACGAATGTGTAAGTTTTGTGATGAATTTCCAACCCATCTCACTCGTCATATAAAAAGAAAACACGGTACAGAGGAGGAGGTGATTTCTGCTTTGAAACTACTGAGCAAAGAGCAAAACAGAATGTTTGATACCATGAAAAAAAGCGGCATTTTTAAAGCAAATGCAGAAATTCATCGCAAAGATAAGCAAGCAACTTTAATAAGGGAGAGACGCCAAGGCAATGCTGCTACAGTAATGTGTTCTGGCTGCTTAGGCTTTTTTGATGGCAAAAATATATTTCGTCACAAAGAAAAGTGTTCTCGAGTGATGTCTTTGCAAGCTGGCACAATTAAAATGACTTCTTTGTCAGACTGTACAAAAGAAATAGGTGTTGATGTTGAGTTTAAGACCAATGTCATTGATAGGTTTAGAAAAGATGATGTTGGAGACATTTGCAGAACAGATTTAGTTGTATTGTTGCTTGGAAAAAACAATGGGCAAGATCAGTAAAAAAGGAAAGATCCGTTATAATGGGTGAGATGAGACTGTTTGCCAACTTAATTTATTTATTACGAGCAGAGTCCGAAAACAAAAATGCCTCGGGACCAGATGTGTTGGACTACAAACAATTCAATGTACTTGAAAAGGTTGTCATCAAATTTTGTGACAAAGATGATGGCCAAAAGGCCGGTTTGAAAGTGAGAATCGGATTTGTTCTAAAGAAGGCAGTCAACGTCATGAAAGGGTACTTTGTTATGAAAGGTGTATTTGAAAAAGAGCAAGATTTGAGCAGATTTATAGATGTCCTCAATCTGAATTGGAGATTTATCTTTTATTCAGCTCAAGTAGAATGTGAATTAAAACGGGTGGTCTTCGTAAACCAGCAGCCATGCCATTGGAAGAAGATATTTCAACTTTCAGAAAATACTTGTTGCAGGAAATGGTAAATGGGATGGCTCAATTTGGTATCTGGATAAACAGACTTTTATTTTCATGAGGAATATAATTTTGTCAAGGATAACCATGTTTAATGCTCGAAGAGGTGGTGAGCTAAGTAGGCTTACTTTAGCTGAGTAGAGAGATGCCATCACAGGTGCTTGGATCGATCCAAATTTAATTATGAATGTTGACGATCCAATGTAAAAATATTTGATCGATAATCTGAAACTGGCCTACCAAGCTGGCAAAGGTAATAGAAAACTTGTTCCTGTTTTGTTCCCAATGGACACAATAGAGCCTATAACAAAACTTCTAAGTGAGAGGATAAATTGTAATGTTTCTATTGAAAATACATATTTGTTTCCCAACACTGGTCAATCAACTGACCATGCCAGTGGATACCATTGCCTTCAGTCTGTTGGAAAACGTTGTCTTGGACTGAAGCAGCCTCACCTCCTGATTGCTGATAAGTTTAGACATAGAGTTTCCACCATGTTTGCTCAATTAGACATTCCAGAAGAACAAAGGACCATTTTTTATCGTCACATGGGACACTCTGAATCTTTCAATAGAAATGTGTACCAGTGTCCATTGGCAGTGACAGAAATCACAAAAGTGGGGAATTTCTTGTTGAACTCAGTAGATGATACACCACAGCCTCAAAGAGTTTTACATGAAGAAGGGGAAATCAGCAACTCAGATATTTGTTCTACAACATTACCTCAACAACATGAACTGTCCAGCTATCTTCTGAGCAAGCAACAGTAAATGAACAAAATGTACAGCTTGCTGGAAACAGAAGCAAAAAATCACCAGACGTTACTCAACGTCAATATACAAAATGGTCTGATCACGAGTCCGATATTGTAAACTCTTACTTGAAGAAATATATCACAGATACCTCAAATAAAGGATGTCTTCCCAGCAAAAGAGATGTACTTGAATTTTTATCAAAATACAAAGTTCTTGAAGGTTATGAAAATAAGGCAACTTTGGTAAGAAACAAAGTCTTCAACGAGAAAAAGAAGTTCAGAAGTTTCTGTTCATAGCATAGATATGATACAAGACATAAGATGGGTGACAGGTGTATTAATTCTTGTCTTTGATGCTCATACATATATAATATACAAGCTTGGATCACCCTTCCCCTGTTGGATGTAACAGTGTAAACATTTTCTGTAAATTGTAAGTGTGTTGATATTTGTCTTTTTTCTTTAAATTGCTGGTCTTGAATTAAATTTCTAGGTCTTGAATTTTAAAATTGTTTTTAGTGATAACCTGTAATCATCTAAAAGTTGACAGGATATCTAGTCAAATGTAAAATATTTCGCTTTGTCTTTCACAAAATTAAGAGTGGAAAACTGTTCAATATTTATAATGTTTGTTACAAGAATGATTGCATTGAAAATATTGAAAGTAACCACCATCTGGTAGGTATCGACTGCCTCATTATACTGTAAGACATACGTGCAGTCAACATGCTAAAGATGATGGCATCTGTGTTTTTGAGTGGATTTGATGAACAAATTCACCTTTTTAAAAAATAAAATAAAATCATCCAGATGTTTTATCAAAACAAAAATTCATACAAAGCACATTTATTTTATGTCGATTGTAAACACCATGCAATGTTGGTGATGATTGGTTCAATGGTTTGGGAGCCTTTTATGTATGATAAGGAAAAGTCAGATTTTCCAAATACATGGCAGATATCAAGTAACATTGCAAATCGTGTATTTTTGATGTATAATTCCATGAAGTGTTTATGGTACAAATATGTATTAAGTGACCCAATGGGTGACATAAATCATTTATTTTTAGTGGATAATTTCATCAACTCTTGTTTATGGTACAAATATGCATTAAGTGACCCAATGGGTGACATAAATCATTTATTTTTAGTGCATAATTTCATCAACTCTTGTTTATGTTACAAATGTGTATTAAGTGACCCATTGGGTGACATAAATCATGTATTTTTGGTGTATAATTTCATTAAATGTTTATGTTACAAATGTGTATTAAGTGACCCATTGGGTGACATAAATCATGTATTTTTGGTGTATAATTTCATTAAATGTTTATGTTACAAATGTGTATTAAGTGACCCATTGGGTGACATAAATCATGTATTTTTGGTGTTTAATTTCATTAAATGTTTATGTTACAAATGTGTATTAAGTGACCCAATGGGTGACATAAATCATGTATTTTTGGTGTATAATTTCATTAAATGTTTATGTTACAAATATGCATTAAGTGACCCATTGGGTGACATAAATCATGTATTTTTGGTGTATAATTTCATCAAACTCTTGTTCATGGGTAACATCACGTATTTTTAAAATATATGTTTATCTCATATTGGTTTTTAATAAATTTTTATTTTAAAATCAAAGTCGTTACCGTCATCATTTGTTTAATAAATGTGCTTATCTCTGTCCGTTTATACTTCTACTTCTATCGTTTGTGTTGGGTACTTGTCTGGATAGAATTTTTTTATGCTTACACATGTAGGTACATTCAATTTTCTATCAACCTAAGACAAGTGTGTTATTTACTGCTCGAATGTAATTGGTTGGTGCTTTAAACGATCATACTGGGATGGGTTCCCGACCTCCCATAGTGAGCAGGGAGGTACTTACTGTGTCTTCTACCCCCCTATATCTGTTTTCCAATTGCTTTCTGTTTTTGTCTTGGAATGAGATGCTTAGTTTTGTCCTGACCCTGGCCGGAGCTCTTGGCTGGGAGGGAAACCGTCGATTGTATAGTCAAAGTTTTGGGAGATGATATTTTTTTCCTTGTATATCTTCTCTCTTTTGTACTGTTATTTTTTTTTAAATCTTTAACATATGATTTGTAAACATTTGAGTGTATCCCTCTTTGTGGGATCTTGTACGGGTGTCTGGATAAGACTTAGGTATCTCAATCTAAGTACACTGATAGAATGTTCTTGGAATCTACATTTATTGTTCTCTATTTGAACCATTCCCATTTGCCCTATTTTTTTCCTTAAGTCCTTTTAATTGTACATCTAGAATGTTTTTACTATCCAATTTTCTTCCTTTTTACTGGCGCTGATATATAACCTAAATGTGTTGCAAGCGCCGTAAAACCCTTAAAAACAAGCAAAGACATAAACAATCCAAAAACACCAAATATTGTCATGGGTAACCTAACTCACATTTTTATTGGAGTTCCTAACGTAGGAAATATACCATTGCAATTTGTGGGCTGCCTAAGTAAGTGAAAACAGTTAGTAAAAGTTAGGTCATCCAGTTAATTTTGTATCTCTTTTACTTTGTATAATTTTTACGCACATTTTTGTGGAATTATTCATTGTTTCATTTTAACATGTTTAGTGCCCCTGTGTGGCCGAACTTGTCTTTAATAAGAGATATATAGCTGGGTGACCTAAGTGATGTTTATACAATGGGCTACCAAATGTAGTAAATAGAATTATATATATATATATATATATATATAATATATATATATATATATATATATATATATATATATATATATATATATATATATATATATATATATATATATATATATATGTGTGTGTGTGTGTGTGTGTTACATGTTACATGTAACAAAACGAGGTGAGAATAAATAAATAATTCTCTCCAAGAAACTGTCGAGCACTCTACGTTGTTCCAACTAACTCCCATCAACCATATATATATATATATTTTTTTTTTTTTTTCAAAGCAAAAAGGAACATTATCTATGGGCCTTGATAACCAGGTTCACTCATATAGGTTGTATTATGACATCATAGTTAATAATTAAAATATCTTAACACTAAATAAACATTACAAAAAAACTGAAACATGTTAAATTCGAAAGGCAGTTGAAACTGTTCAAAAAAGGTATTTAGATATTTTGGATTTGACACTGTGAGAGAAGCAACTTAATCATTATGAACACTTAACACATCAATACATGTCCACAACATACCTGATCATATAACTCTTGCATTAAAGCCTGCTTATTACCAAGCCAGCGGCTAACTTTAGGTTTAAAAGGCTGGGGAATCTTTAAATGGGCTTTCCTTGCTTCAACATTGAAGATGGCATCAAAAGTTTTGTGTAAAGTCCTGAGGATATAATAGGTTTGGATTTAAAACTAAGTGTGATGGTTAATTTTTCTTCTTCTTCTTCAAGTACCAAGTCTGTGCCAGACATTGGTGATCATGGTACGCCATTCATCTCTCTGATCAGATAACCTCAGAAAACTAATATTACTCTTTTCTTTCTTTGTCACCCAGCTGTTCAAAAGATTCAAAAATGTTTTTCTTGGTCTACCTTTACTCTTTATACCTTCTATCTTTCCTGTGAGAGCAAGATGTTCAATACCTCAGGGGTGTTAATGACTGGTCACTAAAAAGGAGGAAATTTTTCAGCGCTTAGATCAAGAACCATCCATGAAAAAATAACCTATAAATTTAAATTTCATTAAAAGTTATTGTGATGCAATCCAAAATGTGTCTCCCAGCAATTTCTGACATCACTCGGAGGAATTTCAAAAACTGAAAGTGTAATTATAACATGGTGGTTGTAGTAATGGTAGTGGTAGGGATAATGATGTGGTGGTGGTTGTAGTAGTTGTGGTAAGGATGATGATGTGATGATGGTTGTAGTAGTAGTGGTAGTCGCCACAAACATCTCCCGTATTCACAGATTCACTAATGCCCACATCCCATTGTTTCAAGTTGACCAGAGACGCCAGCTTAAAATTTGTCTCACGTAAATGTCAGAAACAATTCCGATCAATTTCAATGCTTAAACAGGAATTTCTGCAAACAAAATATAATCTATTGAGATCTATAATCATCCTCATACCCCTTGTTTCAAATCAAGTAAAGTTCCAAAACCAATTTATGACGTATAAAATATTAAAATGAATGGTAGGTGTGGTGGTAATAATGATATGATGGTGGCTGTTGTAGTGGTGGCAGTAATGATAATGTATGTGGTTGTGGTGGTTGCAGAATTGGTGGTGGTGATATTGTTGTGTTGAAGGAGGTTGTAGTAGTGGTGGTAAAGATGTTGTTTTAATAGTGATAGTGTTGTGATGACGTCGTAGTGGTAGTGGCAATGATGATGATGATGTGGTGGAGGTGGTTGTAGTAATGGTGGTGCTTCATGAAATGATGGTGTGGCGATGGTGGTGGTTGTAGTAGTAGTGGCAGTGATGATGATGATGATGATGATGATGATCATGATGATGAAGATGATGATGATGATGATGATGATGATGATGATGATGATGATGATGATGATGGTGATGATGATAGTGGTGGTGGTGGTGATAAGGTGTGTACTTGAACGTGAAAAGAGAGAATGATTGCTGATGTGAAAAGGATATGATCCATTTTATAGATTTAGGTTTGTCTGACAGAAGGAAAGATATTGTGTGTTTGTGTGTGTGTGTGTTTTGGTTGTTTGTTTTTAAGGGTTTACAGCGCTTGCAACACATTAAGGTCATAGCAGCTCCAGTAAAAGGGAAGAAAATGGGATAGTAAAAAGTTCTAGAATTACAATTAAAGCACCCAAGAAAAAGTAAGACACAGGGGAACGGAACAAAAAGGGATCAGATGTAGATTCCAAGAGCATACAACCAATGTACTTAGTTTGAGATCACCTATAAGTCTCATCCAGGCACAAAGAGGAATACACTCAAATGCTTACATTATACATTCAAAATAACAACTATAATAATACATAACAGAGAGATGATTTACAAGGAAAAAAATATCATCTCCCAAAACAATAACTGTGCATTTGACTGTTTCCCTTCCAGTTAGGACTCTGGCCAGGGCCAGGAAAAAACCAAGTAATCTCATTCCAAGACAAAGACAGAAAGCATGTTGGAAAACAGATATAAGGGGATAGAAGACATAGTATGTACCCCCTTGCCCACTATGGGAGGTCAGGAACCCCACCCAGGTGTGTGTGTCTGTGTGTGTGTGTGTGTGAGAGAGAGAGAGAGAGAGAGAGAGAGAGAGAGAGAGACAGAGAGTGAGAGAGAGAGAGGGAGGGAGGGAGGGAGAGAGAGAGACAGACTGCTCAAAGTGAATATGGTGATAGGTACAGAGAGATTAAAGTGCAAAACTAACCGAGGTTAAAAGTACTGAGTGAACTTTATTGTTAGGTGTGTATTTGCTTTATTTGTTAATCATAAATATTAAGTTAACGTATGTTTCATGTTGGAAATTGCCAGGAAATTAACATTTTAATTGAATCCTCTGTGTGTGTGTGTGTGTGTGTGTGTGTGTGTGTGTGTGTGTGTGGGTGTGTGTGTGTGTGTATCATTGTTAAGTACATGAAGATGAAAATTGAAAACTTATTGAGGCTGAAGAACTGGGTGCACTTTACTGATTTGTGTGTGTGTGTGTGTGTGTGTGTGTGTGTGTGTGTGTGTGCATCATTGTTAAGTACATGACGATGAAAAGTGAAAACTTATCGGGGCTAAAGAACTGGGTGCACTTTACTGATTTGTGTGAGAGAGAGAGAGAGAGAGAGAGAGAGAGAGAGAGAGAGAGAGAGAGAGAGAGAGAGAGAGAGAGAGAAAGAAAGGGAGAGAAAGAGAAAGAAAGAGAGAGCAAGAGAGAGAGAGAGAGAGAGAGAGAGAGAAAGAAAGAGAGAGAGAGAGAGAGAGAGAGAGACAGAGAGAGAGAGAGAGAGAGAGAGAGATCTCAAAGTGAATGTAGTGATGAGTACAGATAAATGAAAGTGAAAAATTAACGGACTTAAGAACTGAGGGAACTTTATTGATTTTTGTGTGCACGTGTATATGTTTGTAGGTCATTTCAGCGGCACTTAAAATATATATGAGGCTGTTAAAGAATATAGATTTAAGTAAGATCAAAAGCACCGGAGAAAAAGTGACTGGTTCAAAGAAGGCTCACAAACGGACGCCAAGATCAAACTATCAATGTAGTTAGTTTGAGGTCACCTAAAAGTCTCACCAAGACACAAGCACAGAATCCTTATGAGAGAAATACAAAATTTAGAACAACAAATCTAACGTCACACAAAATAGAGATGATATAGGAGGACAAACATATCATATCCCAAAAACGACTTTACATTCAATTGTTTCCCTCCGTGCCAATGAATCTGGCCAGGAAAAGGATCAAGCCAAGACAAAGGCAGAAAGCAACTCTGATCCATGCAAGTCAAAAGACCCCACCAGGAAGATGATGTGATAGTGGTGCTTGCACTAGAGGTGGTACTGATTACAATGAGGGCAGTGATGATGTGGTTATGGAGATGGTGTTACTGATGATGATGTGATAGTTGCTGTCGTAGTGGTGGTAGTTGTGGTAGAGATGGTGATGATGTCATGATGGCTTAGGGGTGAGAATGACTGGTCACAAAAATGGAGTTCAAGACCTATCTATGCGACGATAACGTATATATTTGAATTTCATAAAAAATTTACTGAGATGCAATCAAAAATGTGTCTCGCAATAATTTCTGACACCACTTGGAGAAATTTCAAAAGTTGAGAGTGTAATTACAACATATTTTAGTAGTAGTAAGAAAAGATGGCGGTAGGGATGATGATGTGATGGTGGTTGTAGTAGGGTCATGATAGGGATGATGATATGGTGGTTGTAGCTGTAGAGGTGTTGGGAATGATGGTGTGGTGGTGGTTGTAATAGTTGTGGTAGGGATGATGTGGGGTGGTTGTAGTAGTGATAGTTTGGATGATGTGGTGGTGGAGGATGTATTTGTATTGGTAGTAGGAATGATGATGTGGTGGTGGTTGTTGTAGTAGTGGTGGTAAGGATGATGATGTGATGGTAGTTGTAGTAGTAGTGGTTGTAGCTGTAGTGGTGGTGGTGGTTGTAGGTGGTAGCGGAGGGGATGATGATGTGGTGGTGGTGGTGGTAGGGATGACGATGTGGTGGTGGTTGTAGTAGTAATGGTGATAGGAATGATGATGTGATGGTTGTTGTAGTACAGGTGGTGGTTGTAAAAGTAGTGGTGATAGGGATGTTGATGTAGTGGTTGTGGTGAGCCTTTTTAATAGGCGGAATAGTGATGGTGATGGGCGGAGATAAACCACCATTTCGGCGGAAATCCGCCTTTAGGCGGAAGATTCTCAGCCCTGATACCTTTATGTCGATATAGGTGCCCTAAAAATTGCATTTGTCTTTTTCTTATTGTACGAATTAATAACCTTTTAGTTTCAGCTTGCTCTAATACTTCTACATTGGTTTTCTTCTCTGTCCATGAGATTTTTAACATCCTTCTAAGAAACCACATTTCTGCTACCTCCAGTTTCTTTCTAATGTCTTCTGTAATTGTCCAGCTTTGACAGCCATATAATAATACTGACCATACATAGGCCTTCAATACCCTATGTTTTGTTGTCATTGAGATATTGTGGTTTTTAAAAATTAAACTCATTTTATTAAAACTATCTTTAGCTATTGCAATTCTTCGTTTTTCTTCGGTGCCACATCTGCCATCTGAAGTTATTATTATTATTATGTATCCAAGATATTTAAATTACATCTTAATTGAAAGTATCAGCTCTTAAAATATGAAATAAGCAGAGCTGTATAATATGTGGGTATTCTGGAAAACTGAATACCCGGGACTTTTTCTTCCACCCCAAGTAATCACTCAAATAAGTAATTATGGAGTATGTTGTTTGTTTTTAAGGGTTTTACGGCGCTTGCAACACATTTAGGTTATATCAGCGCCAGCAAAAAGGAAAAAATGGGATAGTAAAAAGTTCCAGAATTACAATTAAAGCACCCAAGAAAAAGTAAGACATAGGGGAACTGAGAACAAATAGGGATCAGATGTAGATTCCAAGAGCATACCACCAATGTACTTAGTTTGAGATCACCTATAAGTCTCATCCGGACACAAGCACAAATTCCAACAAAGAGGAATACACTCAAATGCTTACATTATACATTCAAAATAACAAATATAATAATACATAACAGAGAGATGATTTACAAGGTAAAAAATATAATCTCCCAAAATAATAACTATGCATTTGGCTGTTTCCCTCCCAGCTAGGACTCCGGCCAGGGCCAGGACAAAACCAAGTACTCTCATTCCAAGACAAAGACAGAAAGCTTGTTGGAAAACAGATATAAGGGGATAGAAGACACAGTATGTACCTCCCTGCCCACTACGGGAAGTAATGGAGTATATGTGGAAAAACTAACAATTTGGGTGATAAGAGCAACCATGCTAACAAGGTAAGGGAGAAGGAAGTGGGACTGAGGGGGGAGGGGGGGGGGGGATGAAAGGATTGAGGGAAGCAAGGAGGAAAGAAAGAAAGTCGCCATTTATGTGGAAACTTAAAAGGCTACAGAAATAAGAAAAACCTGTCATAACAATCTGTCTTGCTATTCAGGTCCACATGCAGGAGGCGATAATAATCAATTATTAATCCACTTGTATTTCCATTTCCTTTTTTATGACAAACTCTGGCTTTCTGCGTTCAGCATATTATGGTCATGATTATCGATCATATTACCAAATTTTGGACTCTAAAGCATATTAAAATATGAGAAACCAATTCCAGTTGGCAAGTATTTTCTTTTAATCCTATATGCTTTCTCTTAAAAAGAAACAAAGTCACAGGTTAAAACAACAAGCTTACTGGCAGGAAGTGTCGGCTGATGACTCCCATTCCTTCACCATTCTAGGCAGACCAGTGATACTAAAATCTGCATTTTTGACACAATGAGTTCTGAAATGTTCCTGTTTTGAGATATATAAAAAGAAAAACAAAAAAAAACAATATGAATAAATATGAATGTATATCTCCCTTTCTTTTCAGACTTGAAAATATGGTAAATTTTGTCAATTGAAACTACATTAATCTTTATCTACACTGCTGTGATTGATTCATAATATTTTTTTTCTTTTCTTGATCTGTAAGATTATTCTCATTTTAACAAAGTAAATTAAATAATAATAATTTATTAAAATTTCATCTTAATCCTCTAAAAATTAGAGGATACCGGTTTGGTGCTGTTTACTATCCCCCCCCCCCCCCCCCCCCCCCCACACACACACACACAGATATTATAAATTCAAGAAGAAACAGTATCACTCTTTTTTTTTAATCTTCTGATGAAAAACATTGTCCCAATACAGTGGGTAAAAACAGTTGAGAAATAAATTTCTCTTTAATAAGCACCACATCAAGGAACAGGATTGCAGATTGAAGAAAAAAAGGTGGGGGAGGGGAGAGAAGAAGGAGACAACGAAGAAGAAGAAGAAGAAGAAGAAGAAGAAGAAGAAGAAGAAGAAGAAGAAGAAGAAGAAGAAGAAGAAGAAGAAGAAGAAGAAGAAGAAGAAGAAGAAGAAGAAGAAGAAGAAGAAGAAGAAGAAGAAGAAGAAGAAGAAGAAAGAAAGAAAGAAAGAAAAAAAGGCTTTACAATGAAAACTTTGTGATCCAAGTCTCATTTTCTATACTTTTTTTTAAGGACCTTGTCTATCCTCTGAGATTTTCAATGGCCACAATTGACAGAATGGAGGCTTTCCCCAAAACATAACATTAAAAAGAAAAGATCTTAGAAAAAAAGAAAAATTAATGCAGACTTCCATTATCATGAAAGTGACACAATATGTGTATTTTAAAGGTCAATGCAGGGGGTGGGGGAGATAACTTTTGTGATTGATAACGATCTACTGGAAGTTTGATTTTGATAAAATCCTATGACAAATTCTCAACTACTCCTAACAATATTGATTGCATCAAACCAGTTTTTTTAAAAACAAAAACAACTACAACAAATCCTTTCTTAAAAAAATATAGCATTGTGGAGAACATTGTGCTTATTTGAGTCAATAAAAAAATTGTTACGGCGCACAACTCTACTGAAAGATTTGAAAATTAGAAATGTATTTTTTACAGATAGATAAACAGATAACTTGATTTCCTTTTATAATTTAAAGTCAGTTTGAAAGTTCGTTGAGTCAAACAGATATCATAAAATATGTACCAACGACGACACTTGACTCCCAAAATCAACTAATTTTGACATTGTAAAAAGTTGTCAATTTGCGTCATCTATTTATGACATCAAGTATTATTATAACTTCCGTTGTGTTGTTGATTTAGCGGTGATCAGTATTGTTATGTATGTTCTAATTGCGTGTATGTTTGTGTGTGTGTGTGTGCATGTGTGTTTGTGTTTATGTGTGTGGTGTATACATGTGTGTGTGGGTGTTGGCATTTTTCAGCAAATCGTGGCATTCATAGTGATATTATTCACTTGATCACATGAAGGTATTTCAGTCGCCATTTTGATTCTTTTTTTACTATTAGGGTTAGCTCGAGATCGAGGATATTTCTTTTTCTATTAAGGTTAGTCATAAGTCTTAGTAAGTTAAGTAAAGGGGAAACATTCCGAAAGCTCCTACATCCCCAGTATTCTTTAAATTTGTATTTTCACCGTTGATATTTTGTCAGGCATTTATTTATTCAATTTGTCATTATATCTAGAAGTATTTTAAAAACTCTAGAACAAACCTAGATAGATTTGTGAAAGTTTAAAATTTCTTAATTTGACCATTGTTTTGATTTTCAGCCACTATTTTGATTTGTTAAATATTGAAAGGTAGTGCAAAGCAGTCCGAGAGTTGTTTTTTTTTTTCTATTAGGGTTAGCTCGAGAGGTTAGTCATAAGTCTTATTAAAGGTGCTAGGAAGTTTGTTTTTCCATAAGTTAAGTAAAGGGGAGACATTCCGAAAGCTCCTACATCCCCAGTATTCTTTAAATTTGTATTTTCACCTTTGATCTTTTGTCAGGCGTTTATTTATTCAATTTGTCATGATTTTTTCTATTAGGGTTAGCTCGAGATCGGATGATTTTTTTTTCCTATTAGGGTTAGTCATAAGTATTATTAAAGTGCTAGGGTGTTTGTTTTTCCTATTGGGGTTAATTAAAGGTACGGGTTTAATTTTTTCCTGGGGTTAGTTGAGGGAATATATTATTAAATATATTATTGGGCCACACAGAAAAATCAACCGAAGATATACCAAATTACACAGACAACATTGTTTACCAATCTGCCCTCATTAAATGATGGTGATTACAGTATCGAATAAAAATAGTTCTTTCCCCGCGAAATTGCGGGCTTTTTACTAGTGATAAAAATAAAATTAATAAAAAAACAAAAGTTTGAAATAATGAAAAAAAAAAAAAAGAAGAAAATAATATCCTAGCTGCCAACTTTTCAAAGAGCTCAAAAGGGACACCCTAATGCACAACACTGTCATGGTCCATACACAGCACTATGTGTGGGATTTTTATATAATATAATCTAAATGTAGAGCTTCCTCTGTTCCATCATAATCCTGGGACATGCAAAGATCATTTCCATACACATAAACAGATCCAATTGTGTTTTCATTAAATGTTTCTCAGATGACCAAATCGGAACAATCCCGAAATTTTATTAGGACAGTTGGCAGCCATGTAGAAGTTGTAGAAGTCAAACTTAATTATCTTTCAAATGTTTATATATATATTTATTTTTTTTATTTTATTTTTTATTTTTTTAAAATAATAAAGCAAAAAACTCACATTCGCTATACTAGGTTTGTGTGAGAATTCTGGCCAAACAGTATAACCTTTAACCCAAAACCAGTTGACATGTGGAGAAAAATGACCCTGGCCTTTGGGCTGAAAAATATTGAAATTCTTGACCCCACTCTTTGAGGACATGGAAGCCAGATAAAATATCAACAGCACGAAAATAAGCCCAGCTAATGCCAGTAGCCAGCCTTTTTTCCACCTAATCCCATTTGCCATGTTGCTGTTTATCAAAGTTGTCCAAGTGTTGTCGACAGATGTGCCTTTTTCAGAAGCATCTAATGATATCATCTTGGGGGGTAACTTTGAAATACACTGTGATGGAGAGGAGGAGAGGGGGAGAGAAAGATTATAAAACATGTGCAAAACTAAATATAATACGTTGCAATAAACCATTATATCTTTCTTTCATGATAAAATCAATGTTATTAAACATGACATGGCGGAGTATGGATAATAAGTTGGTAATAAAAGATCTAACTCTACACTGCTAGGCAATTAGTACAGTGGAACCTATGTTTAAGGGACCTGGTTATAACAAGGTTTTTTTAAAATCCCCATTTGTTTGTTTTTCTCCCTCTTTGTCTTTAGTAAAATTTATCAGTTACAGAAGAACCTCTAATTAGACATAACAGGGACATGACAAATTGCATAAAGAGCTATGCCAATTGTACATCATCATCATGGAAACCGACTCAATACCTCCAAATGCAGTGCATTTGTCATTAGCCCACATTATGCTCCGGTAAGCCTAAAGCAAAGGGAAACCAAGAGCGAGATTAGGCCTAGTTCTTGAATACCCTCTCTTTCACTTTCTTTGTGTGCATGAGCGTGTGTAAATGTAGAGAGACTTTATCATATTTGTGTGCACATTCACGTTGTCTATGAGTCTATGGATAAAATAATCCTGCACTGTCATGTGATGAGATTGGCAGAAGAGTTTGAGACTGTCCTCAGTTGTGGTGATGAATTTAAAGACTGGCTGGACATTTCCTGCATGGTTGTGTAACCTGAGAGAAACTTGCTTTGTGTTCTGGAGACTAGGTTACCACCTTGGCTGATCTTCCCAAAAAGAGAAGAATGAGGGGAGAAGGGGGAGGGAATGAAGAGGAGAGAGAAGAGGAGTGGGAGAGGAGGAGAGAGAGAGAGAGAGAGAGAGAGAGAGAGAGAGAGAGAGAGAGAGAGAGAGAGAGAGAGAGAGAGAGAGGTGTCAGAATCGTTCAAAGTTTGAATCAGCCAACACAAGTACAAGGGTTGAGTAACATTTTAAAAATCGTATCATTTATTATAATGGCTTAAATGATAATAATAATATATGTGATTTCATTTTGTGTGTTGGAATGTTCTCCGGTTAAAAGTAGCTTGTGAAAAATGCGAGAAAGTTAAAGTAGGAGAAAGGACTTTCTGCTGAAACAAATTCTAAAAGAGGTAAAGAATAGCAGATGAGATTAAATAAAGGTAATTGAATTTTATAACAATGATGAATATCCACGGATGTGTCCTGTAAAGAACGACTGTTTCAGTCACAATTGATGGGGAATAAATAAAAGTGCAAAAGCGTTTGATACTTATTAACTTGAATGAATGCACGTTGAATTTTTTAAAATATAATATTGGGATTGGGTTATCAAAATTCTGTGAACTTAAGACTTAGTTGTTGAATTAGTAAGCATTCAGTTTGTGGTTTGAAATACATCAAAATTCAAAACTAATCATATTAGCTGTTCATGGGGATAAATTTCCCTTCTGAATCATTAAGTAAAATAGTGTTTATTATTGAAAATCCAGAATGATCAGAATGTGTGCTTCATCATCATCGTCATCGTTTGAAATTGTGAAAGTGACCAAAGTGGCAATTTGGACTCGAGTCTGAATAGTCTCCCGTCAAACGTGCGTGCACAGTGAAACACAGTGCGGCAGTGGGCAGAATTGATAAAGAAACAGAAGAAGAGTTCAGAAGAAATTCTGTTTTGCTCATGTCAATACGACTCTTGACTCTCATGACCCCTGCTTCAGACTGTAGAAGTAGAAGGATTGTTGCCTGTTAGAATATTAAAATATGTTAATTTAAAAAAAAAATTGTCCTGATTTTGTTTGGACATCGCGTTGTGTTGTTAACAAAGTTTTTCCTTTCGACCGCAGTTACTTTAACTGACGTTTATTACTTTTGATCAATGACTGTCTTTCTTAATAAAGTTATTATTATAATTATAATTGTTATTTTGATTAACATCAATTCTATTTAATTATCAATATTTCCACCAAAAAAAACAACAACTGTTGATTGCACATGCGCATTGGAATTGGAGTCCGAATAGCCACGGGAGACTATTCAGACTCGAGTCCGAATAGCCGCAGCCAGTGAAAAAAATGTCCTGGAATCCTGGTCCTGGAACTGGAACAGAGTCTGTTACTGTTACAGATACTAGGTAGTCGCATCGCCCGTGGCTGAGCCGCTGATCGAGCCCCGATATCGATGTTACGGCTCTGGAGTGAAAATTGTGTTAACCGGTGAACATAGTTTTACTTCCATTGCCGTGGAATCGCTTCCTGTGCACTAATTTCGTCACTTCCGGTCTCATTTTAAAGAGGAGAAGCCAGCGCGTCAGGCGGCGTTTTCAGATTTTTAATCCGTTCATTCTTTGTTCTGATGCCAGCTGTTTGAAAATTTGGTAAGTTTTAACTTCATTTTAAATACATTTTTCATTATATTACCTATTTTTAATTAATGTTATATTATTCGCCAACCATTTTTCTCTATTTGTGTGAATTTTGGTGGTGATTGATGCTGGCGAAAGCGTCTTTTAGTGACTTTAAATACGACGCGTGTTCATGAAGTTGGCGACGGCCAACCAGGATTGCCTCTCGATGTATCCCCGAGTCTCCTGTGTACAGTGCAGTCTGTAAACTATCGACTGCGTTTGCTTTTGTGACTTGTATAAATAATTTCAAGCTGAATAATTGCTGTAAAAAGACTGAAAATAGTCCCATCCATAATTTTAGTTTTATTTTATGAATGAATGTTGAAACTGAAATGACTTTTTAACTGGGATGATACCGGACAACTAAAAATTATGATGTTCCATTGATATTATTTTTTATCTTTTATTTTTGTTTGTTCTGCAGGTTAAGTGTTGGTTTAATTTAATGTGGTTAATTTCAATACAAATAATACAGAATAGCATGATAGAGTCAATTCAAGTGAAAGTATATTTCATTCATTACTTTACTCTTTACTACCACAACAAAAATTATTATATAACTTTTAATTTTGTTGATTTAATCATAATCGAAGTACTTTTTTTGTTTTCAGAGTCAGACGTTCATTATGACACCACATTTTCACGTTTCATTTCCTTTTTCTAGGATATTGTTGTAATTATTATTTTTTTGTCTCTTCCACCCCTTTTTTTTTTAACTGACAGATCATACTCCAGAATGTCTACTCCAAGAAACATCAATGAGCTCAATAGCTTTATATTTCAAAACTTTTGCTCATTCAACAGTACATCACTGAAGAATGGGCATTTACTATATGCTTTCCAGAAGAATGGGAAAAGCATACCCAAGACAATTTCTTTTTTTCTGGAAATGGAGGCAGCCCTAAACAAAGCTGCTCTCCAAGTTCATCTAGGGAAATTGCTGAACACAATGAAAAATTGTGTAAAAAGTCTTAAGTATGAGAGAGTCTGGAGGAAGGCAGAGGATTTGATGCAGACACCTTATGTGCTGCCGACTACTTCTACGACTACTTCTACCACTACTACTACTACTACTACAACATCAGTCTGCCATTCAATAAATCTACGAAAGGACTGTGACCGCTGTAGACAGAAGAGAGTTGAGTTGGAGGAGGCATTGTCTAAATGTCGACGCTTGAGAGCTGAGGTTCGACGGGCACGGACATTTTCCCTGAAAAACAAACGTCTTTCTCAGGCGCTTGCCAGAAAGTGCAGCACTGAGAAAGTCCTGAGGAGAGAGCGGCGTTTTTTAAAACGAAAAATTAGATCATTGGAGGCCAGACCCTCAACTACTGAGCTGGAGAAAGAAAACCGTAGGTTGAGGCGGGCATTGGATGGGAAACAACAAACAGTTGGAGAGTTGGATGACCAATTGAATGCTGTGAACAAGGAGCTGACAAACCTAAGTCAGGAGGTAAAGAACTTACAGATAGCAAATGACTATCTTGTAAGTTCAACTGAGGAAGCTGAGGAGGTGGATGATTTTGAGCCTGTAGGAGGGAGGCATTATTCTTCTAAAATGAGGAAGGTGATATATAAAACTTTGATTTCTCAGGTTCCTGTAGCTCATTCTGGAGGCGTTGTGAGTTATGTTTTACAGGAGCTTGGGAATTCAAATGAGGTGAAGGTGCCTCATAAGTCTACTGTTGCCAGGATGGCTTATGAATTATCTGCTCTGTCACATCTTCAGGTTGCTGAGGCTGTACTTAAATGTGAATGTGCCACTCTTTGTTGGGATGCAACAACCTATGCAGCTCAGCATGCCAATCAAATTCACATCTCAACAGAGAGTGCAACTTTTACTTTATCGATAGCCGAGTTGGCTAGTGGATCAGCAAAGGATTACACTCGTCACATCATCTCGGTTATCGATGAGATAGCCACAAGCTATTCCATCTACAGTGGACAGGACTTCATTTCAATAAAGAATGATTTCCTGTCTAAGATTTCCAGCACAGTGAGTGATCGTGCTCCAGTCAACCACTGTGTTGTGGAACAGTTGAAAGAGGAGTTGGAGGTGGACATTATGGAGCTGAATTGTAATGTTCATCCCCTGGATGGCTTTGCTTCCCACACACGTTCAGCTCTGGGCAATCTGGACAAGGAAGACGGGCTTCCAAGCAATGGTCGAGGTGACTGCTGTGCTGCCAACTTCATCTATGCCATTTCTAAGATCAGGTAGGCATGATTTTTTTCCCCTAGTTTCATTGTCAGATTTAATGCACTTGTTTTGTACAAATATTATCTCTTCTATTACTTCTAGGCTTTAGGTCTAAGTGGCAAGACACTTGCCTTTGGATCAAAAGGTTCAAATTTGAATCATTGCATTGTTTTAAATAACGAAGGGCCATATCTGATCATAAATCGGCTGATGACAGTTTTCATTGTTGATTTCATCGTTGCTCCTATTTTTAAAGTGAATTTCCAATGCACATATTCTTGATGAGGAAACAAGGAAATAGTGTTACAGTTTATGAAGTGAGGTGTTAAAGAGAATTTAATATATTTGAGGGGAAAAAATATATACAATTTAATGGCTCTTTACATTTGAACTTGCTTGCGAAATTTATTTACCATCCTTTTTTTCAGGACACTATCACTTGTTTGTCACCTTGGTTCTTTAACAAATCATATTTATTTTTACATTCATTTTTGATCCTCTACAGATACAAGCAGACTGGGGATCCGTCTGGGTTCAAGTCTTTCATGGCAAGAAAGGACATCCCCTCGGATGTATTTGTCCGTTATGTGGGCAACAGACTGCATGTAATGTTCAGAATGGCTGGCAGCATAGTAGCGTACAAATCAGAACTACTTGAATACCTTGAGAGGTACTTTACTCTTTTTATCTTGTATTTCATTTTTTTTTAAGCCTATGTCCATTACAAACTTTTTTCTCTCTCTGTAATGATTCACATTCATTTTAATAATAGTAAGATCCCAGATAAATCAAATTATACTATTTGTACGGCTTCGTGGTCTTATGGTAGCTCGCTGGCCTTCCGACGGTATATCCCTGTTTTGAGTACCACTGTGGATGACAAAGTTTAGTCCGTGCAAAAGGCTCTTGACTCACATTTTCTCACCACATTTTTTAAATTTATAATTTATAGTGCTTTGAAGAAGCCTAAATAGTTTTTGTCTTTTAAAAGCTGTTTCGCTTCAATTCTTTATTTTTTCTAATAGACCTATTGTTTGTGTGTTTGAGTTAATTATCTTATCTGCCTTTGTGGTGATTGATAACCAATTGACAAACAAGTTTACCTTTACCCATTTTTGTCAACAGATTTTGTCGACTTGAAGCCCGTCGGACCTTGCTCAGGGATTTGAATGACAATCGAATGGTTGCCCAGTTCCAAGCTCTTGGACTGTGTGGGAAGTTGATAACAGGCCCTTGGATGACCCTCTTTTATGGGAATAGCCATAGACTGAGCAATCTGGAGATGGGTGAGTATATCAGGCTCTTTGATAAGAACTTGACAGCCTTCATTGAGCAACCTCTAAATATGCTCACCTCATCTTCGGATGTATTTGATAATGCTGTTCCTGCGAGTAATGTATTGACATCCCTGCGAAACACAGAGGACCCAGCTTTGTTGCAGAAATATCTAACTGCCATTCTTGCAGCATTTAAGAAGGTGACCTGCAATCAGCTGGGAAAATACATTACTGGCATATTATCGATGCCATCAGATGCTGACCTTCAGTCAACGAAGTCTGCTTCACCAAATAATATTTGGGCAGAGAGGAGTTTGGGGATGACAGATGCTTTATGGAGGCGTGCCCCAAATGCTTCATTAGGGTTCCTGGATGCAAAAGTCAAGGCAAGAACCAACAGGACCCTTCCTTGGCTTGACACTCATGACAGCAACACACAGGAACGACTAATAAAGTATGCTGTCAAGAGGGGCTCTTATTTAAGGGCAGCTCATTCTAGGTGGTCCAAAAACATTGGTGCTGCTAAGCAGGAGAGGCAGTTGTTGGTGGGGCAGGCACGAGACAAGAAGATGAGGCGGGCACTGGAGAAAGAAGTCAAGGAGTCCCTCATAAAGCAGGATCCTACAAATTCAATATATGAGGGACTCAGCTTGACACAGAAGGGCTTTATAAATAAAATAATTCACCGCGAGGATGTTCTCGGCTCCCTTTTTCAACATACTTGGGAATCGGAAGAGGGAGTTGATGTAACTTACTGGGGGAGGATTCGTGCAGTCATTCCTGCTACCAAGTCTCGACCATCAAAGTTCACGTTAGGTTATTGGGACTTGGATGCTGCCGAGTCCTCTTCTGAGGACTATGACATGGACGTGAGTGCTGTACTGGCTGACATGGTCACAGCTGACCTTTCATTTTTTTGATTGGATATGTTTATTGATTCCTTTTTATTTGATGTTTTCAAGTTTGGTATTGTACTCACCTTGTGAATTTGTTCGTCTGTCTTGTATTTTTAAATATGAGATTGAAATAACAACATGAATTTTATCGTCTGCCACTTCCAACTCCAGTCGTCTGCCGACTCGATATCCAGTCGTTTGAAATGTATTTTTAACTATGAAATTGAAATAACAGCATGAATTTGATCGTCTGCCACCTCCAACTCCAGTCGTCTGCCGCCTCGAACTCCAGTCGTCTGTCTTGTATTTTTAAATATGAGATTGAAATAACAACATGAATTTGATTGTCTGCCACCTTCAACTCCCGTCATCTGCCTCCTCCAGCTCCAATAATCTATCTTGTATTTTTAAATATGAAATTGAATTAACAACATGAATTTGATTGTCTGCCACCTCCAACTCCAGTCGTCTGCCGCCTCGAACTCCAGTCGTCTGTCTTGTATTCTTAAATATGAAATTGAAATAACAACATGAATTTGATTGTCTGCCACCTCCAACTCCCGTCGTCTGCCTCCTCCAGCTCCAATAATCTGCCTTGTATTTTTAAATATGAAATTGAAATAACAACATGAATTTGATTGTCTGCCACCTCCAGCTCCAGTCGTCTGTCTTGTATTTTTAAATATGAGATTGAAATAACAACATGAATTTGATTGTCTGCCACCTCCAGCTCCAATAATCTATCTTGTATTTTTAAATATGAAATTGAAGTAACAACATGAATTTGATCGTCAGTCTCCCCCAACTACTTCTGTATCATTGCTTGGACTTCGATGTATTTATTCAGTATCATTACCTGGATATTGCCTGTGTCTACATTCCATGCAGCCAACAACCCAGAGTGCCTAGATTTTGTTGTCTTCTGTCTTTTGCCACATCTCAGCCATCTTATGGATTTAAGCGAGTCAGTACGTGAGTACCCTTTAATTATCTGTTCTCTTAGTGATGTTGAATGCAAAGCAATTATCATATTTTCTAAAGTTCATTTCAATTTTAATGTAGTTTAATAGTTAGTCATATGATACATCTCTTCGAGATGTTCAGTTTGATATATGACATGCCTATGTTGCAGAAAGTTTGCAAAGTGTCGGTATTTATCGGCTTATTGTTTGTTATTATGTAATATGTTACGTAATATTCAATTTTGCATTTTCAGGTTAAGTTTTCTCTACCACTCTTATGTAGTTCTTGTTTTTAATTTTGCATTTTTATCACTGACCATGTTTGCATATATAAAGCGGCAAGCTTGTTGTTTCTCCCGAGTACTGTTGGTGCCCAAATGTCTTGTCCAAGGATGCAAAAAACATTGGGCAGTAAATTTGCAAGTTGCATTTACTGACACTTGTTCAACTTTATTTCTAGCCCTGTTCATTGTTTTTTGTTTTTTTTCTTCTCTCCGAATACCAGTCATCTTTCGTCTGTTGCTCATTTGCCAATGCCAAATATTAAGTGCCTTCCCCAAGGACACAACTTTAGTGTCTAAATTCATACGTTTACGCTCCTTTCCTCTTGTTTTAACAAATTTTGTGTTCAAAATTAATCATAGCCATAGTATTGTAAGCATGCTCTGGAAGAAGACCACCCTCAAATCTGTTTTTAAAGTTATTATCCGTTCCTCGCGCCTTTTTTTTCATTTTCTAGGGTTATGTAATTGCATGACGTTGCATAATATTGCATAATAATCATTTAATTTTTAAAAAATTTGCTTCGTCTTTCCTTTGCGATCATTTTGATATATGGTTTTATATGTATTCCACCCCAAATAACCATGATTTTCCATTTCCCCCGCTTTTCGGTTGCTCTCTGGTCACAGTTTTAGTTTCTTTTTTCCTCTTAAATTATATTAAGTATTTTGGTCCACTTTTGCGGACTAATAATCCCGTAACTTTGGTTCTAATTGTCACATTGTCATAATTTTGGTACCATTGAAAAGTGTATTTCTTGCAGAATAGCATGAGACTGTTTTGAAAACAATTGCTGCAATCTCAAATTTTCATGCAACTACCTATCTGAGACAACATGGAATGGCCCGAATGTTTTTTTGTTAAAGAAAACAAATGCATCTTCAAATCTGAACTGCTTTTGATGGGAGGAGTTAATTTTTTTTTCTATTTAAATTCATAGTGGACAACTTAAAGTAAGGGTGCTAAATGTTGGTTCCACCGATCCTTCTCTCTGTCTCTATACTTTACTTTGCATTTGCATCATCGAATCTGCCGGTCGGTTGGAAACGAAAAGATATCGAGGTGACTTAGAGACTCCAAAGCCATTCTCCTTAAATATCAATGGCATTAAATGAAGTTAATCGGTCAAAAACATTAAAATTTAGCATTAACGTCAATTCATTTTCATTCTCTCGACTTGCTAGCCCACACTTACTGTGATATCATCATTGTTTCCCTTGCCTCAGTTCTAAGTCTTAGCATGTCATGCCAGATGGCCAAGTTTCTCATTTTGACTTCCAAAGTATCCAAATTATCTTGGTTCACATTATCATTAGCAAATAAGAATATACGTGGCAAACATTACTAACACTTTGAATCCATTGAAAAACACATCGGTTTTGACTAACAAAATTAGACTAGTCAAGAACTGTTATTGAAAATAGACACTGCTTTTTAAAAATTATAGTACAGTTTTCGGTATGACCAATTTATGCAAAATTGGCCACTCATGCGGCCATCTGGCAGTCCTGATTCTCTGTTGACAACACATCGGTAATACCATCGAAATGGGGTAAATATCGTATAATTTCCGGTAAAACAGTCATACTCGTTGCTATATGAATTCGTCAATCTTTATGAAAATTTCATGAAATTAATAAATTGCCTCAAAACGGTAGTTTATCTGGGTGATTTGTCATAGAAATGAAAATAGAGTTTATTTGTTTTTAAAAGACATGGAGTACATTTTAGGATTTGTTGAGGACAACTGATATAACTTTTTTGTAAT
Source organism: Berghia stephanieae (assembly GCF_034508935.2). Lineage (NCBI taxonomy): Eukaryota > Metazoa > Mollusca > Gastropoda > Nudibranchia > Aeolidiidae > Berghia > Berghia stephanieae. Next base: position 18,821,429 of record NC_088365.1, on the reverse strand, counting down.
GGAAACTAACTTATCACTCTTGTGATAATCGCTGGAAGTTCGAATACTTTCGAAGATCATCTTTTTCGTTCTCTTCTCTCCCCCCCCCCCCCTCTCTCTCTCTCTCTCTCTCTCTCTCTCTCTCTCTCTCTCTCTCTCTCTCTCTCTCTCTCTCTCTCTCTCTCTCTACTCTTATTTTGTCTATTCTCTATTGATATCTATTATATATCCAATGATCTGTCTGATCATCTCCATCAGCCTTAGATTAAATATTTAATTTTAGTCAAGGAATTTACCCAATGGAAACCGTACGGTGCTCTTATTGGCTAACCAACCAGCGGCCTCGATGAGAAAAATATCCGCCATTTTGCTGTTGGCTGGGAATCGCGTTACTATAGTAAACAAGCGCTGATCGGCCGTTCATGAAAACAAGTTGCTGCTCGCTCGTTTAACTCAAAATTATTCAAAACGATCTCTCTAAAATGATATAAATGTGACTTCTTAAGGTTTTCTTCACGGTCAAAACCACACAACATTCTATTAATGATTACGTCCGAGGCAAAAAGGAATATTGACAGGTCGACCGAGAGTTGAACTCGTGAGACGACAAACATCAATGCGAAGTGTAGCGAGAGTCAAGCTATTGTTTGTCTTATCCTATTCTATATAGAGAAAAGGATAAATAGTATAGCCTCGTGTGTGAGTGGTTGCGTGTCATAGTCTTGTTTTTAAATTGTTTCTGTTGTTTATGTGTGTAGTGATGACTCTCTCACACTCAATTTCAATGCCGAAAGAGGAATTCCCGCACACAAGAAAGGGGAATTGGGGTGGTATTTGGCATACATATTGTATAGTATCTAGTTCTAAATAGATAACTGATTAGAATTATATTATGATATATAAACACAATGCCAAATACAATTCCGAAGTTTCCTTATTTCAAATGAAGTAAAGCTCCAAAACCTAATGGTAGTGATTGTAGTACTGAGTGTTAGTGAGGTGATGTGGTGTTGTTGGTGGTTGTAGTTGTAGTAGTAATAGTGATGATGATGTTGTTGTGGTGATGATTGTAGTTGTAGTAGTAGTGGTAGTGATGATGATGTGGTGGTGGTTGTAGTAGTAGTGGTAATGGTAATGATATGGTGGTGGTGGTGGTTGTAGTAGTAGTGGTCGTGATGATGATGTGGTGGTGGTGTTTGTAGTAGTAGTGGTAATGATGCGGCTATGTGGTCTAGTAGTATGACACTCGCTTCCGGATCGGAAGGTCCTGGGTTCGAGCCTCGCGCTCGGCGCATAGTTGAGTCCTTGGAAAAGGCTCTTTACTCACATTCTCTCACCGTACTCAGGTGTAAAATGAGTACCTGGCCGTTAACAGAGTTGTCTTTGTCCGAAAAATTGTAATATCGCCTAACAGGCGTCATGTCCCGTCCTACATGTTAAATGTTGACCAGGGACCCCTTGTAAAGCGCTTTGAGCACATTTAGTAGATATTGCACTATATAAAGCTCAATTTAAAAAAAAAAATATTTCAATGATGATGATATGGTGGTGGTGGTTGCAGTAGTAGTAGTGGTAGTGATGATAATGTGGTGGTGGTTGTAGTTGTAGTAGTAGTGATAGTGATGATGATGTGGTGGTGGTTGTAGTAGTAGTGGTAGTGATGATGATGTGGTTGTAGTAGTAGTTGTAATGGTGATGATATGGTGGTAGTGGTGGTTGCAGTAGTAGTGGTAGTGATGACGATGTGGTTGTGGTGGTTGTAGTAGTAGTGGTAATGGTAATGATATGGTGGTAGTGGTGGTTGTAGTAGTAGTGGTAATGGTAATGATATGGTGGTGGTTGTAGTAGTGGTGGTCGTGATGACGATGTGGTTGTGGTGGTTGTAGTAGTAGTGGTAGTGATGCTATTGTGGTGGTGGTTGTAGTAGTTGAGGTAGTGATGTGGTGGTGGTTGTAGTAGTAGTGGTGGTGGTGGTTGTGGTAGTAGTGGTAATGATGATGATATGGTGGTGGTGGTTGCAGTAGTAGTGGTAGTGATGACGGTGTGGTTGTGGTGATTGTAGTAGTGGTAGTGATGATGATGTGCTGGTGGTGGTGTAGTAGTAGTGGTAGTGATAATGATGTGGGGCTGGTGGTTGTAGTAGTAGTGTTAGTGATGATATTGTGGTGGTGGTTGTAGTAGTAGATGATGTGGTGGTTGGAAAACACATTACAGGTTATTATAATACATGATTACACACATTCTCTAACTTCATTTTTTGACAGCTTCGTTGTGCCATAAATATACGCAACAGTTCTGAAACATTTTATTGTGGATTTTGATATTGTTTGTTGTTTTTCTTGTGTCGTTATGTTGACATAGATACCGAATGAATGGTAATTACTACATTCTCAGCCAACAACAAAATGGCGCTGAATGCTTTCATTGGTGGACACTTTTTAGGCTTCGTACGTATTCTCATTCGTTTAATTCTATGATTTTAGTACAACTTTCTAAACAAAAGAGTGAAATGGGTATAATGGGAGCATGCTAACATTTCGTAATAATAAGTGCGGTTTTTGTTTTTTTTGCGATCATATTTCATCATAAAGGAAAAGATGGTATCTATGTAACGTAGAAGATATGTGACCCACTGTCTTAAAACAGTATTATGTCGGGATGAACGGAATAAACGGGACCCGGGAAAGTCAATTTAGAATTGAAATGAAATTATTTGAAATTTGTCATACACCTGAGTTGACCTTTGCCCTCTATCAATAAAGTTTGTACAGACTGAATTAGTTGTTTGTTTCATTGAAGGTTTTTTAAGGGGGTTGGGGTTTTAAAAAATTGTTTTGTTGTTTTTTATTGGGGGGGGGGTTGTTTTAAAGGTCCACTCTTCTGACGCTTCTGATAATGATAATAATCGTCGCGGATCCGTGGAATTCCGGGATTTTGGGATTTTCATTGAACTGTTCCACAGTGTCAAACATTTTTCTATGAAAAGCACTCAGATGGCTCCACGGTAGAACGATGAAAAATTCACCATCATGTCTTGTGTCAAATTTTGACACCTGGGCTCATTTGCATTAATTTTGGTGACACTCACATTTTTATGACGTCAGCATAAACGGGATGGCATCATATGTCAAAAGTGACACAGGCCAGTGGTGTCCTTGGATGAATAGATGTTGGGTAGGGATTGGAGAGAAAAAAATCCTGACAGCATACTCTTTTTTAAAATATTTCTTTTATCTCTCTTGTTACGACATGCTACTAGTTATGGGGGGGGGGGGGGGGCCGGCGAAGACGAGAAGAAGAAGAAGAAGAAAGAAGAAGAAGAAGAAGAAAAGAAGAAGAAGAAAGAAAAGAAGAAGAAGAAAGAAGAAGAAAGAAGAAAAGAAAAGAAGAAGAAGAAGAAGAAGAAGAAGAAGAAGAAGAAGAAGAAGAAGAAGAAGAAGAAGAAGAAGAAGAAGAAGAAGAAGAAGAAGAAGAAGAAGAAGAAGAAGAAGAAGAAGAAGAAGAAGAAGAAAGAAGAAAGAAGAAGAAGAAGAAGAAGAAGAAGAAGAAGAAGAAGAAGAAGAAGAAGAAGAAGAAGAAAAGAAGAAGAAGAGAAGAAGAAAGAAGAAGAAGAGAAGAAGAAGAAGAAGAAGAAGAAGAAGAAGAAAGAAGAAGAAGAAAGAAGAAGAAGAAGAAGAAGAAGAAGAAGAAGAAGAAGAAGAAGAAGAGAAAGAAGAAAAGAAGAAGAAGAAGAAGAAGAAGAAGAAGAAGAAGAAGAAGAAAGAAAAGAAGAAGAAGAAGAAGAAAAGAAGAAGAAGAAGAAGAAGAAGAAGAAGAAGAAGAAGAAGAAGAAGAAGAAGAAGAAGAAGAAGAAGAAGAAGAAGAAGAAGAAGAAGAAGAAGAAGAAAGAAGAAGAAGAAGAAGAAGAAGAAGAGAAGAAGAAGAAGAAGAAGAAGAAGAAGAAGAAGAAAGAGAAGAAGAAGAAGAAGAAGAAGAAGAAGAAGAAGAAGAAGAAGAAGAAGAAGAAGAAGAAGAAGAAGAAGAAGAAGAAGAAGAAGAAGAATGCTTTCTCTCTCTCCTTTTTGTGTGTGAATGTTCACGTTTGTGAGTATTAAGTATGTACACATGCGTGCGAGTGTGGGTAATGTATATGGTCATATTAATATTATTATCAAATCATCCTGATAAAATCGAGGCTGGAGAAAAGAATTATGTTGATAAAAAATATAAATCTAGATTATATTATAGGCTATAATAGTCTAATTATACTGCTCTTTAATATCAAGACTGTATTATGCATCAGGTTGTCCCGATATAGTTCTTTGAATTGTTGGCCGCTATGTTAATTGTGACCCTACGCCTCTCTCTCTCACTCTCTCTCTCTCTCTTGCTCGCTCTCTCACGCGTGTGTGTGTGTGTGTGTGTGTGTGTATTTTATTCTCTCATTCTTTCTCTTCCTCTCCCATCCTCTTTCTTGTTATTTCTTTCCCTGCCCACCCGGCTTCACATAGTTTCAAAACTGTACTTTGAAATTATAAATCCTTCTTTAACTTTTGGCATTTTGAAACCCTATTTCCTCTGATAAATAAGACAAAAATGTCACATTGAAATGCTTATTTCACTGATTCTTTATTTAAATACAAAAAAAATTCTTCAAAAAGTGAGCAATGTCATAAAATTGTCGGCATTAAAAAAAAATTTTTTGGGTGTTTTATTTATGTTAGGGACGGGACATCTTACATAATAATGAATAACTACAAAGGTAATACTTGGATTATTTCAAAAATGTGTAGACGTCTATGTACATTATCAACTGTATAATCGAAGCCCATGCCAGATTCAGTGATGCCAAAACTCCGGTTTAATTGTTCCAAGGATACCCCCCCCCCCCCCCCCCCGCCCCCCGTCCCGTCAAGTCACTACTAATACAACCACCACCACAACATCATCTTCATTACCACTACAACTACAACCACCACCACCACATCATTATTACCATTACAGCAGCAACCGTCACCACCACATCATTCATCATATTCATCATCATCACTATCACTACTACTACAACCACAACCATCACTACCACTACTTCTCCAACCACCACCACCACACTATTATCACTACCACTACTATTACAACCACCACCACCACCACCACATTATCATCATTACCACTACAGCAGCAACCGTCACCACCACATCATCATCACTATCACTACTACTACAACCACAACCATCACTACCACTACTTCTACAACCACCACCACCACCACATCATCATCACTACCACTCCTACAATAACTACCACGACATCGTCATCATCACCACTGCTACTACTACAACTACAACCACCATTACCACCACATCATCATCACTACTACTACAACCATCACTACCACCACTACTACAATCACATCACCATCCCGACCACCACTACTGCAACGACCACCACATCACCATCACTACCACCACTACTGCAACAACCACCACATCACCATTCATGCCACGACAACTACAACCATTATTACTTCATCATCTCTACCACCACCATCACATCACCATCCCTGCAACTACTATTACAAACACCACAACGCCAACCCTACCACCACCAATACTACTGCAACCAGTGGCGCAAGCGCCATAAAAATCCTTTAAACAAATTTAGCTCAAATCTCTCTCTCTCTCTCTCTCTCTCTCTCTCTCTCTCTCTCTCTCTCTCTCTCTCTCTCTCTCTCTCTCTCTCTCTCTCTCTCTATCTATCTATCTATCTATCTCTCTCTCTATCTATCTATCTATCTCTCTCTCTCTCTTTCTGTCTTTCTTCCTATCTCTCTCTCTCTCTCTCTCTCTCTCTCTCTCTGTGTGTGTGTGTGTGTCTTTCTTCCTCTCTCTCTCTCTCCACCTTCACACAAACACACACACACACACACACACACGCACACATACACAAAACAATAAATTGCGCTCACTGGATTAATTTTTATGTTCACTTCCTGCACTTGCCAATAATAGCTAATAACAAATACTTTGGTCTCAAACTTTAGCCTCGTTAGTTTTTAAAGTTCGTGCTGCTCTACTTATCACTTGATGCACTTTTAGCACTCTCTCTCTCTCTCTCTCTCTCTCTCTCTCTCTCTCTCTAACACACACATACACACACACACACACATACACTACAACCAACACCACCGCATCTTCATCGCGACCACTACTACTACAATCACCACCACCACCACATCATCACTGCCACTACTACTTCAACCACCACCGCCACATCATTATCATTACTACTACAACCACCACCACATCATCATCACTACCACTACAACCACCGCCACCACATCGTCATTACTACTACAACCACTACCACTACATCATCACTACTACTACAACCACCCACACCACATCATCACTACTTCTACAACCACTGCCACTACTACAACCACAGTCACCACCACCACATCATCATCACTACCACTACTACTACTACTACTACTACTACTACTACTACTACTACTACTACTACTACAGACATTATGACATCATCATCATCACTACTACTACTATTACTACTACTACTACTACTACTACTACTACTACTACTACTTCTACTACTACTACTACTACTACTACTACTACTACTACTACTACTACTACTACTACCACCACCAACACAACATCATCCTCACTACCATCATTATCTTTTGGAGATTTTCTTCACTTGAAATAAGGAAACTTTGGGGTTGTATTTGACAATGTGTTCATATATCAGAAAATATTTGTAATCAGTTATCTGTTTAGATCTATACAATATGTAAACACAATACCAAATATCATCCCAATTCCCTTTTTGTGTGTGCGGAAATTCCTCTTTCGGCATTGAAATTCCTCCGAGTGGTGTCTGAAATTCCTGTGAGTCAAATTGAAAATTGGCGTCTCTGCAAATTTTATTATTCTCGTCAAATTTTCAATGCCCGTATCTGAGGAGTTGTCTTTGCCCATTGATTTAATTATGTGTGAAAACGGTGCCTCACTTCAAAGTCGATTTTCTCAAAACTTGGTTTTCACACTCTCCCTACTTCAAACGGTCATAGTTGGGCAATGAAAAATCAGAATTTTATAAATTTGGTATCAAAATTTTAAGCATAATATATATGATTGGGTACCAAAAACCCAAAATTGAAAAATCCGACTTAATACCGTTTCGAGGCGGAGGGTCACAATTGTATAATTATAGAGAATAAAAAGGTATGAAATAAGTAAATAAGGGTGATTCGAGAGAAGAAGAACGTTTGTGTGTGTGTGTGTGTGTGTGTGTGTGAGTGAACGAGTGAGTGAGAGAGAGAAAGAAAGAAAGAGAAAGAAAAAAGAAAGAAAAAAAAAAAAAAACAGAGAGAGAGAGAGAGAGGGGATGGGTATGAGAGATTTTTTAAAAATGTGTTTAGTTTTGTCAAGCTTTATGTTAATTTACTTCTATGTCATTTATTTCCTTTTTATTATTTATTTTCTTAAATATCTTCATAAATTCACTAGTCTATGGCAATATCCAATGTAAATTTCCAGAAGTGGATTAGTGTTCACAGTACGCACGCAGTGGTTGTGAGTTGTGAGTGTGAACATCAGAAATATCTAGGCCTATGTACTAGCTATGTGTACTGTGTTTAATTTTAACACACAACACTGACAACCGGGACAACACGCATTCACTCACTCACCCGCTTGTGGTGGTGGTACGCAGATCAAAGACGGAAGTGACGATAGGTAAACTCACAACAAGGTTCCTTCAACCTTCGTCTTTCAGGGGTTGAAGGTCTAATTATGAAGCAATAATAGCACACAAAATTATCAATATTTGCACAAAATTTGATAACGATTATAGAAACATTATTTAAAATGGTTTGGCATGTGTTTATATCAGTTTTAACTTTCAAACGGTAATTTGAATTACAATATTTTGTTGATCTCTTACCCAGAGGCGAATGAGCTCGCTCACCTTTGGCATTTTACACCTGTGTGTGTTTCAGTGTTTGTGGTAATGACAAATGGGCATGGCCATGGCACCTCGGTCGAGGCCAATGGATGGGATGATTTCATTTTAGTAATCGAAAGTGGACTCTCTATATTTGTTTTTAAAAGGAGAATATATCAGTCATTTTGTTTTTAATTCGAATGTAGAGCCCATATATATTCAATGAGTTACTCTAAGGACAAATCGAAGCCCGGGCTTGATCAATCAATCGATATTGTTGTATGCCACACCACACTGAACTGTCACAGACTCCACTGTGGTTTCTACACACTGATTGACTCCCAAAAGTGGTATGAACGTTAAGATTATTAGAGGTTTGTTGTAATCAACGAGTCTACTGAAACATTGATTTGAACATCCCAATTAATCTTTGCGCTTGTTTCGTATACTCACCTCCAATATCATGATTGAAATTGAGGCAGGTTGGACTAGAATAGACTCGCTCAATGTCTACGTTTGAGGAGATAAGTGTGTAATAATAATATCTATCTCTAGTACCACCTTTTAAATCGTCCAACCTGGTCTAGATTCAAGGACAATGGTAACATTGTTGTTTCTTGTCTGTTGCCTATCTGCAAGGCAAGCGAACCTCCAATCAATAACTCAGTGATAGGGGAAAACAGCAACCCGATGATGTGACCAAAAAAGGATACAACTGCTAATGTTGCAAGTCTTTCTCATGTGTATTTAGTGCTTTGGTACTGAAAACTTTTATTCGTTTTATTATGTGTGATTCCGTTGCTGGCCCACATATAGTGGGGCGAGGATCTATAAATTCTGGTTCATCTGCTAGTGATTTAAGTGAAGCAATTTCAGATATGAGTCTTTCCACATCCCCTGGTAGTGATTTGCCTACAAGTGTTTCAAGTAATATGTCTGATATTATGTCCAATAATAGACTGATCGATAACAAAAATAAAGGATTGTCAGAAGATTCTAAACCAACTGCATATCCAAGAAAAAAACGTGTAATGCGTCAACTGTCATCCAATCCATATTTAGCCAGTTCAGAAATGTCACCAGATGATCAAGTACATCCTGTCATTTTGGGGGCTAATTCTTATGCTGGTGAACCCCCAGAAGTGTTTGATGGCTTTTGTTCTAATGAAGAAATGAACTCATCTTCAACTCTTAGGTTTAGAGCAAAGTCATATCCTCTTGCCTCAGACTTTGTAACAAATAGTGATGATTCTGAGGAAGAGAATAGTGGAATAGATGACTCTGGAGGAAAAAACATGATTCATAATCAAACAATACATTTTAATGGAAATCCTAACTGTGGCCATAATAATTTTCATCACAATGAGAATCTTGCTCATTTCAATCACCAATCATTTGTTTGCATGGAACCTCCATCTTCTTTTCAAAATGAAAAAGAGATTGTAGATTTCTCTCCCTTTCATCACAATAACTCTTCATCCAAGGCTCAGAGCGAGGCGGCGTCTTATAAAAGATTTGATTATAATCATCCTCATTTCAATCATCACAATTATCACCACAATGAAAAGGAATCCTCTATATTGAACACATCAACAGAAATTAGATCAAACTATTGCTATGCGTCTAGTCCAGTAACCACTCTTAGCAGCTATCATCATCCTTCTCCCAACACTTTCATTCCAACATCTGAGTCATGTCCCCCTGGCCAGCCCAGTATAAACAATGTCCAGTTGCGACGAGAAAAAGAGAGACACCAGAGTGAGAGTGGTACTTACAGTACCAATAGGCACCATGACTATCAACCACAAAGTCGAGAAATCAATTCATGGGGTCATTTCTCAAAACACACAGAAAGACATTATAAATACAGACGAAGTCATTGTAATTCAAGTGATAGTGATGATGAAAACCAGCGATACTATAGAAATAATCAAACTGTTGGGGTATCGTCTGATAAATCAAATTCTCACCCACATACCCACAAAAACACTGATACTCATTCCTCGTCATCCCATAATTATAATCGCCATAGCCATAATAAATCCTCATTACCTTCCGTCAACAATTCATCCCGAGTCACCTTTAGCAAAAATCAAAATGAGGTTTGTGCCAAAAAAGAACCTTCAGAGTTTGATGGAGTCAAACCACAAATTTTTAAAGATAGATTTCAGGTGAGTTAAATGAAAACATCATTGTTGTTGTATTTGTTGTCATCATCTTCATAATCATCATCATCCTCGTTATTGCTATGTCTATGTCGTCATTGGCATTTCATTAGCATTGATGCGTCCAGCATCGGTTGCTCAGCAGCAGTGTCTTGTCTTGTTTTAAATTGAAACAATGTTGAGTTTCGTCAGAAACCAGATGGGAGATAATGATTGCAAAACTTGAAACTTCTGACCCCAGCATTGTATCTTAGGTGGGCAATTTACATACACTGTCCTACTCAATTCGGTGTGAAAGAGAATCTGGCTATAACTATAAGCAGTGTTAAGATACTGTGTTAGTTCAAGTTCAAGTAAGACATAGAGCAAGTGACCTGTACTGCATGTAATGAATTATTTTTCCATTTGGCTTCCAGGGGAATAAATGACACAATGTGAAGCACATTCAGTTCGAGCTTGATGTATCCGTGGAAATGGCCAAATGTCATATATTTATTCTTTCTTTCTGTCTTTTTATTTTATTTACTAATAAATGGCCTTGCTTAGCTATGGAATATCTTAAAGGCTACGAAAGAAAATTTTGTACATAATTGGAGACTTGCTATGAACATAACAAATTTTCCCATCAAATTGAAATTAAATATGCATAATTTATTACATGAATTTCTATCATGTAAATAAGAAGGTAGTTATGGTTTTGTTAGATGACCATTTGACCATTTGAGCCGCAAAGTGTGGACAATGTTATTGTTTCAGGTTCTGTGCATTGGTGACAGTCACAGTAGACCTGGTTGTTTTAGGTACCATGTTCTTTGTCTGTGTACCAAATGGATGATTTACAGTACACCCTTACTACAGTGATCTGATAAATTGTATACTACAAATAAGAATGACAACAGCTATCTTAAGTATTGTCGTGTCACCCGATACAATTAGTCCCACATTCTGAGCATCACCCATAATTTCAACACAGGCGATTGAGAAAAAAAAAAAGCTCTATACAATTTGTCATTAATGTGTCAAAATGTTATGATAGATACTCACAAACCATGGGTCTGATTGTTACAAGTGACAGGCAAGTACTTAAGATGGCTATGACACAGATCTGTCTTGACAGAATATCATGGGTGAAAATTTGCATGCTTTGGAAAATTGTTGTTATTTTAGCCATCAAAATAGGTCAAAATAAGCGGTTTGAAATAAAATGTCCCAAAAAAATGTTAATATACCAAGCCCAATTTTTCCATGCAACACAGCTTTAAAAACACCAAGTTTGTGGATTTTGGCATTAAAAAATGTCAAATTGGCAACTGCGAGCTAATCTCTTACTTTTGCTATCCACAAATTTTCTAATTATTGCTGGATGTTTATAAGGAAGCTACGAAATTGCATTGTACTTGTACAGAGTTAAATTTAGATTAAAAGGATTGAGTTAAACAAATAAAGATTAAGATGAGCTTGTATTGTGGTAGATGTGATACATATATTCTTCCTGGATGAAATATAATATTTGTATACACAAACCTTTGAAACACAAATTTCCAAACTGACATGACTAAATTTTCAAAGCTGTTTCAATGAAGAATTTGAAAAAAAAGCAATTATAATTGTTCTCAGTACATTCTTCAAAACATAAAAGGATAATGGTATACAATGAAAAATATTTCTAAATAATATTTGGAGTCAATCAGACATGTAGTAAAGGCTCAAGGCTTGACAGAAAAAAGCTTTTTAAAAAAAATATATATAGTAGATTTATTTATTTATTCATTTACTTGTTGACTCTAATAATAAATAATGATGATGATAATAATAACAATAATAATAATAATAATAATAATAATAATAATAATAATAATTATTATTATTATTATTATTATTATTATTATTATTATTATTATTATTAAGTCATACTTTTTAAAATTAAAGATTGATTACCCGTTTTAAAGTAAAATCATTCAAATTTTGTGTCTAAGGATGATTTGCTTTACATTCAAATATACTTTTTTAATGTCTAATTTCTTTTTGGAAAGGTATATTAGGAAATCAAAGTGATCACCTGTTGCTATGTATGTGCTCAAGTATTTATTTTCATTTTCCAACAGTTCATGAAGCGATGGTTTGCTGACTGCAACGATGGACAGAAGAATGTTATCTTAAAAGGACTACTGGTAATTGGTTACTGTATTTACTGATTAACTTAATAGTCTACATTACTAATGTGAAATGTATTTGCAAAAATCTAAAGAACTACCACAAAGGCCTATACCCCTTCTCTATGTATGTAAAACACAATTTACTTGACCATACAAGACAAAGAGGGGGTTTCAAGTATTGTCCTTCAGTAAAGATTCTGTGCCAGAAGCTGGACCCCTTAAGCAGACCCTTCGCTTCGACACAGTGTTATGTCGGGACAGTTTAAACAGTGAAAGTTGAATTTATGGTAAAGTCAGTTTTAAGCCTCCATGTGCCAACATTTTGGTTGTCGTTTCATTAAGAAGAAAGAGTATACGTTCTTAATGTATTAAGATTTAGAATGTCAAATCTCTTATGATTTAAATTTTAAATGTTAGTGTGTGTATATGTATCGTGTTGTGAAGGTAGGCCCAATATATTTCTCTATATGAGTAACCAAAAGTGTTGAACTACTTGACATAGTCAGTCTCCAGCCATGATGTCCTGAATTGACCTTGCTTTGGAATTCCCTCAAATGATTGATTGCATTACTAGTAAATGTCTGGGAATTTACTACTTCTTGTCATTTTGTAATGTCCGATTGCGATAAATTGTGGTAGGATTTTAGCTTGGGCTGGTAGGATTTTTATGTCTCTGATACCTGGACACCCAGAATATGTATTTCAATTGGTTGTACCACTCGTTTCATTCCAACTATAAGCGCTATTTTATGATGATACAAATTTTGCCATGAATTTAACAATAGTCACTAATATTTCATTTCCTCCCCCCTCCCACACAGAAACTGTGTGATCTCCCCCAGTTACACTTGTTGTCGGTGCACATGTCTCGAGAGCTGCACCATGGCTGTCCATCTAATTGTGAAGACATTTTGACATGGCTGCCCACCAATCTGGCCACAAAGGTCATGACTTATCTAGATCCAGGTGCGTATTAAATGTCAATTCATGGAATGCCATATATCTTATTTTGTTTGAAACCATGTAGCAAATGAACAGAATGTGTGCAATTATCTGATTTGCTATTGAACAAAGTGAATTATATTTTTTACCAGTCTTAAAACTTTCACTGACATCGGTTTGAAAGAACATTTTTGACCCTCCGCCTCGAAACGGTATTAAGTCGGATTTTTCAATTTTGGGTTTTTGGTACCCAATCATAGCTTATTTTATGCTTTAAAAATTGATACCAAATTTATACAATTCTGATTATACATTGCCGAGATATGACCGTTTGAAGTAGGGAGAGCGTGAAAACCAAGTTTTGAGAAAATCGACTTTGAAGTGAGGCACCGTTTTCACGCACAGTCAAATCAATGGTCAAAGATAACTCCTTAGATACGGGCATTGAAAATTTGACGAGAATAGTGAAATTTGGCATGAGCTTAGATTATACATTTAATAATGTACATACAAATTTTTGAAACAATCCAATTATTACTTTTGTAGTTATTCATTATTATGTAAGATGTTCTTAAAACAAATAAAACACTGGAAAAAAAATGCCGACAATTGCTCACTTTTTCAAGAATTTTTGATATTTAAATAAAGAATCAATGAAATAAGAATTATTAATGTGAAATTTTTGTCTTATTCAATAGAGAAAATAAGATTTTAAAATACCAAAAGTTAAAGAAGGGTTTATAATTTGAAAGTACAGTTTTGAAACTACGTGAAGCTGGGTGGGCAGGGAAAGAATTATCAAGAGGAGGATTAGAGAGGAAGAGATAGAATGAGAGAGTAAAATACACACACACCGCACGCACACACACACAAACACACACACACACACATGTGAGAGAGAGAGAGAGAGAGAGAGAGATAAAGAAAGAGAGAGAGAGAGAGAGAAAGATATAGAGAAAAAGAGGAGTGAGAGGGGGAGGGGAGAGAGACTGCTTGTGCATTAAGAGGACGCGAGGGAAATAGAATAAAGATTGAGTCCTGTATAAGTCTATGAGTGTGTGTGTGTGTGTGTGTGTGTGTGTGTGTGTGTGTGTGTGTGTTTGTATGTGTGAAAGAAACAAAAGGGAGATGGAGAGAGTGAGGTAGACATGAAGAAAGGGATGGAGGCGGAGCAAAGAATTGTAGGGATAGTTTAAAGAAATCATTTTGTTACAAAGTAAGTCATAGTCAATCAACTGGAAACATATTGACCAATGAGATTGAAATTAAAGAAAATGGGCTGGTCAAATCAATCATTGCATTGTTTCCATTTTGAGTCAGATGACAGCTTGAGGAGGAGGGGTGGGGCTTATGGTGTAGTGACTTACATTAAAAACATGTTATTCAATCTCTCAAGTTTTCCTTAGCGTTCCACAACATAATGCATTGTCTAAAAAGACCCCCCCCCCCTTTTTTTTTTCTTTCAGTATACAAAGAAAGTACGACAAAACGAACATCCATCTCTCTCTCTGTCTCTCTCTCTCTCTCTCTCTCTCTCTCTCTCTCTCTCTCTCTCTCTCTCTCTCTTTCTCTCTCTCTCTCTCTTTTTCTCTCTCTCTCTCTCTCTCTGTCTCTCTCTCTCTCTCTGTTTGTCTCTCTCCCCTCTTCATCTATCTATCTATCCATCTATCTATCTATCTATCTATCTATCTATCTATCTATCTATCTATCTATCTATCTATCTATCTATCTATCTACCTACCTATCTATTTATCCATTAATAGGTTTGTCTTTCTGTCTATCTATCCATTTCATTTTTTATTTACACGTATTTCCATCGGGAGTTCATTAATTGTTGAAGGCTCTATTTATTATTCTGCTTTTGTACTTAAAATTAAATGTTTATCCTACAACAATCTCTGTAACTGTAAGTGTAAGATTAGGCAACTGTTGTCCTATTAAGTCTTAGCATGTCCTATAATTTCATGAATAAAAAAAGAGGGACAAAGGAGGACCCTCACCTCGATCACCAATGCAGCTAGACAATGAGATAATAGCACGTGGTGTGTATCAAAATGCACAAACACACACATATGTAACACACGCATGCTGACGTCATGAAGCATCGCCCGAGCATTATGGCCTACAGCCACAGCGCATGTGATGAGCGTTGACCAATCAGAATCATTCATTTGTAAGTTTGTCAGGGAAAAACCTAGACTTGTTTACAGATTTTAAAGTTCATTATTGGTTGAACCATGACATTGTGGAAACAGTCATGCTTTCTCTGAGATAGATAAAGACAAGCCTTTTGCTGTGATATCTTGCATCTTATTGGTGGAGAAAAAGACTCGGTATTACTAAGCCTTGGATGGCTCTCTGAGAGAAAGTCAACTCTCGTTTTGAATGTGTCACTGATAGTTGCATTTTTAAACTTGAAATTTATATAACTTATCGTCAATGTTTATGTTGAATTATTATGTTTTCATGTAGAAAAATGATTGTAGTTTCTGAAACAACCAAAAACTGAAATTTGATAATTTTGACCATTTCCACTTTAAAACCGGTTTTCTTCATTTTCCAAATCCCGACTTAATACCGCTTCGAGCCAGAGGGTCACATTTGATGATTGGTGCTTTGAGGTGTGAGAAAGAAAAATGCCATAGATCTTATTTTGTTTGAAACCATGTAGCAAATGAACAGAATGTGCAATTATCTGATTTGCTATTGAACAAAGTGAATTATAATTTTTATCAGACTTAAATTTTTCACTGACATTCGTTTGAAAGAACATTTGATGATTGGTGCTATGAGGTGTGAGAAAGAAATTGATACAAAGGGAATGTATTTCAGTTGGCTTCCCCTGATGAGGCCCACTCTATTGAGCGTTTTAAATATATGAGTGGATAGAGTCTTCTGACCTCCCATGGTGGGCAGTGTCACTTGCTGTGTCTTCTAACCCCCAAATTGAGCTTTTTATATAGCGCAATATCCACTAAACGTGCTCAAGGCGCTTTACAAGGGGTCCCTGGCCAACAACAACACTTAACACTTAAGGCTGTGTGAGTTCCCCAATCCTGTACATCTTATACACCAACGACTGCAGACCATCCTTTGAAAATTGTTTTATAGTGAAATATGCAGATGATACTGCTATTCTTGGCTTATTAAAAGATAAAGTTACCGAAAAGAATTATTTCAAACAAATAAATATATTCACCGATTGGTGTAAACAAAATCAGCTTGAATTAAATGTTGAAAAAACGAAAGAACAGGTGTTTGGTGTAAAAAATAAAAACGACTTAAAGTGTGTGGCGATCGGTAAAGATGATGTTGAGATAGTTGACTATTTTAAATATTTAGGAATAACCATTGATAGTTCCCTCAATTTCTCTCAACATATTAATATAATATCTAAGAAAGTTGCCCAAAGATTATACATCCTAAGGAAACTGAGAACATTTCAAGTAAGGAAGAAAACTATGTTAAGAGTTTATGACTCATTGATTAAAAGTGTAATTGCGTTTGGCTGCACCATATGGTTTGGAGGATGCCGACTTAAAGATAAATCAAAAATTTCAAAATCTATCAAAGAGGCATCAAAAATAATAAACCATCCTCTTGATGGAGTAGAAAGAATTCATGGAAAAGCAATAGAAAGGAAAGCATTCTCAATTACCAACAATAAAAAACATATTTTATACCATGAATTTAGTCTTTTACCATCTGGGAGAAGGTTTTGTCAGATTAAATGTAGAACTAACAAGTATAAATCAACGTTCGTTCCATCAGCAATAAAAATTTTGAATATTTCATATGGTACAGAAAAACCAAGGATTGATTCGTTGACTGATTAACTGATTAATTTATTTAATGTAAGATTAACTGACCAATTGATAATGATGATAATTTTTGGTGTCGAATTGCCACAATCGTAACAAATTGAAAACGAAATGAATATGTTTATGTTGTGTATATCGCACGTGTGAAAGAAAGAAAGAGAGAGAGAGAGAGAGAGAGAGAGAGAGAGAGAGAGAGAGAGAGAGAGAGAGAGAGAGAGAGAGAGAGAAAATAAGTAGGAGTGAAATATCTGTTCAATCTTAGTTATCGTTTAACATTATAACAAGTGTAACTAAATGACAAATTGCCATATTTATGGACAATAAAGATCTATTATTATTATTATTATTATTATTATTATTATTATTATTAACATGTAGGACGTGACATGACACCTGTTAGGCGATATTACAATTTGTCCGGACAAAGACAATGCTGTAAACGGCCAGGTACTCATTTTACACCTGAGTACGGTGAGAGAATGTGAGTAAAGAGTCTTTTCCAAGGACTCAACTATGCGCAGAGCGAGGCTCGAACCCAGGACCTTCCGATCCGAAAGCGAGTGTCATACCAGAAGACCACATAGCCATATCTGTTTTCATTTTCCATATTGCTCTCTGTCTTTGTTCTGGATTGAGATAGTTCGCCATTGCCATAAAACCCTAAAAAAAACAACAAAAAACAAACAGATATGTGAGCACTTAGAAAGTAATAAACCCTTACAACTCTGGGTGGGGATCCTGACCTCCAATAGCGGGCAGGGAGGTACACACTGTGTCTTCTATCCCCTTATATCTGTTTTCCAACATACTTTCTGTCTTTGTCTGGGAATGAGATTGCTTGGTCATTTTCCTGGCCCTGGTCGGAGTCCTGGCTGGGAGGGAAACAGTCAAATGCATAGTTATTGTTTTGGGAGATTATATTTTTTTTCCTTTTAAATCATCTCTCTGTTATGTATTATTCTATTTGTTATTTTTAATGTATAATGTAAGCATTTGAGTGTGTTCCTCTTTGTTGGATTTTGTTCTTGTGCCCGGATGAGACTTATAGGTGATCTCAAACTAAGTACATTGATGGTGTGCTCTTGGATTCTACATCTGATCCCTATTTGTTCCCAGTTCCCCTTTGTCTTACTTTCTCTTGGATGCTTTAATTGTAATTCTAGAACTTTTTACTATCCCATTTTCTTCCTTTTTACTGGCGCTGATATAACCTAAATGTGTTGCAAGCGCCGTAAAACCCTTAAAAAAAAAAAAAAAAAAAAACAAGCCCTTACAAAAACTGTTTACATTTTTGAGTTGTCCTCATATCGTAATGTATTTTTTGGTGGGCAGAATTAGGGGTCAGCAGACTCATCACTGTGTGTCAAATGCACACTGCCCTATCACCAAAAAATGTTTTGAATATTGTAAAGCGCTTAGAGCATGATGGTTACTGTGGACTTACACTATATAAATGGTATTTTTTTTTACTCACTTATCTTCTGCCTATTAAAAACAGACTTTTAAATAGATCGATTGCTCATGATTGTATTGGTTTGTGTCCAGTGGTACCATATGTGGTTTGTAATCTATACGTTGTTGGTTTGAGCCGTGTTCTGGGCAGCACAAAGTTGAGTCATTGGAAATAGCTCTTGACTTAAAATTTCTATCCATATGCCGGTGTAAAACGAGTTCCTGGCCATTGTGTTGTTTCTGTTTAAAAGAAATAATAATAGTTTCATGTCTTGTCCAACAAGTTCAGTGTCGCTGTTGTTCCCCTGTAAATAAATAATAATGTGAAATTGATTGTAAGCTTCAATTTAATTACAAAAACAGATCAAATGAACGTTTTGGATTTCGCCTTTATCAACAAAACAGGATGAATGAAACACCACAGATGAATGAAATAATGTGGTAGTGGCGTAGTTAAGATGAATAATCTTCCCAAAACGTTCATTTGATCTGTTTTTGTAATTAAATTGAAGCTTACAATCAATTTCACATGATTATTTATTTCCTGGAGCTTCGAGCAGCAACATTGACATTCCCCCTGTAAAGGGCTTTGAGTACAGCTAGTGGAAAAACTGCTATATGAATGCTCAGTTTTCAAAATATGAACTTAATACTTTAAAGAATTGCTTTTTTTTCTTTTTTTTTGGAAAATATCTGCAGTGAGTTTATGCAGAGCTGCTCAAGTGTGTAGTGTGTGG
The DNA here is from genome assembly GCF_034508935.2 of Berghia stephanieae. Classification (NCBI taxonomy): domain Eukaryota; kingdom Metazoa; phylum Mollusca; class Gastropoda; order Nudibranchia; family Aeolidiidae; genus Berghia; species Berghia stephanieae. The sequence continues at coordinate 18,802,230 of NC_088365.1, read as the reverse complement.
CGTTCACTGGCAGTCGACCAATCGCTGTGGCGTCGTTTCTGCTGCCAGACCAAGTGGAGACTTTCAAAAGCAGCAGAGCACAAGCAAGTCATTAGTCACATGTCAGCAGAAGGGAGTATTCAGGTTGGTCGCATCATCATCATCATCATATTGTTGTTGTTGTTATTATTATTATTATTATTATTATTATTATTATTATTATTATTATTATTATCGTCGTTGTCTGGCTTGGATCCTTTGCCTACAGGGAAATTGAAATTGTCAAAATCAGTTCATTCAGGCATGAATAACGATTTAAAAGATTTTAAAATTTATTTGGTTATATTCTTTTTGTGTATCATGTATTGTTTGTTTTGTTTATTTTGGCTATCGTAACATATTTAGTTGTGAGTACATCCCTTTTGAGAGAAGTTTTATTTTATGTTTGTGTTTTGGATATAACTTTCTAGTACTCTTAGATTGAGCATGCAGAAAGACTTTTACTGTTCAGCAACTGTTTTTGTTATATGTATTTCTGATTGTGAGTTTATGTGTATGTGTATCTTTATTTTTGTTTAATATTCACAATCTTACAAATTAAAAGCAGCAATTTATTTAGCACATGAATTTATTTTGTATAATAATAATAGTAATGAAAATGATATAATAATAATAATAATAATAATAATAATAAATAATAATAATAATATAATATAATAATAATAATAATAATAATAATAATAATATATAATAATAAATAATAATAATAATAATAATAATAATAATAATAATAATAAACTTCTATTTTGTATAGTCAGATATACAAAAAAGAAGCTTTTCATTCTTTTTTTTTCTCTGATATTTGGTTTATTTATACACATACGCACAGAAACATGAACACCCATTCTCAACATGTCATTATTCATTCAAATTTTTCTCTTGGAAGAATAAACTGAGTCATATTTTTAAAAAAAATTATTTCTTTCAGTGGAAAAATGTTTTTGCTGAAAGATTCCGTTTGAGAAACAACTGGTTGAAAGGTCGGAGGACAGTGAGAACGTTTGAAGGGCATCATCAGGGTAAGTAAGAAATGTATCTGTGGATTCTGGGTGGGGTTCCTGACCTGGGCAGGGAGGTACATACTGCGTCTTCTATCCCCTTATATCTGTTTTCCAACATGCTTTCTGTCTTTGTCTTGGAATGAGATTATGGGTGGGGATCCTGACCTCCCATACTGGGCAGGGAGGTACATAATGGCGTCTCCTATCCCCTTATATCTGTTTTCCAACATGCTTTCTGTCTTTGTCTTTGGAATGAGATTACTAGGTTTTGTCCTGGCCCTGGCTGGAGTCCTTGAATGGGAGGTAAATAGTCAAATGCATAGTTATTGTTTTGGGAGATGATTTTTGTTTCCTTGTAAATCATCTCTCTGTTATGTTTTATTATATTTGTTATTTTAAATGTATACTGTAAGCATTTGAGTGTGTTTCTCTTTGTTGGATTTTGTGCTTGTGTCCGGATGAGACTTATAGGTGATCTCAAACTATGGTGGTATGCTCTTGGAATCTACATCTGATCCCTATTTCTTCCCAATTCCCCTTTGTCTAACTTTCTCTTGGCTGCATTAATTGTAATTCTAGAACAAAAAATCACTGTTGTAGCTGAGTTCTGTTTTATCCATCCTTACGGATTTGAAGGGAGACAATTTTAAAGGAAATAAAAATGTAAGGAATGCATTTTGTGTTATCTCCCTAGGTAAATAAATCATATGACATGACTGTGACTTCCATCCATTTAACTCGTGCTCCACTACCTCCCTCTTAGAACTAGATTCGGGTTTGTTTTTTTTTTCATTTAGAAATAAAGCGTGTTCTTTGCTGTTAAATTAAATAATAATGTATATAAAAGTTGTATATATGTGTTGAAATCATGATTGGTATTTTGGTTGTTGTGGAATGATGGGCAGTACAGTTTGTGCTTAAACTTTTTAAAACGTCATTATGCCAGCTAGAATTTGTTGTTCAAATTTGAGTTGTTAGCTTAGCTTATAAAATTATTGTATTTTGATTTTTGAAAATTTTATTATGTTTTTATTCATTTATTTTTTTAATTGCATTGTTCTCTCTTTGGATATATTGTACAGTCCTTTGTTTCTTATTGTTTCAGGAATATCTTGTGTGCAGTTTGATGACTCAAGAATCGTCAGTGGATCTTCAGATAAAACCATCAAGGTGGGTCTGTTTTTGTTGTTTGTATTGTTCATTTTATTGAATTTTTTTTTTTCAATTTAGGACAACCAGTTAGATAGATATATGTTTTGTTTAATTTGTTAGAGAAATTATCTGTATGGAAAACCATTCCAAGAATCCTAATCTGTTCTATTATCTGTCTATAGGATAATTTAAACGTGATTTCTGTTGGTGTAGAGTGTTGAGAGCTTCATGACTAAGGAAACAGTGTGCTATAGAATATTCCATCATTATTATTAATGAATGCGTTAGTTATTATTATTATAATTATTATTGTTGTTATTATTATTATTGTTGTTATTATTTTTGTTATTTATTATTATTATTATTATTATTAATTTATCTACCTATTGTCTACTACTGAACTCTTTGATCTGTTATCATCTTGATTAATTTGCTGTGTGAAGCATTTTTAAAGTCCTCATATCTGACGCGTTTTCAATTGATAGGTGTGGAATATGCGCACCAATGCTCCATGGTCAGTGCAGACATTAATGGGGCATCATGGGACTGTTAGATGCTTACATCTGGAAGGGAATCGATTGGTCAGTGGATCATGTGATACCACAATCAAGGTAATTGGAATACAATTATTTCATATTTTTAAAAAGATTTCCTTAAAAGCAAGTAGTTTACAGGAAAGGGACTGATAATGCCAGGTTACGTGTTTTTTTTTTTGTTTTTTTTTTTAATTCAAACTACCAACCAGCAGTCTTTGGATAGCCAGATTGGTCAAATCTGGCAGAAAATAATTTGCGATAGATCTGTGCCCTATCCAAAGCGTAGTTAGACTCACCATTAACATTTTGAAAGGGGGATAATTTAAGGTTCCATGGGCATTCATCATGGTTCCAAGGGGAATAAATAAATTCAAACACCGCTTGGCAGCATAGGGTCTAATAAGTAAATATTGACAAGATGAATTATTGAGCCAGTCTCATTAGCTGTTTTTCTGGATGACTACCAATGAACTAATTGAACCTCTTGGTTGTTATTCTAAACATATATGTCCTCAATAGAAATTTGAGGTCAAGCAATGGCCTATCAATCCTTGTCAAACCTAAGCCATTGCGTAAAATAGGTGAACAATCTTTTCAATTTTCGGCCCCCCATTTTTGGAACTCTCTCCCATCACAGAATCACACGTGAGATGCTCGGATAAGTTGTCAACGTTCAAATCTCGCTTAAAGTTTTATCTTTTTACGTCATAATGTTACAATACTATTATCATATTTTGTTGTTAAATTGAATTCGTATCACGTTTCCATCAAACTTGTCTTACTGTAATATGTTTTGTTTTATATCACTGTAAAGCGCTTAGAGCCTATGACAACGGGGTAAAGCGCTATATAAATGCCATTTATTATTATTATTTTGCTGGGATAATTTCTTTTGTGTATCTAAATGATATCTAATGTTGTGCCCATGATTTCAACTCAAACAGGTGTGGGACTTATCAACAGAGGAGAGCTGGTCTTCAATTGCATGTAAAGTGACTATGACAGGACACTCGGATACTGTCAGGTGTTTGCAGGTTAGTGCTATGCATGTCAAGCTTTTGTTGATAAAGATCTGAAAAAGTGTATGAAACTGCCAGATAAAGCAAGAAAGAAAAATAGAAGAAACAACCATTTCGGTAGAGGATGACTGATTTTTTGGGGATGGTATTTTTTCTTGTATTTTTCTTTCTTGCTTTGTCTGGCACTGTTTTATACACACTTTTTCAGATCTTTATCTTATAAATGAGCTTTTAAATGAGATTTTATATAGCGCAGTATCCACTAAATGTGCTCAAAGTGCTTTATAAGGGGCCTATTCGGCGATATTACAATTTAAAAAAAAAATTCTGACAGAGACAACGCTGTCAACGGTCAGGTGCTCATTTTACACCTGAGTACGGTGAGAGAATGTGAGTAAAGAGCCTTTTCCAAGGACTCAACTATGCGCTGAGCGAGAGGCTCGAACTCAGGACCTTCCGATCTGAAAGCGAGTGTCATACCACAAGACCACATCACCAGTGCCTGCTCCTTATCTCAATTTCAAGTTTTGTTGGAGATGGAAAGGGATAAAAAATGGAATTTGGATTACCAAAAACATGTCTTGATTGTTTTAAAGAAAATATTATCACATCACTATTTTGAGACGCAAGCACAATGAAACAGTAGCACACCACTTGCTTGAATGTCAACCTCTTGAAGACCTGAGATGCACATTCCTCCCACCAAATCCAAGCATCAGTAACACACTTTATAGTCACCTGGAACAACTACAAAAGACATCTAACTTCTACGTCGCGGCACGAGACCGAAGGGCTAGAGCTCAGGTGGTCACTGGTTCGGATAAGTAAGTAAGTAAGAGATGCAAGCAAAAAATTGTGAAAAGTCTAGCTGTCATGGGTATCATCCACTTTAAGATGAATCTTTGACATGTATTTGTTTGACGTCTCAAAATAGCGATGTGATAATATTTTCTTTAAAACAATCAAAACATGTTCTTGGTAATCCAAATTTCATTTTTTATCCCTTTCCATCTCTAACAAAACTTGAAATTGTTATGAACTATTCCAGATATATTTTTTTTTTTAGTTTGCACAATATGTTTGTGTGTGCAACTTACAAACTCAAAGCAAATATCTAAGAGTCACACAAGTTCACAACTGTTAACTAAGCCGTTACAATAGTATACTGTTGTTTTATTTACCCATGCAAATCAAATTGTAATTTTTCCTTGTCTTTTCAGGCTGATGACGACAAAGTAATCAGTGGTTCTTATGATAAAACTCTTAAAATTTGGGATTTGAAATCAGGGGAGTTGAGGCAGACATTACGGTAAGCAGTTTATTTTAACTTAATCTGCTACAATCTTCTTTTCATCATCATCATCATCATCGTCATCATCATCATTTATCACTGTCATATAGATAGTATGCACTTGGCTAAGAAGTTCAATTACAATGCCATCCAGAAGTATAACGGACCAAAACACGAAACTATGTGTAATCATGAACTTTTAAAGTCTGGTTAATACCGTGTAGTGAATGATGTCTTTTTTCTGTAATGTGTTCTCAGAGGTCACCAAGGTTCTGTGTTGTGTGTGCACTTTAGTGAAACAAAGATTGTCTCGGGATCTGTTGACAAAACCATCAAGGTAAACTATGTTTTTTTAATCTGCTGTAAAATCATACCTTTTAAATTAAATTAAATTAAATTGAGCCTTTTAAATTAAATTAAATTAAATTGAGCTTTATATAGCGCATTATCCACTAAATGTGCTTAAAGCGCTTTACAAGGGGTCCCCGGTCAACAGCAACATTTAACATGTAGGACGGGAGATGGCGCCTGTTAGGCGATATTACAATTTTTCGGACAAAGACAACGCTGTTAACAACCAGGTACTAATTTTACACCTGAGTACGGTAAGAGAATGTGGGTAAAGAACCTTTTCCAAGGACTCAACTATGCGCCTAGCATGAGGCTCAAACCCAGGACCTTCCGATCCGAAAGAGAGTGTCATACCACTAGACCACATAGCCGCACCTTTTATTCTGTTTATATATCAATTAGACAAGTTTTTTGAGATGTCATCGTCTGTTGTTGAAGGCTGTGTAGTGTTGTAACAAAGCTACAGAGACTGTTAGTCTAGTCAGTGACAGAATGAATAATGGCAAATGTTGGCAGTGACATTTTGTCCTTGGGTAGGACAGATTACACACACTACCCAATACCAAACTGGACTCGAGTGTGAATATCTACCAAGCAAGTTGTAGTGACAGATATTGTAAGAGTGCTAAGTGCTTTTACTAAAATGTTCTTTACAGGGTCGAGTTGTATTGTTTTAAAATGAAATTTAACTCAATATGGTCAATTACAGGAATGAATGAATGAATTAAGCACTGCAAAGTACTTTGAAGATTGAGCATAATTGTGGTTTTACGGAATTTAAATTTCCACATTTATATTTGAAATATTTGAATGGTTGCTAAGGGTCCACAAAAACAAATATTATCAAGTACCTTTAGCAGAACATGGGCATTGACTCTCCATGGACCTGTGAAAATCTTACATATTGCAGAGTCAAACTTTGGTTATTCTCATTTCATGCGTATTTACTGGATGAGTTTTTGGATCATCTTGGTCATGGATGGATGATAAAAATAAATTCTATTTATCACAAAATCCCAAACCCAGAGCTGCCAACATTTGTTTTCCACCGGAATTTTCCTTTTATTTTTTATTTTTTAAAATTCCTGAATCTCGTTTTTTTGTTGTTTTTTTTCTCTTTGATTTTATTCCTTGATGATTTAATAATATTTACTCGGGTAAATTGACTAATCTGAGTTATTTATTGTTGTTGATATCAATTTTCTTTTGGATTTCATAACAAAGACTTTAAATTCTTAATATCGCTGTACTGTATAGTAATAATCAGGATTGATACTTGAATGTAATATGAAGGGTGTCAGTCACTGATACTTTTGATGTTTTAGTAAAATGTCAATGACAATTGTCAGCTGAGAAAGAAAACATTTTGGTCTGTGGAATCTTCAAGAGAGAGAGAGAGAGAGAAAGAGAGAGAGAGAGAGAGAGAGAGAGCTATCAAATATTTATTAATCAGAAGAGTAGGTAGAGTCTTGTGTTAAATTAATATGTAATTTAGGTGTAACAATTTTTCGCATATAACTAGAGACATACACATTTTCCCAATAGGTCTGGAACCATGAAGGGAGTTGTATGAATACATTGTGCGGTCACCAGGATGCAGTGACTTGCCTAATGTTTGATTCCACTCGCATCGTCAGCGGCTCCCTGGATCACAATCTAAAGTTTTGGGATGTTCATTCTGGCGAATGTCTCAACACCATTGACTGGAAGATGGCTGAGGGACATACAGGCGTAGTCAGGTGTTTGCAGGCAGACAGTTGGCGAGTGGTCAGTGCTGGTGATGATAAAACTATCAAGGTATATAATCATTGAACCAATAAGTTAAACATAATTTATTAAATCAGTGACCATTCCTGTTTCAGTCCAAGGGTTTCATGCATAGATCTTATTATAGACACCCTGATCAGATCTCATGGGCTATTGTTACTTATTGATGCAAATAGATCATTCAAGTGCAGTCCTTTTTTTTTTTTTTGTCCCATCTTGGACCTCAATTTTAGTTCAACTTTTTATTGGTCTAAGATCAAACAAAATGGTTCTTTTTCTTGGGATTCATTCTTGTCCTCTGTTTGACCGTCCTGTCATCTCTTTCCTGCGATTGATTAGACCTAACACGACACTTATTAACTCCTGGAAATAAATAATTAACGCTTGAAATTATTTTTATTTTCATCTATGATGAATCTCTTTGTGCTATCTGATGATAGGGATGATGTTTCCAACTCACTTGAATTAGCATTCCCGTGTTCTTATCTCGGCCATCTGACCTTGAATTTTCTCCATATTTTTTTTGGAGAAAGGGTAGATGGGAAATATCTACATCAACATTGCTTCCAAAAGTGTTGTACAGGTAGCTAAATAGCAACTCTTGATAAAATGTGTGACAAATATTGTTGTTCACCACGAAAATTTATTCTCGTTCTTCTTCTTCTTCAAGTACCAAGTCTGTGCCAGACATCGGTGATCATGGTACGCCATTCATCTCTTTGATCACATAACCTCAGAAAACTAATATTGCTCTTCTCTTTCTTTGTCACCCAGCTGTTCAAACTATTCAAATATGTTTTTCTTGGTCTACCTGTACTCTTTTTACCTTCTATCTTTCCTGTGAGAGCAAGATGTTCAATACATTTATGTCGATTTGGGTGCCCTAAAAATTGCATTTGTCTTTTCCTTATTGTACGAATTAATAACCTTTTAGTTTCAGCTTGCTCTAATACTTCTTCATTAGTTTTCTTCTCTGTCCATGAGATTCTTAACATCCTTCTAAGAAACCACATTCTCGTGAAGTAGGAAAATTGTGAATGAATCCATTGTTTGATAGATGGTTGGCAACATCAAGTTGAATTATTTTCTTGAATAATTTTTTTTTAAAGATTTAGATACTCAATGTACTTAAACTTTTTTCCATTTATCCACTTAAGAATTCATTGCTTTTGTATTATGATTCTTCTTTTTCTTCAAGTACCTAGTCTGTGCCAGACATCGGTGATCATGGTACACCATTCATCTCTCTGATCAGATAACCTCAGAAAACTAATATTACTCTTCTCTTTCTTTGTATTATGATAGTGGCTTTAAAATTGTTATTTATTATATGTGTATTTTATATTCTTCATGTTTCTGATTGGTTCTATGATCATCAGGTCTGGAATCTGGCAACAGGAGAAAGGCTGGTAACTCTAAGGGACCACACAGATGGAGTGACCTGTCTGCAGTTTAATGACTTCATCATCGTCTCAGGTTCATACGACAAAACAGTCAAATTGTGGGATTTCAGCTGCTGTTGATGTTTAGATAGAATTCACTAAAATTAGACGTGGTTTTAGCTTTGTTTGGTTTTTATATTTTTTGTGCTGCTTTATAAAGGTCAATTACGGAAAAAAATGTATACATAACAAGCAGGCACCCAAGCCTGTGCTGTGTTGAAACATTTGGTAAGTTTGTTTTTTTTAAAATTTATTTTTATTACAATTACAGGATTTGATAAGTGGTAAATTGCAATTGACTCAAGGTGAACAAGCACTGCGTATTATATATAATGCTTTTTGGGTAGTTATACTTAGTTTGGTTTTTTTTTTCTATTTTATTATCTTAAAAAAAGACAAAAAATGCCTTTTGTTCTCGGCAGTCTATGGAGTAAAAGTTTATACGGTTTCTGTATTGACTGTAATAATAGCATGCTACCCTGTGGGTAGGACGCTGATCAATCTTTTGATTCATCAGGCAAGATTAACAATATTATTATATAATCCTTTTATTAATTTCTTTGTTTTGTATCTTTGTCTTCAATGCTATGATGGGAGAGACAGACCAATTCAATGTTATGTTAGTGAGTTGATATTTATTGGTGCTTACCTCTAGGTTGTTGATATCACAGTTGGGAACACTCCAGCTGGATAATGTTTGAATTCTATTCAAAGTTGTATATTATTAATAATTGTAATAACAAGTTTATCCTTGTGATACAATGTCTTGTTTCAATGATGCAATAATGAGAGAATGGATCTGATTTTTAAAAAAATTTGAAATGATTTATCAGCTGACACATGTTGTGGGGTTTCCGTAAGATTTCTCAGTCAATTTAATCACATTTTGATTAGTTTTTAACCTAATAACAAAAAACAAAAGCTAATTGAGTTAATTTACCCATGATAGTGTCTCATGAGTTAATATTTTTTTTTTTTCAAGTTGATGTATTTGTTGTTTTGCTGTTGTTGTTGTTGTTGTGGTTTTAATGTCAACAAAAACAAAAAGGACAATTTCTTGTCCATTTTTAATTTCTAGCTATAAAACTGCCTTATGTATGTAAGATAATTATCTGGGTGGGGTTCCTACCTCCCATAGCGGGCAGGGAGGTACTTGCTGTGTCTTCAATCCCCTCTAATCTGTTTTCCAATTGCTTTCTGTCTTTGTCTTGGAATGAGATTGCTTGGTTTTGTTCTGACATTGGTCGGAGTCCTTGGCTGAGAGGGAAACAGTCGAATGTATAGTTAATGTTTTGGGAGATGATATTTTTTTCCTTGTAAATCATCTCTCTGTTATGCATTGTATTATGTTTAGTTTACATATTATATTATAGGATTGGTAAACATTTGAGTGTGTTCCTCTTAGTTGGGACCTGTGCTTGTGTCTGGATGAGACTTTTAGTGTGATCTCAAACTAAGTACTTTGACGGTGTGCTCTTGGAATCTACATCTGTTCCCTATTTGAACCAATTCCCCTTTGTCTGACCTTGTCTTTTGTGCTTAAATTGTAATTCTAGAACTTTTTACTATCCCATTTTCTTCCTTTTTACTGGCGCTGATATGACCTTAATGTGTTGCAAGCGCCGTAAAACCCTTAAAAAAAAAAAAAAAAAAAAAAAAGGTAATTATATGTAATGAAAAGTGACTTTATACCAAGGAGGTTATAAATAGAATTGGAGCTCTCAGCCCCTCTTACTGCTTGTTGGCATTATGTGCGCGAGACGGCTAAGACGAACAAAGGTTTCACGAGACGCATGAAGTCAAAGGTTTGCTCGCGTCCATAGTTAAGAGAAGTTTTAAAAGTAAATTATCCCACCTGTGAAACCTCTGATCTTTACTTACAGTCTCCTTTTATTGCAACTGACAACAACATCGTTGATTATCCTATTATTGTGATTAATTTTTATTTACTGTCAGTATAAACTACCAGTGTTTTGACCTCATGCGTTGGGAATATGGGTTAGCAGAACAAGCCTCGGTCACATAATGCAGTGAACTCTCCGGTTTTATTTTAAGCTCCTTGCTTTAAACAGTACATAAAGGGGAATGGGATTATTTTAATAACGTAGACAAACTATGTGTGCGATACTTTGTTTTGTGTATGTGTTTTTTGTTTGTTTTTATTGTTGTTGTTGTTGATGTTTTCAAAGAATTAGTCATAATAGAAATACATAGGAATATCTTTGTGACATTTGATTTTTTATTTCAATTTTTATACAATTATATACATATTTTATAAACGACTCATTTGTGTGGTTAAACGAAATGTATGAGATTGGTACAAAATCTCATTATATGAATTGAATGTGATAATGTGATTTTTAAAAAAGTCAAAATACAATACAAAACGTTTGTATCGGCTGATAAGCTGTGGCAAAACTCGTGTTTGATACAATGGTCACGGTCTGATAACCCGCCTGTAGGACGACATTCCCAGGTTATCAGAGGGAATGGGTTGCAAGATTTGCAATGAAAAATTGAAGCGACAGAAGAAAAAAAAAGGGAAAGTCATGCCCATAAATTTCAATAAGATTTTATGGTTATGCATTTTATTTATTTTATTTTTGTTTTTGTTGTTATTGTTGTTATTATGATTATTATTAGTATTATTATTATTATTATTTTTATTTTTTTAGATTTATTTTTTTTTAAATTATTTTTTTCATTCCTATGTTCTTCTTCTTCTCCTTCTTCTCCTTCTTCTTCTTCTTCTTCTTCTTCTTCTTCTTCTTCTTCTTCTTCTTCTTCTTCTTCTTCTTCTTCTTCTTCTTCTTCTTCTTCTTCTTCTTCTTCTCCTCCTCCTCCTCCTCCTCCTCCTCCTCCTCCTCCTCCTCCTCCTCCTCCTTCTCCTTCTCCTTCTCCTTCTCCTTCTCCTTCTTCTTCTTCTTCTTCTTCTTCTTCTTCTTCTTCTTCTTCTTCTTATTATTATTATTATTATTATTATTTTAATCTGTTTTTTATTAATTTATTTTTAAAAATTTATTTGTTGTTGTTATTGTCTTTTCCCGACAAGTAGAAACCAGGAGGTTTGGGCAACACCTCAACCATAATGTCTTTTCTTGACCATTTGCTAGCCAATCATGAAATTTTCAGTTGTCAGATTGGGAGACCTTCCGAAAGCTCCTACATCCCCAGTATTCTTGTTCTTGTAGGGGGTTTGGGAGGGGGAAAACTTTTTTTATAATGTTCTAGTGGGGGGTTTGGGAGGGGGGGAGGGAGGGAATACTGGGGGGGGGGGGGATGTAGGAGCTTTCGGAAGGCCTTCCGTCAGATTTACTACTATTGGGTAATATACTGGAATATACTGGAATCAGAGACGCAGTTCAAATCCTTACTTTTTGTGTACCTCAATGAAAATTAAACTTGACAGGTACGAGACACTCCAAAGGGGAGGACAAAGATGTGAAAGGGTTCATTGTAAAGCAGTCCTTGTTGAATCTAGTCGCACGATATGTAATTCGATCGTAAACATTGAGCTGGGGGCTTGTGAACCAATTTTCTGAATCAGATTGCTCCTTTTGCAATAAAATTGGATTAAAATTATATTGGTCTGTTAATTTGGTGGCGAGATTGGGTTATATGGCAAAGAAACTGGATAGAGAGGGGTGTTTTTATCAGAAAGAGATATTCTAATATATGAGAGTAGTATGATATAACGCAGTTTGTGTTATTACAGAGAGGGTTATTGGGTGGTGACCCTTGTATAATTTACATTTATTGAAGTGTATCAATACGTCGTTGTGATCTTATATTCTTGTTCCATTAAGCTTTTTTTGATTGCCGGCAGCATTAAACATCATATTGAATTATTCTGATTGTTTTATTGGGAATAATGTTTAAACTATTATTATTATTATTATTATTATTATTATTATTATTATTATTATTATTATTATTATTATTATTATTATATTATTATTATTATTATTATTATTATTATTATTATTATTATTATTATTAACTTTATTGTTGTTATTATTATTATTATTATTATTATTATTATTATTATTATTATTATTATTATTATTATTATTATTATTATTATTATTTATTATTATTGTTATTACAATTATAGTTATTAGCACTACTACTTTCACTGCTAATTCGCGGGTGGTTGGATGGGAGCATCACCCTTGAATCATATACCTATGATGTTCGCATGGGTGTACGATCCGATAGTGATGTCGCTTCTTCTTCTCTTTACTAGCGTATCCTGCTTCTTTGGTTTGTGATTGTATTTTTGACAGGGGATATTTTTTTTCCTGTAAATCCTCTGCCTGTTTGTTCTTGGTTATTTATAATTTAGCTTATATCTTTAGGTTATGATTTTGATTGACATTTGTACTATTTTTGTTAGATTGCTTGTTTTTTTGTTTCAGCGGTCTCTCATATAACCTCAATTGTGTTGGAAGAGACCTAAAGCAACAAACAAACAAAAAAAATCACTGCTAATTCCAGGTTTATCCCATAAATAAGTTTCCATTCCTCATAATAAAAGGGCCTATTATATAATAATGATACTTGGCACACTGGTAGACCTAGGATATAGGGAATGTCTCGTAGAATTGTGTACATCTGTGCTGAATAGTTTCGACTGAGCATCCATTTCCTGTTTACAGTTGGATCACAATGACCAGCAAGGTGAACCTACAGATAATGGAAGAATCTCTAATATATGATAAGTGATGAGGAGGGGGTGGGGTTCCTTACCTCCCATAGGGGGCAGGGAGGCACTTACTTTGTCTTCTATCCCCCTATATTTGTTTTACAACAAGAGATGAAGTGAGTAGAAAAGTGCCAGAAGACAATAGAGAATAAAAAATTTTCGCGGCGGTGGTGGGGTTTGAACCCGTGACCTTATTGGTACGACAACTCTGCCTGGCCGGTGAGAGCGTGACTCTTAACGTATGAGCTATCCACGAACACAAAAACTATATTTGTTTTCCAACATGCTTTCTGTCTTTGTCTTGGAATGAGATTACTTGGTTTTGTCCAGGCCCTAGCTGGGAGGGAAGCAGTCAAATGTATGAGTTTTGGGAGATGATATTTTTTCCCTTGTAAATTATCTCTCTAAAATGCACTATTGTTTTGTTTTATTTACATATATATTTCTGGGTGGGGATCCTGACCTCCCATAGCGGGCAGGGAGGTACATACTTTGTCTTCTATCGCCTTATATCTGTTATCCAACATGCTTTCTGTCTTTGTCTTGGAATGGGATTACTTGTTTTTTTCCTGGCCCTCGTCGGAGTCCTGGCGGGGAGGGAAACAGTCAAATGCATAGTTATTGTTTTGGGAGATGATATTTTTTTCCTTGTAAATCATCTCTCTGTTATGTATTATTATATTTATTTTTAATGTTTAATGTAAGCATTTGAGTGTATTCCTCTTTGTTGGATTTTGTGCTTGTGTCCGGATGAGACTTATAGGTGGTCTCAAACCAAGTACTTTGATAGTGTGCTCTTGGAATCTACATCTGATCCCTATTTATTCCCAATTCCCCTATGTCTTACTTTTTCTTGGGTGCTTTATTTGTAATTCTAAAACTTTTTACTATCCCATTTTCTTCCTTTTTACTGGCGCTGATATAACCTAAATGTGTTGAAGCGCCATAAAACCCTTAAAAACTAAAAAACTAACATATATATTTGTAAACATTTGAGTGTATCCCTCTTAATTGGGACTTGTGCTTGTGTCTGGATTAGACTTTTAGGTGATCTCAAACTAAGTACTTTGATAGTGTGCTTTTGGAATCTACATCTGTTTCCTATTTGAACCAATTCCCCTTTGTCTTACCTTTTCTTGGGTGCTTTAATTGTAATTTTAGAACCTTTTACTATCCCATTTTCTTCTTTTTTACTGGCGCTGATATGACCTTAATGAATTTGTTTCAAGTGCCGTAAAACCCTTAAAAACAAAAACAAAGAATTATGTATCCATATTTATAGATAAAAAATAATGGCATACTGTGTGATCTTGGTCGTTTTTGTCCCGAATTATTGAGGAGGAAAACTTATCTTGAGATAGACCTACCACTATTATTAGAAGCATTAGTTATTAAGTATTACTCTTTTTTTTTTATTTGTTTATTTTACTTTTTCATAATTATTTTCATTATTGCCATCATGAATATGATACTCTCGTTTTACACATGTACTATTTTATCATGGTAACCCGTTAATGCATGTAACACAGAAAATTACATGTGGTATTTTGTAAGATAATTAGAAGCTCGTGATTTATACATGCAGCACATAATTTCGTTTTGTAGTCACGTTAGCTATTATTTTGGATGGTAATGGGTGGGATATGTCAGCTGCCTCTGAACTGATAGGCTCGGATTTGCTATTTCTTCTATCCTCTCAATATCAGTCTTTCCCAGATGTTCCTGTTCTAGAACGGCACCGTTTTTTTTGCCTGGGTTCTGCCTGTAGTCTTTTGCTGTTATGGACAACTTTTTCTTCTTCTTTTAAATCATCTTTTTGTTATATATTAGTAACATCAATAATATAGATTTTTGATATAATGTTTATTTTGTAACTATCGAGTGTGTTTCTCTCAGGGATTTCAGTGTGGGACTTTTACTTTGAAAGGGTTTCAGACTAGCTACAGGGGTATTGAGATGTCAACTTTTTCTTATGTGCCTATAACTAGGTCTAAATCTTTTGACTTCTCTATCATCATTTTACTTGCACTGAAATATCCTAAAAGTGTTGCAAGCACTGTAAAACTCCGAAAATCAAAGACAAGGATATCCCATCACTCCCCTTTAGCTGTAGCACACATACCTGCCAACCCTTCCGCTTTTGGTGGAATCATTCCTATTTTCACTCTTCCTTTTTGTACTTTTCTGCCATTGTCTCCGATTTTCTAAAAAATGATGATAATGGTAAGAATTTTAAAAAATGAAGAAGGGGGGGGGGGGGGGGGGGGTTTAAAGGGTGAAATTCCTATTTTTTGTCTCAAATTCCTATTTTTAGGCGTTCTGATTCCACTTTTTGAATGTGAAGGGTTGGCAGGTCTAAGCATATAAGACCCTAGAAATGTCACAAGGTCTGAAAAACTCTTAAAAGTAAACCAATTCATAACTTGGCATTTTATATTTATGAAAAGCAAATTATAAAAATGATCATGTTCATTGCGTATTTCATTCTTGTCATGATAATGTACAACAACTATCAACATTGCATGCCGATGTTACCCATGTGGCTTATATTTTCATCGTGCCTCATTTTACAATTCTCATTCCTTGCCTGGTGTGTAAATCGGGTTTGCTGTGCTGTGTTCATTTCACATGTCATTCCCTGCTTAAAGTGTTCATATTATGCCCTTTTCATTCCCGAATTGTCCCAGTACAATGGTTGTGTGGAAATAGGTGTCATTCCCTTCTCTAGGAAGGGTGTGTGTAGATACTTTTAGAGTGGGGGAAATTCCCCTCAGGGGTGGGGACGTAGGGGTGTTGGACTTTCCTTGGGCGGCAGGAGGGCACTTACTGTGTCTTCTATCCCTCTTTATCTTCTTTCCAATATTCTTTTTGTCTTTGTCTTAGGATGAAATTACTTGGTTTTGTCCTGGCACTGGCCGGATACCCTAGCTGGGAGGTAAACAATCAAATGTATCGTTAATTTTGGGAGATGATATTTTTTTCCCCTTGTAAATCATCTCTCTGGTGTGCATTATATTATGTTTTATTACATATTATATATGATTTGTAAACATTTGAGTGTATTCCTCTTAGTGGAGACCTGTGCTTGTGTCTGAATGAGACTTTCAGATGATCTCAAACTAAGTACTTTGATAGTGTGCTCTTGGAATTTACATCTGTTTCCTATTTGAACCAATTCCCCTTTGCCTTACCTTTACTAAACCATTTTCTTCCTTTTTACTGGCGCTGATATGACCTAAATGTGTTGCAAGCGCCGTAAAATCCTTTAAAACAAACGAACATATCTTTCTGAATCATTTGTTATTTCAATGTGGCTTTATGTGCTTGTTCTGGAATGGGACCATTTGATTTTGCCAGGGCCCTCCCAAGGGTCTTTTGCTGTCAGGAAAAACAGTTGGTGGGTGGGGCTCCTGACCTTCCATAGTGGACAGGGAGGTACTTGCTGTGTCTTTTATCCCCTGTATCTCAATTTGCTTTTTGTCCTTGTCTTGGAATGAGATTATTTTTTTGTCCTGACCCTGGCCGAAGTCCTTGGCTGGGAGGGAAACAGTCGAATGTATAGTTATAGTTTTGGGAGATGATATTTTTTCCTTGTAAATCATCTCTCTGTTATGCACTGTACTACGTTTTGTTTACATATTAAATATGATTTGTAAACATTTGAGCGTATTCTTTTTATTGGGGACCTGTGCTTGTGTCTGAACGAGACTTTTAGGTGCGGGTGGTTGGATGGGAGCATCACCCTTGAATCATATACCTATGATGTTCGCATGGGTGTACGATCCGATAGTGATGTCGTTTCTTCTTCTCTTTACTAGCCTATCCTGCTTCTTTGGTTTGTGATTGTATTTTTGACAGGGGATATTTTTTTTTCTGTAAATCTTCTGCCTGTTTGTTCTTGGTTATTTATAATTTAGCTTATATCTTTAGGTTATGATTTTGATTTACATTTGTACTATTTTTGTTAGATTGCTTGTTTTTTTGTTTCAGCGGTCTCTCATATAACCTCATTTGTGTTGGAAGAGACCTAAAGCAATAAACAAACAAAAAAATAAGACTTTTAGGTGATCTCAAACTAAGTTTTTTAATAGTGTGCTCTTGGAATCTACATCTGTTTCTTATTTGAACCAATTCGCCTTTGTCTTCCCTTTAATTGGGTGCTTTAATTGTAATTCTACAACTTTTTACTATCCCATTTTCTTCCTTTTTACTAGTGCTGATATGACCTAAATGTGTTGCAAGCGCCGTAAAACCCTTAAAAACAAACAAAAACAGTTGGGGGAATTTATCTATTTGTAAGAGATGATGTGTTATCCCTGGTAAATTGTCTATGTTTCTATTCGAGTATGTATTCCCTTTGACAGATGTTCTGTAACAGTGTTAGCCAAACGAGCTGCTAGGATATACCGCATTTGGATCTACTTCCGATATCCTTTGAACTAGTCTTCATTGAACTGGCGCTGAAATGACATAAAAATGTCACAAGCGCCTTAAAACCTTTAAAGTAAATCAAGTAGCTATGATTATGTGTATGTCAAATTAACTTGATTTTCTTCTGAATGGAATTATTTAAGTATGTGAGCTTGTGTGAGTGTTGTTTGTGTGGCCTTGTTTGTTTGTTGTTTGTGTTGCAAGCGCCGTAAAACCCTTAAAAACAAAGATTTCAATGTGTTGAAAGCAAGATGTAGATCTATTTGTCACATGACCGATGGCTATGGATCTGAGTATGCATAACCCCTATGCCATCTCTTCCTACCCTACATCCAGCCTCTGATATTCGTCAAATTTACGATTACGTATATGTGTAATGAGAAATGTATTTTGTGTAAGTGTTAATTGTAAAGTGTATTTTGATTCAATTCTCTTGTTTGTTGATTTGTGTTTTTCATACTTCAGTCCCAATGGAGGAGTGTTAAGGCATTATAACACATTCTGTGCCAACAATGATAATATTGTTACTACAATGACTATCAATTATAGAATAAATATTTTATAACAATAATGGAAGTAATTGTTTACGTGTATTTTTTTTTTTTTTTGTTCCTCTGGATTTATGTCTCTCTCTCTCTCTGGGTGGGGATCCTGACCTCCCATAGCGGGCAGGGAGGTACATACTGTGTCTTCTATCCCCTGATATCTGGGTGGGGATCCTGACCTCCCATAGTGGGCAGGGAGGTACATACTGTGTCTTCTATCGCCCTATATCTGTTATCCAACATGCTTTCTGTCTTTGTCTACGAATGAGATTACTTGGTTTTTTCCTGGCACTCGTCGGAGTCCTAGCTGGGAGGGAAACAGTCAAATGCATAGTTATTGTTTTGAGAGATGATATTTTTTTTCCTTGTAAATCATCTCTCTGTTATGTATTATTATATATGTTATTTTTAATGTTTAATGTAAGCATCTGAGTGTATTCCTCTTTGTTGGATTTTGTGCTTGTGTCCGGATGAGACTTATAGGTGGTCTCAAACTGAGTACTTTGATAGTGTGCTCTTGGAATCTACATCTGATCCCTATTTGTTCCCAGTTCCCCTTTGTCTTACTTTCTCTTGGGTGCTTTAATTGTAATTCTAGAACTTTTTACTATCCCATTTTCTTCCTTTTTACTGGCGCTGATATAACCTAAATGTGTTGCAAGCGCCGTAAAACCCTTAAAAGGCGGGTGGTTGGATGGGAGCATCACCCTTGAATCATATACCTATGATGTTCGCATGGGTGTACGATCCGATAGTGATGTCGTTTCTTTTCTCTTTACTAGCCTATCCTGCTTCTTTGGTTTGTGATTGTATTTTTGACAGGGGATATTTTTTTTCCTGTAAATCCTCTGCCTGTTTGTTCTTGGTTATTTATAATTTAGCTTATGATATCTTTAGGTTATGATTTTGATTGACATTTGTACTATTTTTGTTAGATTGTTTGTTTTTTTGTTTCAGCGGTCTCTCATATAACCTCAATTGTGTTGGAAGAGACCTAAAGCAACAAACAAACAAACAAAAAAAAACCCTTAAAACATAAAACATATCCCCTGATATCTGTTTTCCAACATGCTTTCTGTCTTTGTCTTGGAATGAGGTTACTTGGTTTTGTCCTGGCCCTGATTGGGGTCCTGGCTGGGAGGGAAACAGTCAAATGCATAGTTATTGTTTTGGGAGATGATATTTTTTTCCTTGTAAATCATCTCTCTGTTATGTATTATTATATGTTATTTTTAATGTATCGTGTAAGCATTTGAGTGTATTCCTCTTCGTTGGATTATGTGCTTGTGTCGTGTCCGGATGAAACTTATAGGTGATCTCAAACTAAGTACATTGGTGGTATGCTCTTGGAATCTACATCTGATCCCTATTTCTTCCTAGTTCCCCTTTGTCGTACTTTTTCTTGGGTGCTTTAATTGTAATTCTAGAACTTTTTACTATCCCATTTTCTTCCTTTTTACTGGCGCTGATATAACCTAAATGTGTTGCAAGCGCCGTAAAACCCTTAAAAACAATTAAAAAACATCTCTCTCTCTGTGTCTTAAGATTGAGCATTTATTTAGAATACTTTCTTACTCCTCTTTGGTGTTTCATAAACGCATAACTGGGTGGGGTTCCCGACCTCCCATAGTGGGCAGGGAGGTACTTGTTGTCTTCTATCTCCCTATATCTGTTTTCCAAAATGCTTTCTGTCTTTGTCTTGAAATGAGATTACTTAGTTTTTGTCCTGACCCTGGCCGGAGTCCTTGACTGGGAGGGAAACAGTCGAATGTATAGGTGTAGTTTTGGGAGATGATATTTTTCCCTTGTAAATCATCTCTCTGTTATATTATATACTGTTAGATTTGTATTTTAACATGATTTGTAACTATTTGAGTGTGTTCCTCTTAGTGGGATCTTGTGTTGGTGTCTGGGTGAGACTTTTAGGTGATCTCAAACTAAGTACATTGATAGTTTGCTATTTGGAATCTACATCTATTCCCTATTTGAACAATTTCCCCTTTGTCTTACTTTTCCATCAAGTCTTTTTAATTGTACATCTAGAATGCTTTTACTATTACATTTTCTTCCTTTTTACTGGCGCTGGTATGACCTAATTGTGTTGCAAGCGCCGTACAACCCTTAAAAACAAAAACAAACAATCTCTCTCTGTCTTAAGCATTGAGCTTTTATTTAGAATACTTACTCCTCTTTGGTGTTTCATAAACGCATAAGGTCAACAGTAAGGAGTGCCAGTGACTTTATGTCTTCTGCCAGCTTTCAGGTCCAACCAAAGGATGTCATTTCTCTATCCACCGATCTTCTCCAAGTTTCCAGTGGTCTTCCCCTATTGCGATTACCCTGCGGGGTTCATCTGAGCGCTGTTTTATTTAGCATAATATCCACTGAATGATACATGTCATCTGTTAGGCGATATTACAATTTTTTTCCACCACAATGAGATTAATGGCCAGTTTTACACCAGAGTACAGCGAGAGAATGTGAGTAAAGAACCTTTCCGAGGACTCAACTATCTGTCATCTGCATTTTTTGCCAAGTTGGGGCCTAGATATTCCCAAAAATTTGCCAAGAAATTTGGCAAAAAGACCGAAGTTTGCCAAAAAAGTTGCCAGGCATAACTAAGCCTCCCGGAAAAATAAATATATATACACTTAAAAGGAGGCTGCATTTATTATTTTACGTGATTTATGCGCCCAAACTTTCAGACATCATACTCACACACACAAAATACAAACAGACACATACTGTGGAATAAAACACATTACACTGGCGAACTCAGTCACACATAGGGCCTTCTCCCTCTCATTCAGTATCAGTTTTATCAAACTTTCACACCTACAGACAATCTCAAACGGACACTTTCTCTCAGACTCATCAAAGGCCTAGTTTTCCTTTACTACTCAAAAAAAGAGGCATCACTGAACCTTGCGCCTCTACTTGCATCCACACCCGATGCCCTCTCCTTACATTTACATTGTTTCCACGACGAAATGTGATATTTTGTAAATTTACATACAATCCCTCCCCACACCGTAACAGAGCCAAATATGTTTAGTAATTTCTGGATGTTATCATCATCAAAGCGGTGGTTTCTTTCGTTTTTTTTATAGTCTTACGGCAACGGAATTAGGTCGCTTAAAAAAAGCTCAAATATCAGCGCCAGTAAAAAGGAAGAAAATCGGATGGTAAAAAAATATGAGAGTTAACCATCTTAATGAATGGTTGTTTTGTTTGTTTGTTTTTGAGGGTTTTACGGCGCTTGCAACACATTAAGGTCATATGAGCGCCAGTAAAAAGGAAGAAAATGTGAAAGTAAAAAGTTCTAGAATTACAATTAAAGCACCCAAGAACAGGTAAGACAAAGGTTTTGTTTGTTTTTGTTTTTAAGGGTTTTACGGCGCTTGCAACACATTTAGGTTATATCAGCGCCAGTAAAAAGGAAGAAAATGGGATAGTAAAGAGTTATAGAATTACAATTAAAGCACCCAAGAAAAAGTAAGACATAGGGGAACTGGGAACAAATAGGGATCAGATGTAGATTCCAAGAGCACACCATCAAAGTATTTTGTTTGAGATCACCTAAAAGTCTCATCCAGACACAAGCACAGGTCCCCGCTAAGAGGAATACACTCAAATGTTTACCAATTATATAATATAATATGTAAACTAAACATAATACAATGTATAACAGAGATGATTTACAAGGAAAAAAATATCATCTCCCAAAACTATAACTATTCATTCGACTGTTTCCCTCCCAGCCAAGGAGCTCCGGCAAGGATCAGGACAAAACTAAGTAATCTCATTCCAAGACAATGACAGGAAACAATTGGGAAACGGGTATGGGGGGATAGAAGACAGAGCATGTACCTCCCTGCCCACTATGGGAGGTCAGGATTGACCAGGGCCAGGACAAAACCAAATAATCTCATTCCGAGACAAAGACAGAAAGCGTGTAGGAAAACAGATATAAGGGGATATGTTTTTGTTTTTGTTTTTAAGGGTTTTACGGCGCTTGCAACACATTTAGGTTATATCAGCGCCAGTAAAAAGGAAGAAAATGGGATAGTAAAAAGTTCTAGTATTACAATTAAAGCACCCAAGAAAAAGTAAGACAAAGGGGAACTGAGAACAAATAGGGATCAGATGTAGATTCCAAGAGCATACCACAAACGTACTTAGTTTGAAATCACCTACAAGTCTCATCCAGCACAAGCACAAAATCCAACAAAGAGGAATACACTCAAATGCTTACATTATAACATTCAAAATAAAAATAATAATACACAACAGAGAGATGATTTACAAGGAAAAAAATATCATCTCCCAAAACAATAACTATGCATTTGACTGTTTCCCTCCCAGCTAGGACTCGGCCAGAGCCAGGACAAAACCAAGTAATCTCATTCCAAGACAAAGACAGAAAGCATGTTGGAAAACAGATATAAGGGGATAGAAGACACAGTATGTACCTCCTTGCCCACTATGGGAGGTCAGGAACCCCACCCAGTAATGAATGGTTATGTTTGAACTGAACATCATAATCACAAAAACGATGCGTGAATGATATTTTAAAAATAGTTTTAATATTTTAGTGGGGTCACGTTTGAAAGGTTGACATGTACAATACATAATAATACAAGTAATAATAATGGTGGTGGTAATGATGACGATGAGGAGGAGATGATAGCGATGACGGCGATAAAAAGGAAGAAGGAAATTGCAGCAGGATCCATGACATTCTCATTATCAAAATTATTTATTAAAACACAATACACTGTGGGACGATCACATTAACCATAACCACTAATATTTATAATAACAACAGATTTAAAAATAAAGGGAAACTTTTGAGATTCAGGTGCACATAGTTATGTGGTGTTTCCCCCCTCAATATTGAGGTGTATTTAAATTTAATGTTATAGTTTTAGGGGGAAAAATTATTAACAATTATATGAAATTGGGGGCTATATGTACCAGCTAAAAATAATCAATTTAAAAAAGCAAAAACAAAAGAAGAAAGGCGAGCATTTGGCCACAATAAGAGAGGTAGTAACAGGGGCATTTTTCTGTGCCAGAAGAGCTCGGTACCTTAATGGCCTTCATAATCATCATGCACCGTGTTATTACCTGAAATAAAATAAAAATTAATTATTGTATTTTGATTAAAATGGCGCCATCGTCATCATCATCATAATGAAATTTAATGATTTTGTTGTCAACGTGATTAATTTTGATTAGAAACACAAAAGGCATGACATGACACAGTGAGAATGAGATTCAATATTTTGATGCAGCAACACAATTGCCTCCATATTGCTATACATAGCTTTCAACGTTTAAATTTTATCATGTTTTAATTTCCTCAAGATTCACGATGATTCCAATAATTATAATGTCATACCTGCGCCAACAAAAAAATAAAGAAAACAGAGAGTATAAAAATGTTATCTAGCATTCATCTAATCAAAGAAAGTTGATGGGTTGGTTAAAAGATTACTGACCTTGTCAGATACTATTTAAAGTGCCATCTGTACACAGGGATGGTGAGCAACCCTCAAAAAGAATATAATATATTAAACCCATGGCTAGTAATTGACAAAAGAGCAACATCATTCCCACTCTTCAAATAAAAACATAAATTTGGCTGTTTCTCTCTCAGTTTCTGGGCAAGGATAAGATTAAGTAACCTCATCTTTGGATAAAGACAGAAAGCAAATTGAATGTAGACCCCCCCCCCCCCCCCCCAACACACACACATGCCACAAGGCAACCCAAATTTCTCCACAGACCCATGTATACAGGACTCTTTCTAAGGGACAAACTCAAGTGGATTTGAATACAAATAGTACTGCACAGCCGTTTAGGGAGATAATCTATATGAAGAAAAAAAAAGGTCATCTCTCACAGTAAAAACAAATTAAAACAAAACGGAACACAAAAACACACCTATAAACACTCACAACCAACTGCCTCCCAAAATGGTAAAGGATTCTAGTAAGGATCTGGTAAAAATTCATTCCAGAACAAAAAAAAGAAGAAAAAAAAAAGAAATCAACTAGAAAGAATCAACAACCCTAGTAGCTCTAACCAACCACTCGCAAAACAAATCAAAACATAAAATTCTAAATCTAACTTAACCATGATAGCCCTACCCAAAACTCTGTCCTAGACATTTTAATTTTCTCCAACACAAGCATTTTTTATTACCAAAACAAAAATATGAGTGACCAAACAATTTTGTAAAAATTTACTCAAGTCTATTGCGCTGTAAATGTCACAACAAAAGCTACTGTATTTATTGTTTTGATCTCAAAAATTGAAGAGAAAAAAAGGGGAGGGACCCTCCACTACAACAGATTGCACAGAACTGCTACAATTTTGTCATGGGCATTCGAAAATACATGTCATGAATGAATAACATTTTGGTGAAACAGAATAATTGTAATATGACAAAGAAGAGACACACCTAAAATTATTCTTTAGAAATTCAAACCCCCAACATATGCCAACTGTTTTTGTTTGTTTGTTTTTAAGGGTTTTACGGCGCTTGCAACACATTAAGGTCGTATCAGCGCCAGTAAAAAGGAAGAAAATGGGATAGTAAAGAATTCTAGAATTACAATAAAGCATCCAAGAAAAGGGAAGACAAAGGGGAATTGGTTCAAATAAGAAACAAGTGTAGATTCCAAAAGCACTTTATCAAAGTACTTAGTTTGAGATCACTAAAAGTCTCATCCAGACAAGCACAGGTCCCCGCTAAGAGGAACACACTCGAATGTTTTACAAATCATATATAATATAAAGAAAGTATAATACAGTGCATAACAGAGAGATGATTTACAATGAAAAAAATATCATCTCCCAAAACTAGCTAAACATTCAACTGTTTCTCTCTCAGCCAGGGCATCTGGCCAGGACCAGGGCAAAACTAAGTAATCTCATTCCAAGACAATGACAGGAAACAATTGGGAAACGGGTATGGGGGGATAGAAGACACAGCATGTACCTCCCTGCCCACTATGGGAGGTCAGGATCCCAACCCAGCATATGCCAACTCTTCTCATCTCTGAATATTAAGAGTGAAGTAAAAAAAAAAGAAGATATTATACGAAGTTGAGTATTGACTAAACTTTGGCAAAACCAACCATTCATTTCAGACTAACGCTCAAAAAAATCAATCGTTATTCCTTTCATGGAAGAAAAACAAACTTCTTTAAACATAATATTTAATATCATCCCTTACTTCTCCCAATTAACATTTTGACTAAGGTATCATTCAATTTTCAATTAGTGTAAATATTTAACACTATAAATAAAATCAATCAAAACTAAAATTTTACTAGAATCACTCGTGCAAGAAAAAAAATATTAAAAATCATCTCTAAATCAAAAAACCTGAAATTGGTAACAACTTTCAGAGAGAAAAAAAGAAATGTTTTATGTTGTTTTTAAGGGTTTTACGGCGCTTGCAACACATTTAGGTTATATCAGCGCCAGTAAAAAGGAAGAAAATGGGACAGTAAAAAGTTCTAGAATTACAATTTAAGCATTCAAGAAAAAGTAAGACAAAGGGGAACTGGGAACAAATAGGGATCAGATGTAGATTCCAAGAGCACACCATCAATGTTCTTAGTTTGAGATCACCAATAAGTCTCATCCGGACACAAGCACGGCCCCCACTAAGAGGAATACACTCCAATGCTTACATTATAAATTAGAACAAATATAATAATACATAACAGAGAGATGATTTACAAGGAAAAAAATATCATCTCCCAAAACAATAACTATGCATTCGACTGTTTCCCTCCCAGCCAGGACCCCGACCAGGGCCAGGACAAAACCAAGCAATCTCATTCCAAGACAAAGACAGAATGCAAGCTGGAAAACAGATATAGGGGGATAGAAGACACAATAAGTACCTCCCTGCCCACTATGGGAGGTAGGAACCCCACCCAGGAAAAAAAGAAAAAAAGTACACTTGTAGTCAAAGACTGAAAAGAATGACAAAAACTACACGGAATGGGTCAACGCATATAGAAAAGGAATAGGAAAAGAGACACATGAAATGGTATAGATGAGACAGTAAGAGTGGACAAACAATTCCATCCCTAATGCAAAAGGGAGAAACATCAGGTGTTTAATGCGTATACAGATGAAGACAATTCTTTATTGTGAAATAAAAATAACAAAAAGATATTTGATATGCCCCAAAATGTGATATGAACAATTCAAAAGACCCATGAGGGGAAATAAAATAATCACAATAATTAGACATTACAAAGTACTATACAGTGTTCATAAATAGTTACCATCATAATTCAAAATCCCCGAACACAAAGTTATCACCACTATCGCCATTTTTGTCTTCTTACTTCTGTAATCACAGGTCAGAAAAACAAAAGGAAAACTATATATATATATATGCTTTACATTGAACACTTTGTAAGAATAGATAATAATAATAATAATAATAATAATAATAATAATAATAAATAATAATAATAATAATAATAATAATAATAATAATAATAATAATAATAATAATAATAATAATAATATTAATAAGAACAAAAAAAAACAACTTAATATTATTATTACAAAAAACGACAAAAATAATGCAGATCGCCATACTAAAATGTAAATTTAGTTGTTTTCATTTACCTGTGTTTTTGTTTATAGGGCATTCATTTCAGTGCCAGTAAAAAAGATGATAGAGGAAAAACTGTAGATCTGGTCAAAAGCACCAAAGAAAAAGTAAGACAAAAGGGATTGGTTCAAATAGGGAAAAAAAGATTCCACGAGCAATATATCAATGTTCATATTTTGACATTATTCATTAAAAGTCCTATCCGAGTATAAGCAAAAAGGATCTGGCCAAGAAGGATGTGTTGTGACGAAGCTTCCGGGCGGGTTTGCGACAGTGCACAAATGCGGTAAGGAATTTGCTGATTGGGTCGATTGTCATAACATAGTAGTGTGAGCACCATTAGAAGCTGCTGCCCAGAAGGATACACTCAAATGCTTACAAAGTGCAATATATTCAAAACTTAAAAACTATAATAATACCCAACAGAGAGATAATTTACAAGGAAAAAAACGTCATCTGTCCAAAAAAGAAATTTTACATTTAACTGCTTCCTTTTAAACTTAAGTATCCCAACCAGGACAAGAAAATCATGTTTTAATTGTTGTGTTTAAGGGTTTTCGGCGCTTGCAACACATTTAGGTTATATCAGCGCCAGTAAAAAGGAAGAAAATGGGATAGTAGAAAGTTCTAGAATTACAATTAAAGCACCCAAGAGAAAGGAAGACAAAGGGGAACTGGAAAAAAATAGGGATCAGATGTAGATTCCAAGAGCATACCATCAATGTACTTAGTCTGGGATCACCTAAAAGTCTCATCCAGACACAAGCACAGGTCCCAACTAAGAGGAATACACTCAAATGTTTACAAATCATATAATACAATATGTAAACTAAACATAATACAATGCATAACGGAGAGATGATTTACAAGGAAAAAAATATCATCTCCCAAAATTATAACTATACATTCGACTGTTTCCCCTCCAGCCAAGGAACTCCGGCCAGGGTCAGGACAAAACTAAGTAATCTCATTCCAAGACAATGACAGGAAACAAATGGAAAAAGGGTATGGGGGGATAGAAGACACAGCATCTACCTCCCTGCCCACTATGGGAGGTCAGGATCCCCACCCAGCAGGAAATCATGAGCAATGTCAATCCAGAACAAAGACATAGAACTTGGGAAGGGAAAACAGATGACACAGCAAGCCTGACCCCTCAACCCACCATGGCGGGGTCACAGAACACAATCCCCAAACGTTCAGAAAAGCGAGTGGAGCAGGCACTTATGTTGGTAACAACAAGATATGAAGTGAATAGAAAGTCAAAGACATAGAGAAAAAATTTTTCGCGGCGGTGGTGGGGTTGAACCTGCGACCTTATTGGTACGACAACTCCGCCTGGCAGGTGAGAGCGTGGCTCTACCGTGTGAGCTATCACGAACACAAAAATATTCGTTTCAAACTCAAAGTCATTACTAGATCCCTCTCTCACCCACTTCTTGAGACCGCCGATTCGTTCGACACCACCATCGCGAATAATTTTGACCAGCAGTTAAGCTTAATAGCCAATATTCTCAACACAAACATATAACATAGAAACGATTGAGACATTGAGTATGCTCCGGTGTATGGGGTGAATTTTTAATTCAGAAAAGCGAGTGGAGCAGGCACTTATGTTGGTAACAACAAGATATGAAGTGAATAGAAAAGTGCCAGAAGACAATAGAGAATGAAAATTTTTTTTCATTCAACCCCACCACCGCCGCGAAAAATTTTCATTCTCTATTGTCTTCTGGCACTTTTCTATTCACTTCATATCTTGTTGTTACCAACATAAGTGCCTGCTCCACTCGCTTTTCTGAATTAAAAATTCACCCCATACACCGGAGCATACTCAATGTCTCAATCGTTTCTATGTTATATGTTTGTGTTGAGAATATTGGCTATTAAGCTTAACTGCTGGTCAAAATTATTCGCGATGGTGGTGTACGAACGAATCGGCGGTCTCAAGAAGTGGTGAGAGAGGATCTAGTAATGACTTTGATTTGAAACGAATATTTTTGTGTTCGTTGATAGCTCACACGGTAGAGCACGCTCTCACCTGCCAGGCGGAGTTGTCGTACCAATAAGGTCGCAGGTCAAACCCCACCACCGCCGCGAAAAATTTTCATTCTCTATTGTCTTCTGGCACTTTTCTATTCACTTCATATCTTGTTGTTACCAACATAAGTGCCTGCTCCACTCGCTTTTCTGAATTAAAAATTCACCCCATACACCGGAGCATACTCAATGTCTCAATCGTTTCTATGTTATATGTTTGTGTTGAGAATATTGGCTATTAAGCTTAACTGCTGGTCAAAATTATTCGCGATGGTGGTGTACGAACGAATCGGCGGTCTCAAGAAGTGGGTGAGAGAGGGATCTAGTAATGACTTTGAGTTTGAAACGAATATTTTTGTGTTCGTTGATAGCTCACACGGTAGAGCCACGCTCTCACCTGCCAGGCGGAGTTGTCGTACCAATAAGGTCGCAGGTTCAAACCCCACCACCGCCGCGAAAAATTTTCATTCTCTATTGTCTTCTGGCACTTTTCTATTCACTTCATATCTTGTTGTTACCAACATAAGTGCCTGCTCCACTCGCTTTTCTGAATTAAAAATTCACCCCATACACCGAGCATACTCAATGTCTCAATCGTTTCTATGTTATATGTTTGTGTTGAGAATATTGGCTATTAAGCTTAACTGCTGGTCAAAATTATTCGCGATGGTGGTACGAACGAATCGGCGGTCTCAAGAAGTGGGTGAGAGAGGGATCTAGTAATGACTTTGAGTTTGAAACGAATATTTTTGTGTTCGTTGATAGCTCACACGGTAGAGCCACGCTCTCACCTGCCAGGCGGAGTTGTCGTACCAATAAGGTCGCAGTTCAAACCCCACCACCGCCGCGAAAAATTTTTCATTATTGTCTTCTGGCACTTTTCTATTCACTTCATATCTTGTTGTTACCAACATAAGTGCCTGCTCCACTCGCTTTTCTGAATTAAAAATTCACCCCATACACCGGAGCATACTCAATGTCTCAATCGTTTCTATGTTATATGTTTGTGTTGAGAATATTGGCTATTAAGCTTAACTGCTGGTCAAAATTATTCGCGATGGTGGTGTAACGAACGAATCGGCGTCTCAAGAAGTGGGTGAGAGAGGATCTAGTAATGACTTTGAGTTTGAAACGAATATTTTTGTGTTCGTTGATAGCTCACACGGTAGAGCCACGCTCTCACCTGCCAGGCGGAGTTGTCGTACCAATAAGGTCGCAGGTTCAAACCCCACCACCGCCGCGAAAAATTTTCATTCTCTATTGTCTTCTGGCACTTTTCTATCACTTCATATCTGTTGTTACCAACATAAGTGCTGCTCCACTCGCTTTTCTGAATTAAAAATTCACCCCATACACCGGACAGTACTCAATGTCTCAATCGTTTCTATGTATATGTTTGTGTTGAGAATATTGGCTATTAAGCTTAACTCTGGTCAAAATTATTCGCGATGGTGGTGTACGAACGAATCGGCGGTCTCAAGAAGTGGGTGAGAGAGGGATCTAGTAATGACTTTGAGTTGAAACGAATATTTTTGTGTTCGTTGATAGCTCACACGGTAGAGCCACGCTCTCACCTGCCAGCGAGTGTCGTACCAATAAGGTCGCAGGTTCAAACCCCACCACCGCCGCGAAAAATTTTCATTCTCTATTGTCTTCTGGCACTTTTCTAATCCCCAAACGTTTACCTTTATCATGCCGTGTAGAAAGTGAAATCATAAGTTATAAGTTTTAAAAAAAAATAAATTATTTTACAAAATCTAAATTGGTTGTTGGGAACAGGGGAAAGTGAGGAACAGGAGGACAAGACCATTATTTATGAACTGGTACTTACACTACTAATCTCTGCACAATCATAGTTGATCTTTAACAATTCTATTTACATCTATCCAAGTTAAACTTGGAAACATTAATTAAGTAATAATAATAGAAACAATGATAATAATAATAATAATAATAATAAACTAATAATAATAATAATAATAATACATAATAAAATAATAATATGATATTAATAATAAAAAATAAATAAATGCTTTGAAAGTTTAAAAGTTAAATTATAGTCGCACATGACTCTGGATAAGTAAAGACCAAAAATAACAAAGTACCTTTAGACCCAATGCAAAGAGTCAAAATGAATGGCTTTGATGCGAATATCTTTTTAAAATTTCACCATTCGTGTTCTGATGGAACTCTGACAAGATACACTGACATCTTTCAATGACAGTGAAATATCTCCTTTGTTAACGTACAGCATTTCTTGTGTTGGTTAAGGAATTCAATCAAGGAAAAGAATGGATTGTTTGAACATCCCTTTAAAAGGAAAATCAGACGATAATCACAATTCCCATTTAATGTGCCGGTTATTTATATTTTTTAAATGATTCTTATTATTATGATCACAAAATAGCTGTAAAAACAAATAAGGTACCAAAGCTCTTGTGTTGCCATGGAAACAGGATAAATCATCTTAATAATATCACTATGCCTCCTTGACATTCTGGCCTATACCTCATGTTACAATGGGACGGTTTTAGTTACCAAAATAAACAAGGCAAGGGTGTCAATTAAACAATCTATTACTTCTAACAATGGCAAAAATCATGTGACTTGCGAATGTGAATCTCATTCTAACAAGACTTATCCAGAGTCAAGTGTTTTATTCATATGCATTTATAATACATAATTAAGTTATTGGTAAGACAAAAGCATGCTGTACAAAATATGTAGGTAAAAATTGACACCTCAATGATCTGAAGACCAACTATGGCACTTAGTTTTGTTATGTTCACATTTTCTGACAACACACCGAAGGTTTCAATCATAGCAGCTGAATTTTTTTTCTCTTTCTTTCTTTTAAATGGTGCTTTGGACACTCTTAGTGTCATTTAAACACCATTAAAAAATATGCATGACAAGCAGATAAGAATTCTTAAATATAAACCATGACAAGAAGTTATAGTTATTGAGTTTAACAGCATGATACAATATAATTAGCACCTAAAGGAAAAAGAGGATAAATGGAAATATGATAGAAGAGTATAGATCTAGGCAGCAATTTTTGAAACAGCCTGTAAGTCTCACTTTAATTTTAATAGATCCTGACAAAAAGGATTCACTCAATTGTAATATTATCCATTTTAACGGACACTACCAGTTTTACTATGAAGAGAATATTTACGAGAATAATAAATATTCTTCTATGTAAAGAAACATCGATCACACTTTCTCACTTACTGCACAAGACCCAAGGTAGGAGGTTGTGTTTTGTTTTTGTTTTCAAGGGTTTTACGCCGCTTGCAACACATTAATGTTATATCAGCGCCAGTAAAAGGGAAGAAAATGGGATAGTAAAAAGTTCCAGAGTTACAATTAAAGCACAAAAAAGGTGAAACAAAGAGGAATTGGTTTAAATCGGTTTGTATTTATGTCTTTAAGGGTTTTACGGCGCATGCAACACATTTAGGTTATATCAGCGCCAGTAAAAAGGAAGAAAATGGGATAATAAAAAGTTCTAGAATTACAGTTAAAGAACCCAAGAGAAAGTAAGACAAAGGGGAACTGGGAACAAATAGGTTTTGTTTGTTTGTTGCTTTAGGTCTCTTCCAACACAATTGAGGTTATATGAGAGACCGCTGAAACAAAAAAAACAAGCAATCTAACACTAACAAGAATAGTACAAATGTAAATCAAAATCATAACCTAAAGATATCATAAGCTAAATTATAAATAACCAAGAACAAACAGGCAGAAGATTTACAGAAAAAAAAAATATCCCCTGTCAAAAATACAATCACAAACCAAAGAAGCAGGATAGGCTAGTAAAGAGAAGAAGAAACGACATCACTATCGGATCGTACACCCATGGAACAAATAGGGATCAAATGTAGATTCCAAGAGCATACCACCAATGTACTTAGTTTGAGATCACCTAAAAGTCCCATCCGGACACAAGCGCAAGATCCAACAAAGAGGAATACACTCAAATGCTTACATTATACATTCAAAATAAATATAATAATACATAACAGAGAGAAGTTTTGTTTTTGTTTTTAAGGGTTTAACGGCGCTTGCAACACATTTAGGTTATATCAGCGCCAGTAAAAAGGAAGAAAATGGGATAGTAAAAAGTTATAGAATTACAATTAAAGCACCCAAGAAAAAGTAAGACAAAGGGGAATTGAGAACAAATAGGGATCAGATGTAGATTCCAAGAGCATACCACCAATGTACTTAGTTTGAAATCACCTACAAGTCTCATCCAGACACAAGCATAAAATCCAACAAAGAGGAACACACTCAAATGCTTACATTATACATTCAAAATAAAAATAATAATACATAACAGAGAGATGATTTACAAGGAAAGAAATATCATCTCCCAAAACAATAACTGCATTTGACTGTTTCCCTCCCAGCTAGGATTCCGGCCAGTGCCAGGACAAAACCAAGTAATCCCATTCCGAGACAAAGACAGAAAGCATGTTGGATAACAGATATAAGGGGATAGAAGACACAGTATGTACCTCCCTGCCCGCAATGGGAGGTCAGGATCCCCACCCAGAACAGAGAGAAGATTTACAAGGAAAAACATATCATCTCCAAAACAATAACTATGCATTTGACTGTTTCCCTCCCAGCCAGGGCCAGGACAAAACCAAATTATCTCATTCCAAGACAAAGACAGAGAGCATGTTGGAAAACAGATATAAGGGGATAGAAGACGCAGTATGTACCTCCCTGCCCACTATAGGAGGTCAGGAACCCCACCCAGTTATTTGAATTGAATAGTCTACAACTGATTTACCCTGTGTGTCCCATTTTCTTCAAATTGTACGAATAAAGACGCCGGCAATGAAATTAAAATCAATAGATAATTTATTAACTTGCCAGATTTTTAAAAAAAATCAATCCCATTGTTGAAAAGTTACATACAGTGTACTTCTATGCCACATAACCATGTTTGTACATATAACCAACCATATGTGACCTAATCATCACAGGCATTATGAAAATTCATATTCATGAACTCAATGCCCCTTCTCTCTCAATTTTTTTTTGTCTAACCAAGATAAAACAATTAAATTTTCAGAAAGAAAAGATTGAATATCCTCTACATTCAAACACAAATCTCATATTCAGAGGTTTCCTCCATTTTGACTTCGGGGATTTTATGCACATGCATTACTCTTAGCTCACATCAGAGCCAGATAAAGAAAAGTCAGACAAACCGAACTAATCAAAAAAAAAAAAAAAAAAAAAAAAAAAAAAAAAGAACAATTAAATTTCAGTGTTTCTCATCTAATACTATCAAAGGTCGACAAAGACAGAGAAATACGGAATCAAAAACAAGAGGGAGATGTGCAAAATATATAATAATAATGATAGATAATGACACCTTAGAAAAGCACAGGTCCCAACTAAGAGGAATACACTCAAATGTTTACAAGTCATATATATGTAAACAAAACAATACAGTGCATAGCAGAAAGATGATTTACAAGACAAAAAATATCATTTCCCAAAACTCTAACAATACATTTGACTATTTCCCTCCCAGCTAGGGTATCCGGCCAGGGCCTGGACAAAACTAGGTAATCTCATTACAAGACAAAGACAGAAAGCATGTTGGAAAACAGATATAGGGGGAGAGAAGACAAAATAAGTGCCTCCCCGCCCACTACGGGAGATAAGGAACCCCACCCAGCAGGCCTAAAAGAGCAATATCTTGGCTGAAAAGTGTATACTTCGGAAATAAAATCCAACAGCTTTAAGAAATAACTAAAATGTAATTACACATATTAGTTTTGTGTGTGAGTGAGGAATTTCAAGAGCAAAACTTCCAGCTTAATTGGAATTGAAAACATGGTACCAAACAAACTAAGAATGCTGCAAATTTAACAACAACCCCCCCCCCCCCCCCCCCCCAATAAATCCAGAAAAAACACAAATGAAACGATATAGATGTAGGTGATGAAAATCATGTAGAGTGTGTAAAAAGTGTGGTAAAGTATTAGAAGAAGAGAATACAGTCAGTTAAATATTGAGGATTGATTCAGACATGAAAAAACAACAACAAAAAACATTACAATTTAGGTGTGAGCAGGGCTGCCAAGTACACAAATGGTGTTTCAATAATCCTGTTTTGTTGATAAAGGGGAAACCCAAAACGTTCATTTGATCTGTTTTTGTAATTAAATTGAAGCTTACATTCAACTTCACGTTATTATTTATATCAAGTACACAAAGAAAAATAAAGGACACGACATATTTGGGGGTGGGTGACAGCTGAATAGACAGAGGGGCAGTGATATTGCAGGTAATCATGACATCATTGACAAGGATAATGTAAGGGGATAAAAATGGAACGGTTTTGCTGATATGAATGATGGTAATGTATCTTCAAGAACAAAATCTAACATTGACAAGCCAAATGGTTCTTCTTAATAGTGCCAAACATATTGGTTCTTTGGTTTGTTTTTTTTTTTTGGGGGGGGGGGGGTTTACATTAAAAAAGGGGAGGGGGAGAGAATATTTTGTTAAAATTAGGGAAAAAACGAGACAATTTAGTCATGTGCCTCACAAATGTCAGACACTAGGCAGCCCTGGATGAGGAAAACCATAAAATTGAACAGATTTGAAAACAAGCACACAAACAAACACACTGTTTTGACATGTAGTTGGCAGCTCTCACACCTCCTCCGATCACAAAGAGGTGTCCATAAAAAACACCAGTCAGAAATAAAAGTTCTGAATCTTCTTCATTAATCTTACTATAACCTTTAATAACCAGTTATCATGAGACCAACAACAACAAAAAAATCCTGGTGGCGAGTCTCACGTAGACATATTATTCCTTTAAAATGAAAACGGAACGAAACTAAAATGGTATCCATTAGACGCAAATATTCATCTTCCTTGCCGTGCAAACAATTGTTAAGACTCAATAAAATATCGAAAAATCCCACTGCGCTTATCTGGTATTATCTTGATGTTATTTTCTAACTTGTTCAGTTGTATAAACACCTCACCAATAAAGTACATAAAAATGGACATTAGTAAACATTCATCTTTGGCAAAAAAACACAAGATAATATGGATATCATCCATTTAAAAACCATCAACATAAAATCATTTATTTTCAAAAATATTGTTATTGATGTATCAATATCAATAATGAAATTGTATGCATGACATAACAGGACCCAAATACTCGGTAATTTCCGATACTGATACAAAATGGCAAGTTGTCAACTTTCTGAGTGCGAACTGGGAAGATGAATTCCTTGTCATCTATTTTAACAACTTTTCAGTCTCCTTATCAGATAAGTAAAATCACCATTAATGTAAGAGGCTTTCATTGCAATAGTAAACATGTGAGTATTCAGTAAAAATATAATAATTCTAATAATAATAATAATAATATAAAAGTAACTAACAACTATAACAATAATTATAAAAATATTTTTTTTAAAATGAACATGTCTGCGCTGTCAATCTCAAGAAGAAGGAAAATCATCCAAGGAAAGTAATTTGTACACAAATGAACGAGTGGTTCCATGTGTTGGCGTGTTCTATTTATGTCATACATACCTGCAAATTTTGAAAATACACGGATGCCCTGTATATTTCTCCCAACAAAGGCTAAGACTTAATGGGAACAAGAATTATTTCCATGACACATTAAAACAAGAATTTCTAACAGAAGAGAGGATGATGTGTATGCTCAAACAAAACTTACAAAAAGTCAATGGAGATGAATTTTTTTTTCTTTTCATACAAGAGATGATTATTTTCTTTGCCTCACCTCACCCCCCCCCCCCCCCCCCCCCCTCTTGATTAGACTAATGCCCATGAGTCTGTCCCAAAATTAAGATTTTTTTTTTTTTAATGCAGCATTTACTCAGAAAAGACTGCAAAGTCTATCCGCATCAAAAATCCAGGATTCAATACCCCCCACTTCCAGTTGATTTTGTCAAACCATCACACACAGTGAGTATTTCAGATTCATATGATAATTCAAAAAGGTCTTTGGCAATGAAATAACCTCCTTCCACATGGTTGATTTGAAGACAGCAAATATAAATCACAACAAAGCCTAAAGACAGTTTAAACAACTTTGAAAAGAAAATCCAAAATTTACAATTTTCAGCTCCAGTAAATCAGATCAGTTAATTCTCAATTCTTCGCTAATTTTCATCATCAAAATATTAATAGTATTGCATAAAATCAGTAGATCAAAGTACCTCACTTCTCTGAAGTAAAGCGTAAAATTAAAACCCAATTACCTTTTAATTTAATTACATTTTAAACTAATTTTTTTTAAAAATCGCAGCCAAATTTGAGGGCTGATGTTTAATATTTCACATGATTTAACAATTACATATAGTTATAAGGATCTAACCAACTTTTACAATTTTTTTTGTATATTGAAAATTAAAATGAATTGATATTGGCATGAATGGATCTTGCGTAATATTGCTCATTTTCATGTTTAAATTTGTCTGACTTTCCCATTTGGACAAGTAACCAGATTTGTTTTCCTGTCTACTAATTAGTAATGAAAAAAAAAATATGAAGATTTCAAATTTACCCTTCCTGTCAGCTGACTCGCTGTGATTACAACACAATACATAAAACATACAATCATACAGCCATTTCCACGGTAATAACAGAGAAGAGGACAAACAAATCAAATCCTGTTTAACATTTTTCACTGTTAAATTGTGCTCTCTATAAAGGATAAACTTTCAGTGTAGCATTGGTAGTAGTAGTAGTTAGTAATAGTAGTAGTGGTGGTAGTAGTAGAGTAGTAATAGTAGAAGTAGTAGTAATAGTAGTAGTAGTAGTAGTAGTAGTAGTAGTATTAGTAGTAGTAGTAGTAGTAGTAGTAGCAGTAGTAGTAGTAGTGGTGGTGGTAGTTGTAGTAGTGAGAGTAGCAGAATTAGTGGTGAAAGTAATAGCGGTGGTAGTAATGATGATGCAAACTAAATATAATAAATTAAAATTTAAAAACAAATAAATTAAATAAATGAATAAATAAAACAATTATAAGTTAAAAAGTAAAGCATGATTAATACTATTATCTTAAAAATGTATGAGATTTATATGTATTGGACCCGTCCTTGTCAGGGAAAATTGATATATCGGTTTGCTACAGTCCAGGAGTTTGAACAGTGCTTGGATTATTTTAGGGCAAGGGCACTATCATTAGGCCAGGAAAAAAAAATATTAAAAACTTAAACTACCTTAAGCTTGAGCAAGATTTACAAAACAATAAATAATTCAGCAGGAAAAAGTAAGACAATAGGATGAGTTGAACAAGGAAAAGAAACAAATCCACTCCAGGAAAAAAATATATAAAAGACAATAATACAATCTAAAAAAAAAAAAAAGACCCATTCCTTAAACATTGAAGCCCCATAGTATTACAACTATTTAGAAATAAAAACAAAGTTCTTCTATTAGCTTGTCAGTAAAAATGGGCTAGAAGATGACTCGACTCCCATTTTGGGCGATACAAATAATAACCATAATATAACTAATGTACAGATGAATAGAGAATAAACAAATGGAAAAGCCAGCAAACTTTCAATTTACAAAAATTACAAAGGGGAGAGAAAAAAAATAATAAATTGAACTTCGTATGTGGTCTATGTGAAATTTTACAACTAAAGGAGAAAAAAGATCATGAATAAATAATAAACAGATGATTAAAAACTATCATGCAAATTTACATGTGCTATAGCAAAGCGATTCGGTTAAAAATAATTTTGAAAGAAGAGAAATGTACAGTTGTCACCTTTGCCAAATCACAATAATTTCAAACTTTAAAAATTTGAGCTTATCAATTGTCTCCTGTTGAAAAAATCAAAACAAAACAACATATACTACTTTCATGTTCCATCCTTAATTTGATAATTACCCGACTATGCCTTTGACTTTGACCCATTCTCATTCATCTTGGGTGTTTCATTCATTGTGTTTTGTTGATAAAGAAGAAACCTGAAATGTCCATATTATCTGCCTTTGTTTAATAAATGGGAGCTTTCATTACATTTCCTATTGTTATCTAGCTTGAGAGGGTAAATATACGAGTTAATTAGGACCGCTGACCATTGAATATCCCGAATACGCATCAAAATTATAGCAGAAATTCATCACTTAATTTGTAAAGCATGACTTCAATCCAAATAGGAAGAATTTTGTAATGCAAATTGAAAAGATTTTTTTTTAGTTTTTATAGTAAAATAATTTCCCTTATGCTAATTGTTTATCATTTATTAGGAATACAGATATTTCCTGTTAACAGAAAATGTGATAGATGGAAAACTAATCTGGGCTGATTTGACCTCTTGATAAGCATATAAGACTGTGACAAAGGGCCATTTTAAAAAGATTTCAACACAAGAATCATCAATATTAAGTAATTCAAATAAAAAATAATTTAGAAAAGATCAAACCTTGATCAATTTCTCTGGGTTAAATAATTTCAAAATGAACAAATATTTTCTTGCCCTCCCCCCTTCCTCTCCCTCAAAAATAAAAAAAAAATAATAATGAATAGCAGGAACAACTTCTGAAAGTGATGGAAAAATGAGGACAAAGTATCCGTATCGTTTCAAAATGACTTAATATTGATAATTTATCTGCCAAGATAATAATTAAAATAATCCTTAGTTGCAGCCTCAAATATTAATTGTCTTTGTCTGACCAACAATATCTGGAAGAAAATAATCATGTGCGTTTTGAGCTTCATTTTAACAGAAAAGCTCTGAATTGAGAATTTCAATCAATGTTTAATGTCTGTCAGCTTCTAATAGCTGTGCAAACTGAAGCGAGGACCATTGCCCCTTGCTGATCAACCTCTTTTTTTTTTTTTTCCATTTTGACATTTTTACTACGTAAATTAATATCTTCAGATGACACATACTTGTCTTAACGTTTAAAGTCTCAAATTTGAAACTTCTGTACTAAGATCCAATAAAGCTAGTCATCTTTGCTTTAGGCTAGAAGACTAGGGTGACAATGAAAAAAAAATTTAAGAGAGGGAACTGGAACTATATTCCACAAGTATAATAAATAAACAGAAGAAGAAATAACATTTTGCAACATATGCATGAATCTCTTTTTAAAAGACCAGAAAGGGGAAAATGAATGATTTACAGATAATATGATTTAAAAGAAAAAAAAAAGAGTATGAAAACAATAAGATGTATACATTGTATAAAATATGTCAACAAAGCAATGCTAGTTACTTAAGATGGTGCAGTAGCGGTGACTGTGGTAGTGAGTTGCTGTTGTTGTTGTTGTTGCTGCTGTTGTGATTGTGTATTGGGTCCATCTGTATACAATGTCAGTACCTGCCCACTCTCTGTCATAAGAGATGTACGGTGTATACCACTCGTTGAAGACGCTGATGCAGAATTGGCAGACGTTACCACTGCTGAAGGAGTAGCTAACATGTTGTGTTTAGCTTCACTGCCGTTCGACGCCATTGAAACCACTTCTATGTTGTTTGGCTGCTGTAACTGTTGGTGTCTTTGTGGATCCTGCAACTGCTGCTGCTGTTGTATGGGCATTCCTCCATTATTGTTGTCAGTTGTTATGGTTACCTGATGGCCCGAGGACTCTAACACAATGGGCACACTGGGGGGCTGGTTGGGGGCACTTGGGTCATGCTGTGCCGGCACAGCAATGCCACCTGAGATTCCAGCCACAGCGGCAGCCCCAGTCTGCCCTGTCATTTGTAAATTGTATTCCGCTGTCTCCATGCGGAGGATGTAAGGGATAATATTGTCTATCTGAACGGACCCTGTCAGAGCAGAGAAGAAGAGCTCTTCCATGATGGAGGGAATAAATGTTTTAAGGGGAATGAGACGGAGTAAGAGTTGAGAGACCCGCTCTGAGCTGCCAGGAGCTGAGCATGCTTGAAGCAGTTCTCTTCTTGCTTTTTCTTGGAGACGGCTCACACGTTTGTCCCTAACATTTGGGTTATCTGAAAAGCGGAGGGGTATTTTGGAAATCTTTTATTACTGATGCCATTTGCTTTTTAAAAAATATGTGTTCTATTCAGATGTTCATATACCAATTAGAACAAATAATTATAAAATTTCATAAGAAAGTTTTTATACCTTTTCAACTGGCAGAACACTCCACTCACACCCAAATGAATCACATTAAGGTATGTTTTATTACGCTCCTTGTGCCAACTTAGCATTGAATGGGTAGCTAAATGAACAGGTCTCAAATAAAGTATATTGCACTAGACTAGCATTCCACCTGAAGGGAAGCAAGCAATTATAATTGTCTATTTAATGTTAGCAAAACTGAGAAAAACTATGGCTTTATCAGGTTCATGGTTCTGAAGCACTGCCTCGAGTACTTACTTTAGACCAACCTTTTAAAATATAATTACCGAAAAATATGAT
The DNA here is from genome assembly GCF_034508935.2 of Berghia stephanieae. Classification (NCBI taxonomy): domain Eukaryota; kingdom Metazoa; phylum Mollusca; class Gastropoda; order Nudibranchia; family Aeolidiidae; genus Berghia; species Berghia stephanieae. The sequence goes on along the minus strand of NC_088365.1, from coordinate 18,760,830 downwards.
TCAGAGTATTACAGATTATGGGCAATACAATAACCAGGTCATAATATTTTGGGCTAAAAAAAAGGATTTCAACTTTAAAATAAAAATTTCTCATCTTGTTTTGGTCCCTTTTAAAAAATGAAGCCTTATATTAGGCTAACCATCCTGGAGAGAGAGAGAGAGAGAGAGAGAGAGAGAGAGAGAGAGAGAGAGAGAGAGAGAGAGAGAGAGAGAGAGAAAGAGAGAGAGAAAGGGAGAGAGAAAGAGAGAGAGAGAGTGAGAGAGAGAGAGAGAGAGAGAGAGAGAAAGAGAGAGAAAGAGAGAGAGAGAGAGAGATAAAGAGAGATTGAACTCACCAGGTGCAAAGAGCACAAGAGTTTTGAGATAAGCAAATTCAGCTGGGGTGATGGATAATTTCTCTGTGGTACTGACATAGTCTTGAAGACGAGTGATATGTTCAATGACATTTTTCACTTTCTCTTGATTAGAGTGGTCTGGAAAGAAAATTGGGAATTCAAATAATCTGAACCATATCGTTAGTGTCTGGCACCATTCTTTTATTGTGTTGTTTTAATAATGTCCACAATCAGGATCAACAAAGTGATGTTCTACAGGCGACAGAAACAGCTAAGTATTTACTGACTGCCAAGACTAGTTAGTTAGTTTTTTGTTTCAAGTATTCAATAATATGATCTTTATTACTCTGTGAATCAACATATTTAGAAATAGAGATAAAAATCAGTAAATTTGGAAAACCATACATTCGGGTGGCAATATCTTTGCATATATTTTGCTGTTGAAACTGAAACTAAAATGACCAGTTACTAAATTTAGGTGGCAAATATCAGTGCTGATAGTGACAAAAAGTGAAAAAGTAGGAAAATGTTGAACAATTGCCTTTAAGTCCCATTTTTACTGCACTAAACCCCACTTTTAGAGCAATTGAGATGATAGACTATCATTGATACTCTAACTAACTTCTGGAGAGTGGGAAACTGCACCTGTGTGTTCCACCACACATCAACTCTCTCATTGCTAGCACATTGTTTCGCGAAAATGTAATTTTAAAAAGGAGGAAATTCCTCCTCTGGACTCCAACATCGCGGATTTCTGCGGATCTGAGGAAAACCATCAGCACCGCAATATATCACTGATAGCTGCTCAAGCCTTTGCAAATGTTGTTACTAACCTCCTCGCTGAAGACTGGCCATGAGATGATGCAAGATGGCCGCTAACATGGTGGGCAGACACATAGTGCTAGAACACTGTGACAGACCTAGGGTGAACAACTCACTCCAACAAGACCGCACTAATGAGATCTGGAGTTCTGAACTGAGGATGGATGGCAAATTGAAAATTAAATTAAATGCATTCAGAATGTGACATCACAAATGAAAATGAGCACTGACATTTACTTAATGTATTTTTAAGGGTTTTACAGCGCTTGCAACACATTAAGTCATTTCAGTATCAGTAAAAAGGAAGAAAATGGGATAGTAAAAAGTTCTAGATTTACAATTAAAGCATCCAAGAATAAGGCAGACAAAGGGGAATTGTTTCAAATAGGGAACAGGTGTAAATTCCAAGAGCACACTATCAGTGTACTTAGTTTGAGACCACCTAAAAGTCTCATCCAGACACAAGCATAGGTCCCCACTAAGAGGAACACACTCAAATGTTTACAAATCATATATAATACATAAATAAAACATAATACAGTGCATAACAGAGAGATGATTTACAAGGAAAAAAATATCATCTCCCAAAACAACAACTATGCATTTGACTGTTTCCCTCCCAGCTAGGACTCCGGCCAGGGCCAAAACAAAACCAAGTAATCTCATTCCAAGACAAAGACGGAAAGCATGTTGGAAAACAGATATAAGGGGATAGAAGACACAGTATGTACCTCCCTGCCCACTATGGGAGGTCAGGAACATGAGTACTGACAACATGATCTGATCAATAATGAATCATAATGCAAACTATGCGAAATATATAGACATTCCTAACATGAATGCAGATTATGGATGGAAAATGGGCGGCACATAACAAGTAAATACCACTTGTCATCAAATTACATGGGCAGGCCATTTTTTTTTTCATTTATTTCAAACAAGAAACATCAAAATATGACAAATTTGATTGCAGACTTGCCAAAATGAAAAATTCAAATTTTGTAATTTTAATGTCAATTTTTAGTAATTTGACAAGGAAATTCATAATTTCTGAAATTGTGTATGAACAACCACAATATTATATTTATTATTATCATTATCATCATTATTATAGTAGTAGTAGTAGTAGTAGTAGTAGTAGTAGTAGTAGTAGTAGTAGTAGTAGTAGTAGTAGTAGTAGTAGTTGTTGTCCTTCTTCTTATCATCATTATTATCATTATTTAAGTATTACTAAGAATTAAAAATTCGTAATTTTCCATAAAATTTCGTATTTGGCCATGAAATTTGTCTAAAATTCGTAAAATTACGAAAAATTCGTAAGATTCGGCATGTATGTGATTGCGATGAAAAGAAGAAAATCCGGAATGTTCCTGAGATCTGGTACCAGTAAGCCATATGGTTGTAGAAAAACCAAAATAAAAAATTTGTGGTGTAAAAGAATAGATTCTTACTTGAGCTCCTGAAATGCGGAGACAGATCTGGTCCAATGCATGGATAAAAATAGGAGACGGGAGGCGCTCTCACAGATGAAGTGGATGTTGAGATATGTCGGCATGGGGGATGGGGTAGTAAGGGTAAATGTGAAATTTGACTCAGTCAGCAATGGACCTGAAATTGAGATTTTGCAGTTGTTATGAATGAATACTAACAAGATCCTGTGTATTGGAGACAATTGTAATTTCATTTATGTAAAATATTCTGATGGACAATGAAACAGTCAACCAGTTTGTTTACAATGTGAGGCAATCGAGATGTACTGTAGCAATCCCTAACTTTTGATTTGAAGGTGTCTACATAACGCACTTTACTTTTTTCATACTTTTACTTCCCTCCAGGTAAATGTGGTCACTTTTGGCTTAGATGAAACAGTGAAATTTATCGCTCAGCGGCTCTGTTAAAATTGGCTACCATTGGGATCACGACAGGTATGGAAAGTGAAAAAATTATTTCAGGAAGGTTGTGTTAAATACACTGGGATGTGTCGCTTAGCCTTGGCAATATATCTATCGTTAATATAAATGGCCCATGAGCTATGCATAGCGCTGTGGAACATTCCTACTTTACGGTCATTCGACTACGATTCATGAGTTCTTTCTTTCCTTTTAAAAAATATTTGAATTTGACGAATTGACTGATTTCAGTTAATTGACTGAGAATTTACAGGTCTAAAGATTACACACTTTGTACAGCTGCAATTCCAATAATTGTTTGGGAAATATTGAGATGAGACAAGTCTCTATGGCATCTCCAGAGATTTGTTTTAAAGGACAATCAAAGGAAAGAATGCAGCATGGATTGTTCATTTTCAATGAGGAAATTCACAGCTACAAGGGCATATAGAATGTGAAAAATTGGGTCAATCCTTTTTTATGTCAACTGTTATAGGCCCTTTATCAAGCTAGCTAAATATAAAGAATTTGCACGCATGTGTGTGGTAGTTTTAGTAGTAGTAGTGGTAGTAGTAGTAGTAGTAGTAAGTAGTAGTAGTAGTAGTAGTAGTAGTAGTAGTAGTAGTAGTAGTAGTAGTAGTAGTAGTAGTAGTAGTAGTAGTAGTAGTAGTAGTAGTAGTAGTAGTAGTAGTAGTAGTAGTAGTAAGCCTCGCAGTCTGAATGACGCTTGCTGAGAAATGTGTGATTCAGCCACAGAGTATTCAAAACTTTGATGAGTATAGCTGCTCTATCCATCCATGTTGTTAATTGTTTCCATTGGTCACAGTATTTAGCAGATATGAATATATTCTTAGTATTACAGCTTGATTATGGATTTTTTTAAGTTATTGTTTTTAGATAGATCCAAATGTTTTTGACAGTACAAGTAAATTCCAGCATCAATCTCACAAAAAATTTATGACTGGATGGAAACTGAGCATCTCCTTAAATTCATGGTATTGATCCCCCTTGTATTGTTTCTATTCTAGAATTTTGTCAGCGACCCTGCCATTTGCTTAGTGACAACTTTATTTTGCTGAACATGGGCACTTCATATTAAACAAGATAAAGAACATATTGAATTTATTTGTTTTACAATACAGCACATAGCACACACGTGTCGTTCAAAACCAAATCATCTGCATGACAATCAGCAAAACTAACCTTGTAACTCTTGTGCAAATACATCAGCTTCATTGGCCATTGACTGATCAAAGCTGTTTTCTGAGAAACCTGATTGATCCAGTGTTTGATTCTAAATCCGGGAAAAGAATGAAAAATAATTATCACAACCAACAAACAAAATGATGACAACAAAGAAAAATAAAATATCCTTGGACTCTTTATGAAACAATTAACTGTCAAAAATTTCACTTTTGAAATATCTTATAGTTTTTTTTTAAATAATTGAAAATCAATGCCATTTTCACAACTTTTGATCTTCAAATAATGATGATGGAGGTCACAACAATATTCAAAATTTCATATCTATTTCAATATGAAAGTTGTTTTATTTTTGTGGTTTTTTTAATACTTTAAGTTAACACCTTTTTCAAGACATTCTATTTTACTCAAATAGTGGCACCATTCTTTTCAACATTCCTTTCCACATTGCCTTTACTTTCACCAGATCTAAAGAAACCCGGCTATCATTTACTGCTGTGTGAACAGATTGACATGATCCAGACCCAGTTCGTTGTTTTCTACAACACTTTTAGGTCATTTCAGTGTCAGTTAAAAGGAAGAGGAAGAGGAAAGTTGTAAATATGAAGTTGAAAGCACTGAAGAAAGTGGAAGACAGAGGGGAATGGGTTAAATAGGAAACAGAAGATTCCTTGAGCAATTCATCAATGTGCAAATTCAGACATTACCTAAAAGTCCCATCCAGGCACAAGCAAAGGATCCCACTATGGTTACAAAGAGCAAAATATATTTCATTTAAAACCTATGTTAGTTCAGAACAATAACAGAGAGATGTTTACAATGAAAAAAATATCCTCTCTCAAAATAAGTCATTTGACTGATTCCATCTTACCGAAGGCCCAGGAAAAAAACAAACAACCAAGCAATCCAGAACAAAGACAAAGAACGGCATGAAATAGGAAACATATGGTGGATACATCAATTGATTTCCTGTCCATCATCTAGAGACCCAGTTCACTCCTTCAGTCTAGGTAACAAGTTTGCCAATAGAAATGTCGCCCTCGGTGAGGCTATGATAAAAAGCCCCACAAAATCAGGTAAAACTACAGTATACATGATGGTCTGAAATTTAGGAAAGTGCCAGAAGATAGCACATACGGTAGAGTCACGCTCTTCCCGGCCAGACAGAGTTGTCGTACCAGTAAGGTCGCGGGTTAAAACCCCCATCACCGCCGCAAAATTTTTATTCTCTATTGTCTTCTGGCACTTTCCTACTCACTTCCTCTCTTGTTGATATCAACATAAGTGCCTGCTCCACTCACTTTTTCTGAAATTTAGAAGCCTCAACCAATTTACTCTGATAAAGGCTGTTTTCAAAATCGATTTAAACTTCTTTTCAACATCATTTGCAATTTCATAAGAAGCACAAGATAACTGCTAATTCATTATCAATACTTCAGATTTTTAGGGTTCATGAAGCTTGAGTTTATCCCAGTTTCTTTGCACAAACAGTAACAACTGCTTGCTAACCTTTGGACAGGATGCAAGTCTATCACAAAGAACTTTCCTACAAACCCAGTTACCTAATCATTGCAAACAGTGATGAGAAATTTATTTTTGATCACCATCAAGTTAGGTGTTGTGAAGCAAATAACCTATAAGTATCAACCTTCAGAGCCATTAGCTGTGGAGCCGGAGTTTATCAGTTTCTATGATGTGAAACAGACAATGGCAATGCAATTGCTTGCTACCATCTGGATAAGATGCTACTATTACTACTATATCACAAAGTGCATTCTGCCAAGTCCAAGTCCAACTATGCAACAATCACTGCTGGTGTGGACAGAGGTGTTCGAAGGTAAAATAAAACTCAATTTCAGCAGGGATTGATCTTGGTCTCTTTGCGTGTGAAGCGAGTGCTCTGCCACCTGAGCCATCACCCAGAGTGATCTATAAAGATCTCTGTTAATTAATGATACAAATAGAAAAAAAACAAAGCCTTTTATTCTGGAAAGAAATACCTGACTCTGTGGACTTTGCACTGCCTTGGCTAGATTGTCAAATGCCTTAGCAGCAGCGTCTGGTGTCGTCGTCCTATTGATGTCTCCATTGTTCTGAATCATGGATGGGGACAGGTGAGTGTTAGCAGCAAACTCATCGAGAGTTACCTCCTCCTTGCCCATAGTAGCCAATGTGGTCACGACGCTAGCCAGGGTGGATAAATCTAATTTCAAGAGGAAGAAAAATAGAAAGAAGAAAAAATATATAAATAATAACAATGATAAAAATAGGATTATGCTAAAATGGAATCCACTGATAGGCAAAGTGCAGTCACATACAAGAATGAGGAAAGAGAGAATATTATTTTTGTTGTAATTCTTTAATTATTTTTTGTGTGGAAACAATCATGTGGACACATGGGCCCTGACTTTACTATTCTGTTCAGATTATATTATAAAAAGAGAAAGAGAGAGAGTGAGAGAGAGAGAGAGAGATAGAGAGAGAGAGAGAGAGAGAGAGAGACAGAGAGAGAGAGAGAGAGAGACAGAGAGAGAGAGAGAGAGAGAGAGAGAGAGAGAGAGAGAGACAGAGAGAGAGAGACAGAGAGAGAGAGAGAGAGAGAGAGAGAGAGAGAGAGAGAGAGAGGAATGGGAGGTTGTAGGATATTTTGTTAATGAAATTATTCTTTTTTAAATTAAAAAGAAAAAAAGGAAAATGTAATTTTGAACAATTACTTGAGCGCATGAAAAACAACCATGCTTCAAAACCTCCCTCTGAAGTGAAGGATGCCTTCCAACTAAAGTCTTCAACAAAAATGTAATCGCATCCCACAGGAAGTGTTTCAAAGATTAGTAATGTCCCTGCAAGGACTGCATAGTCTGATTCCAAGCTCAAAGAGGTCATACAAGATACTGAAGATAATGTCTAGAAATTTGATTTATAACTGCCATCTTTTTATATTAAGCAAAACAACGTGTTGTCTCATATTTGACCTGAAAGTATTGAAACAAATATATGAAAATTTTTCTCCAGCTTAACGCTCAATATAAAATATAACTTTAAAAACTCATGAAATACCATGCTATTCCATTAAGCCCCCCCCCCCCCCTGATCTTAATCCTATTAACATTTATTTATCACAAATTAAAATAAGACTTCCTTATCTGCCCTGACCACACTGACAAACCCCCTCCCCTACAACTATCATAATACTGCAGGCAGACAATTACTACCAATAATACTAAATAATACAACACACATCTACAGCTCTATGTCCTTGCAAAGACTACATAGCCTGATTCCAAGCCCAAAGAGGCGATACAAGATACTTAAGATAATGCCTAGAAGATATTTTACACATCTACACATTGATTTACTGTCAGAACAATAGTACTGTCTGTCAATACTTCTGTAATTATTACTTTGAGGCCATGTTGACCATGTCATGATTTCTGTTGTCCTATTTAAAGTGATTTCAATTTTTCATATCTTCTTTACAATGTCTGTAACAAATAAGAGCAACCTTCAAACTCAATATTCTTAATGGTGTGCCTGATAAGGATAGTGCCGTACTCTTGTTTTATGTCACACTCTTAATGTTAACATAAAAAGAAAAGAAAAGAAAAAAAAAGAGGATGTGGAATATACAGTAAAACTAATATCTCAATAGTGATAACCCATTTTTATTGTCTAGAGCTGATTATAATGTAAAGTGATGTCAAACATTTTTGCAAAATGTTAGGATTAACAACAAACTAGAAATGCAGGAATACAAATAATGGGAATACCCACAAATGTGACACATGCCCACTGTGGGCTAACTGACTGAGATGTCAAAGACACTGAAAGTGAAAGTGAAAGATTGAGTAACAGTGAGACACAGATGGAATAATGCTTTACCAAGAAAGCAATGTCATAAAGTTGAGCTTTTATATAGCACAACATCCACTAAATGTACACAAAGCACTTTCCAAGTGGTCCCTTGCCAACAACACATGCCTTTTAGGTTAAAAAAAATAAACATTTTCAGACAGAGATAATGCTGTTGACAGAAAGGTGCTCATTTTACACCTGAGTATGATGAGAGAAAGTAAGTAAAGTCCTTTTCTAAGGATTCAACTATGCGCCACTCAGATTGGGACTCAAACCCCGGGTCTTCCGACCGAAAGGCAGTTGACACACCACAAGACCACATAGCGGCAGAAAAAAAAAAGTCAAAACTTACTAAGGATACATTTTGCCACATCCTAGATAGAATAAGCGTGTCTGGATAGTGTACATTTATTACGTTGTAATATGCCCAACATGTATAATGATTATCATAACAACTACTTTCTTCTTTGCTCCAATTAAAATAATCAGGGGTGAGAATGACTGGTCACAAAAAAGGAGGAAATTTTCATCGTGAAGATCATGACCCATCCATGTGACCATAACCTATAAATTTGAATTTCACTAAAATTTACTGAGATGCGATCCAAAATTTGTCTCGCAGCAATATCTGACACGACACTGTTAAATTTCAAAAGTTGAAAGTGTAATTACAACATTTGGTGGTTGTAGTAGCGATGATGATGTGGGGGTGGTTGTAGTAGTAGTGGCAGTATGGATGATGTGGTAGTGATTGTAATAGTAGTGGTCATATGGATGATTGTGTGGTGGTGGTTGTTGTAGTAGTGGTGGTAGGGATGATGATGTGGTGGTTGTAGTAGGATGATGATGTGGTGGTGGTTGAAGTAGTGGTGGTGGTTATAGTGGAATTAGGAATGATGAATGATGATGTGGTGGTAGTTGCAGTAGTAGTAGTAGTGGTGGTAGGGATGATGTGGTGTTATTTGTAGTAACAGTGGTGCTAGGGATGATGGTGTGGTGTTGGTTGTAGTAGGAGTGGTGGTAGGGATAATGATGTGGTGGTGATTTTAGTAGTAGTGGTCTTAGTCTTAGAGATGATGATGTGGTGGTAGTTGTAGTAGTAGTGGTGGTAGGGATATTGTGGTGTTATTTGTTGTAGTGGTGGTAGGGATGATGTGGTGGTGGTTATAATAGTAGTGCTGGTAGAGATGTTGATGTAGTGGTTTTGGTGAGTGTTTTTATTCAGTGATGATAATAGGAATTTGTCAAAAAGGAAGAAAATGTCTCGGTCTATCGATCAAACATATAAGCAAAGTGTAAAAATAACAGGAACATAGTTTTATATTCGTATTATGTAATTGTATATTACTATTACAAATCCATTCTTATAATAAGACATAAATTTACTATTTGTAAACATTTAATGAATTGTCCCTAAATGCCTACAATGTTATTCAAATAAAAGGCCAGTGTTTTGTTTTGGATTTTACTATATAAAGCAGGTTACAATATCTTTGTTAGGGTACCGAAACCTAGTGGTTATTCAGCTTATAAATACAACCCAATAATCTCTCAAATTTAAAGCCATAGTCCAAAGGTAAAAAGAAAGAGTAGTTAACTAAGCCGATCACCATTGCTTTATTCTAATATATTATCTCTGTATAACCAGATGATTTAATGGATGGTTGAGAGAGAGAGAGAGAGAGAGAGAGAGAGAGAGAGAGAGAGAGAGAGAGAGAGAGAGAGAGAGAGAGAGAGAGAGAGAGAGAGAGAGAGAGAGAGAGAGAGAGAGAGATATCCAAAAAGGCCTACGACCCATTTGTCCCCCCTTCCCCCTCCCCTTGCCCTTCAACCATCAACTAGCTAATCAAATTACACCACTCGCCTTCTGTGTCCATTGTGACATCTGGTGCCATTCTGTCTGGCCCGATGTAAAAAAAAAATAGGACCGTCACCGAATTTCACTATATTGAGCACAGGTGTCAAAATATGACATAAGACATAATGGTGATTTTGTGGTTTTGAGGAAAATGTTTGACACGGCAAATTCAGCGGAAAATTTCTGATAAATTCTCAAAATCACTGTTTATTTATCAAAAAAAAAATTGAAAAAGGAGGAATTGTGATGGGGATGGGCGGAGATAAACCATCATTTAGGCGGAAATCCACCTTTAGGCGGAAGATTCTCAGCCCTGAAATTAATCATACTGCTGATAAATTATAAATTTTTGCCCCAAAGGCTAGAAAGTATTTGTTTTTACTTTACAAAACACACTACAATACCTGCAACCTGGTGGTTATGCAGTTAATAAATAAGACAGAGGGAGAGAGAGAGAGAGAGAGAGAGAGAGAGAGAGAGAGAGAGAAGAGAGAGAGAGAGAGAAGAGAGAGAGAGAGAGAGAGAGAGAGAGAGAGAGAGAGAGAGAGAGAGAGAGAGAGAGTTATGAATTGATTTTCTATTTTTCTTTTCCAATCCCTACCCATCATCTATTAATCCAAGGAAATCACAGAATTTGACACAAGACATGATATTTTCATCGATCTACTGTGGAGCCACTTGAGTGCTTTTCATAGAAAAATGTTTGACACTGCAAAAACAGCGGAACATTTCAAAGAAAATCCCAAAATTCTGCGGAAGATTATCATCACAGTATGACATGGTGGCAGTTGTAGTAGTGGTGGTGGTAGGGGTGATGATGTGGTGGTGGTGGTAGAGATGATTATATGATGGTGGTTGTAGTGGTAGTGGTGGTGGGGATGATGATGTGATGGTGTTTGTAGTTGTAGTAATGGTAGGGACGATGATGTGGTGGTGGTTGTAGTTGAAGTGGTGATAGGAATGATGATTTGGTGGTTGTTGTAGTGGTGATTGTAGGGATGATGGTGGTGGTTGTAGTAACGGTGGTGGTAAGGATTTTGATGTATTGGTTATGGTGATTCTTTTTAAAAGGCTGAATTGTGATGATGATGATGGGCAGAGATAAATCACCAATTAGGCGGAAGATTCTCAGCCCTGAATAATGGTTCAATTAAAAATCATATCTGATGCATGCACAAAAAATATGAGGTAGTACACAAGGTCATATCTGACCAATGACCATACAGGATTATTTAAGACCTAAAACCATCGTATTAAACAGATGATGAACTCTTCAATCCCTAATTATTATTATCAACCAATTATTGTTTACCTTCATCTCATGCTACAGTCTTCAATCATTAAATTTCACATCACAGATCATAACCAAATGAATATACCTTAACCGAACTGCTGACTAATTCGGAATGAACCCATCAATAATATCATCACGTGTCAATTTTGAAACAAAAATTTCATTATGGATGCTGTTAACATATAAATCATTTAGAAAGAGTGAGCATTTCATTGACGTACATTAATATTTTCTAATTATATTATAATAACTCATTTCTATGACACCACATCAAGTTTCACCATTTTAACTTATTTGAGTCTTCTGTAAAGGAGAGTTAGATGTTATAAAACAATTTCTGACCAGAAATGGAAAATGAATGACCTCTAACAAACACCTCGTAAAACGATTATTATATGACATCATTAAAATTTTTTAATCCATCGCAATAGGGGAAGGCCATTGGAGACATGGAGATGATCTGTAGTAAGAGAGAGATGACATCCTTCGTTGGACTGGGGGGGGAAAGAGATCTAAAGCTGACGGAGAAAAGTAGTCACTGATGCTCCCTACTGTCGACCTCATGTGTTGATGAAACACCACAGAGAATCAAGTAACCAATAAATGAGTTAGTAACTAATAAAAGAAATCTTGTTTTGGAATCAGGTAGAATGAAGACACTTTGACTCAATAAACCAATAAATTAATAAAGGACATCGAAAATCAAAGTATATTTACTGACAATAACATCAGAAAATGCAGGGGTGAAGGAAAAAAAAAATCAAATACAGCAACATCTAAAATATACATTTAATAAGTATACTTGACAAAAAAAAAAAAAGAACAAAAGGTGAGTAGGCTGGGTTACCTTCGGTGTTGTTAACTGTGCACACAACATCGGCAAGAGTGGTCAGATCTGAGATAATGATGTAATGTCATGTAAAGCCAGGTGTATGAACACAAAATAATGCAAAAATAAATTATACACATACACAAACAAGCTTATTTATGTGTGAATTTGAGGAATATTAAAAAATTAAGCAGAACAAACAAAAAAGGAATAGAGAATTAATTTTTTTAAAAAATGAACAGGTTCATGCTTCAACGTATTGTTCACATTAAATGGCACATTTTTTATTTTATGCAAGTACAAATGCAGAAGGTATCAACAAATTACCGGTAATGTATTAAAGTTAATGCCCATTAATTTTTTTTTTCTGGTCAGGGATTAGACTCGATTGCCAGTAGACCTCTCAGGAAGTTTTACTACATCCTCACAAAAATTTTAGACGCTGCGAAAGATTCAGATTTTTGGTTAAATCTGGAAAAGCGGCATCCCCGTACGAATAATCCTCATGTGACTTGTCTCGATTCAAATGGTTGCAAAAAAACAAACAAACAAAAAAACAAAAAAATTATCAATAGCTAACAAATAATTTAGTATAGAGAGAAGATTTACAAAGAAATTAAAGATAATTTTGACTGTCTTCCTCCTAGAAGAAGAATTGATGAAGAGTAAAGGGGAAACCATATGACCTTTTTCCAGAACAAGACAAAAGGCCACTTGGAGAGGAAAGATAATATAGGGAAGATAAAAGAGACAGCAACAAGAGTGTGGACTCATGTACAATACATCAGCTAAGGCAGCCAAAATTTCCTGTCCTATTCTGTCAGGTAATGTATAATTTTCTTAAATCGGTATACATAGTTTGAAACTTGATATGTGATTTGAGTAAACTGGTACTTAATTATTTTAGAACATAATTTAACTCTTCATTTTAAATATAATTTTACAATTTCTTACATCACTGAAATCAAAGTGCCAATGCATATCAACAAGACATTGAAGCAATCTTATAAATAACAAAGCCAAGCTGTGTCTATCCCAAAACTAGATAAAAACTGCAAAGATACAAAATAAAAAGTGGTGCTCTGATGAGGAATTAAATATAAAAAAAATATTGTACAAAATAAAAGCAGCAAGCCAAACACATCCACAAACCCAAGCTTAGGAAAAAAAATAAATAAATAAATAAACATTGTAAACGTTTACGGTATTTATAAATAACACCAATTAACTGGATGAGAAACTAATTTTAAAAAACTAAAATGCCAATAAACAATGCAACGAAAATCTTTTTAAAACGTTAATAGAAATTTAGAGGCCAAAGCTGGAAGCAAGTCAGATATAAATCAAAAATAATTAAAAAAACAAAAAAACAAACTCATTAACTTTATGCATTTCTAATTCTAAATTGCATCTAGCAATGTGTCAACAATAACATTGTGATTTAGGTATTTTAAAAAAAGGACACTTTGTTTACATAAAGAACATGTCCTGTGATTGGCTTCTCCTCACAAAAAAAAAAAAAAACAGCTAACATTTATATCCTATCCAATGTGAGGGGGGGGGGGGTTACGTGTTCTTATGTCTAATGTGCCTTCTGTTTCCAAATGACAGAAAAATAAATAAATAATTGTAAAACAAAGCAAAAGGGCACCGTTTTATTCACCTTCTGAAAAGAGGTATGTGATACAATGCCAAAGGATGCAATGTTAAGAAAAATATTTTCACTTTCCAGTTCATCTTTAAAGAGTATGCGCATTTGGTGTTTTTAAAATAGCAAAAACCAAGTTAAAAGCATTATATTATATGCATACTCTTTGTGAGAAACTCAAACATTAAAATGTCTCCATAATCAGGTAACTTCAGTAGGGAAATGGTAACACAGGAGTTAGCAGAGATGTAGGTTCTGCGCCCCCCCCCCCCCCTTCCTCCCCGTAAAATTGTTGTTTTTCCTCTTCTCATATCACTCTCCACCCTTTATTGAGTGAGTGTATCATAAACCCCTTTTCATATTATGGCATTGAACAAAAAAAAGGCTGACTGCCAACTCTCCACTTTGATATATTTACCTTCAGTGTTGTTGCTGACTGTACTGACGACATTAGCGAGGGTGGTGAGATCTGTGTAGAAACATCACCATATTAAGTTCTCCGATGTAAAAAAAATGATGATAAAAAATAATAAGTGCACAGGATGATCCTGGTCACTCTTTGCTTTTTCTCAGCTTTCAATAAACGAAGCCTCTCCTCACTATTAAATGAGAGTTCATATCATTGGCATAGAATCCACCAGCCAATACCTATCAAAATCATTTTAAAAGTCACTTAGTAAAAGTCTCTACCAGAAGCTGGGCCTCAAAAGCAAAGCCATATTTTATTGACATGGAAGACTCCAATTAATTCTCATTTATGTTCAAATCTGAGTTAGCTTCTTAGAAATACTTTCCTCAATGATGGATGACCGTCAGGTCAAAGCTTTTGACATAAACTTGAATTTAAATCAGTTTTCATCATTCTTTTCATGTCTATCAAATGACTACCATTACTAGAGGTTGAAATTGTTTGCCTGGTTCTATCTAATTCAGAACTCAATAAAACTAAAATCAATCAAAGAAGCAAAAGCTGTTGATTCCTTCGATAACAACATGCATTAATAAATCTAAATACAAACAACAATGATCAAACTGCTGTAAACAATTATTTGGGGTGTAAAGGCAAGGATAAAATCTCTACTAAATGTCAGACACACACACACACACACACACAGAGCAAACAAGAGGCCAAATAAAAAAAAAAGGGATCCGCTATTATTCAGATAAAATTAGAGACTACTCATTTGTCCAACAGTCCAATCCTAACCAAAATGGCCCGATAACTGAACTAAATTCAGCAGAGAGATTTGTTAGCTCAACTGTATGAACTTCTGTTACTTGGCCAAAAACAGTATACAGTATACCCATTTATGTTTTCTTTTATAGATGACATGAATGTCAATACATATTGCTTTCCGATTTAATTTACTTTACCGTATTACAAGTCTAAAATAAAAACAAAAATCGATTTGTTATTATATCCCCAGTAAACTTAAATGAATAAACAACAACAAAAATGTTTAGACCGATTCATTTATCTTGTTCAACATTTTTCAACAAAAAGAAATTACCACCCCCCCCCCCTTCCCAATCTTTTAAAAAAATGTTCTTCTGTCACTATTTTGTTTTAAACTTTTAATAAGTTTATTACATCAAAGCAGTCTGCTTTTTACAAAAAAGATTTAACTATTTCTAAAGAAGAAAGCACACTAAAATTATTTACAGATAATTCTTAAATCTGCAACAAGCACACGGTACGAGGCCATCACATTAAGAACCGGAAACAAAAATCTGTGTGAAACACTAAATATTCTCATGCACCATACCCAACATCAATTACTTACCAGTATTGACAGCTGAGTTAGGAGACATGTTGGAGGAGAGGACAACCATTCCCTGGTCAGTCTGTACTACTCTCTCCTGAAGGTTTGCCAAAAGACTGCCGTACTTCACCTCCTCTAAGTTTTGCTGTTGCTGCTGATTGCGGGAGAAGAAAAAAAATGAAACAAATGTAAACTCATAGCTCTTAGAATTAAGGAATTGGCTTTATTAATTGGAATTTTATAGCATATGGTTTGTCTTAGACATATTCATTTGCTTTCAGTTAAAAACATACATACGCAGAGCTAACAACCTTCCCAGAATAAAATGTGTATTCTATTTTCTTTTTTTAAAAAGTATATTCTGTCCACGCGTCCAAAAAAAAAAAAACGTTGCGCAAATGTACTATAAGAAATGGTTTTACATAAAAACTGACACTTAAGGAAATGATATAAAAGACTCAACTGCCAAGATTTTTGAGATTTATCTGGTTTCCGGATACATCAACCGAGATGAGCATTTCAACTTGAAAAAAAAAAAAAAGCTCCAGATATTGCAGTTATTTAGGGCTATTGGGTTTCATAACAGGTAAAAGAAATATTCAAAGTCCTCACAATCGGTGTGGTGGTTGTAGTAGTAGTGTTAGGGATAACAGACCTGCCAACCTTTGGAATACGGAATCAGGGACACCCTACTGCAATTGCGCCTGAATGCTATGGCCAACTATGTTAGACGATAATACAATTTTTTTTTTCCAACAGAGACAACACTCTAAACATCCAGGTACTCATTTTACACCTAGGCTCAGTGAGAGAATGTGAGTAAAGAGAATTTTCAAGGACTCAACTCTGCGCTGAGCGAGACTCGAACCCAGGACTTACTATCTGAAAGTGAGTGTCATAATACAAGACCCAATAGTCGCAATGTCTACACTTTTTGAACCTTTGAGAAACTATTTCTCCGATTCTATAGGGAATGAGATTTCAAAACAGATTTAAGAGTAGCGCCCCTTTGTTGGAAGTTGCGTCTTGACAGCCGACAGACACTATCGCCATTATTAGTAGCAATCATTAGTTTTATTTTCAATTTGTAGTCTACATCATATTTTGTTAACATTTCATAATGGAGAAAACTAAAGAAAAGATCCAGGTTGATCATGATATGCATTTTTGTACAGAAATATGAATAATAAATGTTGTATTTGGAGCGATTGGCTTGTAGTTGGTTTGTTTACAAATAACTTCTCCGCAGTGATGTCCAATCAAGGGACACTACTCTCCTGCTAATCTCATTCCCTATTGGAGCTAGATTGCCAGTCATTGCTTCATTTTACATTATTCAACAGATAGAAACTGATGAAAACGAATAATTTCCTGAGGCTTTCCCAATAACACTATTGGAGTATTTTTGTGGCGAATGAATGTCACAAAACCGACCTTTTGATTTTGACACAGGCTTGTATCAAAACATAATAATAATATAACCAACCTTTGGACTAAATGTTGGGATGGCAGCTGATGGACTGTTAAAATCCTTTCTAATATAAATACGTTGAGTGGATGTTGCTACATTTCCTGGAATCTTCTCCCTTTGATCTGTTGGTTTCCTCTCTTGTTGTACAGCTGAATTTAAAAAATAAATAATACCATTTTAATCTTTAGATGCAATTTTATTGTAACAAGAGAAAAAAAATGTTCATATCGTTAGATGCAATTCTATTTTTGTTTTTTAATGAAGTTAACAAAAACATCTAATCCTGAATTAAATTTAAATGAACAATTAAGATGGAGTGATTTAAATATGTCTGAATACCTATGTCAAATAATAATCAAATAAAGAGACGATTTGTAAGAAAAAAATTTAATAGCTTCACGTGAAAAGAAAAAAACATAAGACGTTGTATAAGTAAACATATCCCATTATGATTGGTCCAACCTCACGCAAATACTAAATCATCTTTATAAAACACAACAATCGAAATATTTAGCATGGTTACTGCATTGATTGTTTACCATTTCATGGCAACAAAAATATATATATTTATATTATAAAGGCAAAAGCACAGGCAAAACTACTCCATACTGTGACTGGAACAAAGACAGTCTAGTATTAGTAAATGCAGAAATCTACTGGTAACTTTATTAATCTTTAAAAGTGTAAAGAGTTTTATAAAACACATTTTTTGGGGAACAACCAAGCTCAATGTGCTTCACATTGTTCATTTAAGTTGGGGTGAGCTTTGCAATGGACTATACTGGTGACTGGAGAAAGTCAATATATAATAAAGAATATGTTCAAATATATTCCACTTTAGTCAGTTTAAATATCTTCAGGAGATATTTTAATTTTCCAAAATAAATCATTTCAATTTAATGAAATTCACTAAATCAACAGACTTTTATAATAAAAAAAATAATTTTAAAAAATGAAAATTGACCCATTATTGGAAGATGAAAACTCCATCAAATCTACCAGCCTTACATTCTGATCTCATTCCAACAGACAGACACTTCTGAAGACGACAATACTGGCATCTATTTCGATGGAGCTTTGTCACTGGGCAGTCACGAGCTCCTCGACAAGCATATCCAAGCTGTTTTCTAATTGATCGTTTAAAGAAACCCTTACAACCTTCACAACTGATGGCACCATAATGACGACCTGAAAAAAAAAAAAAAAATCTTCAATAACATTTGTCTGATGCAAATATATGTATACATTAAAATAAAAAAAAAAGGGGGAAATCATTAAAAATTACTTTTCATTATAAAATTGTGCCCAGTGGAGCAGAAGTAATTTTTAGTTTCTTGGCAATGAGCTTTACCAAGATGAAGATTACTGAAGAGATAAACAAATTCAGGAGGACATAAATTTTTAAAAGATGAAGAGGTTTTTCATTGAACAAATAAAAAAAAAAATTTAAAAAGAAAGAGAGAAAAATATCAGAAAAAAATCAAGAGCAAAAATGAATGCAATACTACACACCAAATGGTACTTGAAAGATAAAAGAAAATCAACCTGCAATCTGTCAGAAACACATCTCTTATAAAATACCAATAAATATTGTTATGTCTATAATATCCCAGATAAGGAACACAAACAAATTATGATTAACTGGCATTAAACATGAAAGTATGAAATTTAATTTTGCATTTCACTGTATTACTGTTAACAAATTTGATTACCTTCTTGTGGAAGATATAATTTTCTGCGGAGAGCAAATGCTAAAATACTTGACAATCAATTTGTGAAAATAATCTTACCTGAGGCCCTGTCTCCACAAACTACACAGGGTTCATATTTTTGCTCAAACTGCATTTTTTGTGTAACCCTATCTTGAACTTGTCGCTGTTCCTCCTTCAGTCTCTCAATTCTTTGGGCATGTTGCAATTCCTAAATACAGAGTCAAGAATAGAAGTAGAAGATGACATCAATATTTTTCTCTTTCCCACTTGCAATGAAATACGAGTGATGTCTCCCTATATCATGGACAAAGGTCTCTGGTGGGGAAATTGTTTTAGAATGTGTATTTCCTTTAAACACAATGGAATGGATGTCGGATTATACAAAAAAGAATACCCCACATGCATGACGCTGACAGCAGTAACTCATTTTTAGGTTTTACAATGGGACTGGAAATTTTGTCTTCCGGGGCACCCCACAATAATTTTTGTAAAATGAGTTTGTTTGAAAACCTGAACACATTGGCTTAAAATTCAATTTTCGGTACCTGGACCTTCCTGGAATCAAACTAAACTGACATGTGAACCAAAAATATCAATTTATTAACAAAATTGAGCCAAGGTCAAAATGTACCAAATGCCAAGTGCTTATTTTCCAAGTTTCTAATTTTGTTCCAAATGGGCATATATTATAGTTGAAACCTTAAATTTTGGTATTTTTTTGACTGAAAGATGATAAGTGAAGCTTGTGACCCAAAATTTGACACAAAAGTGTCCACTGTGTCACTTCTGATTGATGACGACAAAAATATAACAGAAAAGTAACTGAAAAACTTGGCAACCACCTATAACTTTATTTTCAAGATTAGATGGCTCATAGTTATCAATGAGAGAAGTTTCAACCTTAAAACATGGTTTTATACACATAAAATAAGCATCCAGTCGTGTCATCAGTAGAAGCGACACTTTAACTATAGAAAAGTTTTCAAATCAACAAGAAATGGAGTCACAAATGTTTGGAAGTGTAAAGTTTTGAGTTAACAACTGATGCTGTATGTAATAAACACAATGTCAACTTAGACAGCATATCTTTGCATTGGTTGATACTTGTTGGTGTTGTTTCTGACAAAATATTGATGAAACCAAACACACACTTTCGTGCACCTTACATTGAATACTCTAAATTAATATTATATTGAAATGACAAACAATATAACCAAATAAAATATGTTTATATTCCATAAAGTTCTTAATATTGAGATTTATTGATTACAGCATGATAAGTACTTGTGGCTATGCATGGAGTTGGTGTTGCTTACTCCATATTACAACAATGACCTTTGCTTTAACTTAGTTCCTACTTTTTTTTTTATTAATTGCACCAGGGTTGATGAATAAACTAACTCTACTTTCATTAGGTTATACTTTTAAAAAGTATATTTTCTATAGTTAATTATTACTTTCACACATATTTTGGTGTTACTTATGAAAATTTACACATTAAAAATGTCACTTCTGACAAAGATAATTGTGACGACAACTTTCAACTTATCACCTTGAATAAACGCCATATGGCAACTGAACAAGAAGTTGATGAACTCATCAAAAACATGAAACAGTTCCTTTTGAACTTAAATACGACCGTACTGGGGCTGTGGTGTCACTTATGACAAATGACAACAAAACAATGAACCTTTTATTTCTTCTATGATATGGCTTCCTTTTACAAATTGAACAGTACTCTTTATAGATCTTTATTTTATCTCAAAAATAAGCACATCAAAAACACAAGATCAGAATACATTTTTAAAAATTGTAATTTAAATATGGAGGGAACTGATGATGACACATGTTTTATAAATGTCCACAATTTATCTATTTCTTAACCAATTTGATTGAATTTGGTTTGAAATAATATTGAAACATTATAAATTTTGATTTGGAAGTGACAGACATCATAACATTACAAGTACAGTCCACTCCGGATAATCGCAACTTTAGGTTAATAGCAACATTTCCCAAGAAACGGAATTAATTCTAAACTAAGTCATTGGTTAATTGCAACAAACTTCGGTTAATCGCAACAAATTTTCGCCCTCAAAAAGTGGTATATTCAAGAAACCAATCAAACAAAATATCATGATTAAATTTCATCATGGATGAATCATGACAGGTTGAAGAATAGAGAGTGAGCGGGATTTAATGCTACAGTAGTGTGTCACCACTCTATTAGAATCAAAAGAGGGCTGGGCTTTGCAGAATGGGTTTGCGATGTAATCTGTGGAGGGAGGGGGCCAGAAATGGTCTTGACAACAGGTAGACAATGACAGTTGTAAAGAGAGACTGAGCGATATCCTTTGTTTTGAGATTGACAACTGTGCATTGTGACCAACGAGTTTGGTTAGAGCTTATTACCTATCATCATGGCTAATCTCTTTGACTCTTACAAATGTTGAGAACAAAAGAATGAAAATTAATCCAATCTGAATGAAATGTCGGCTTTGCATCAAAGCTGCTTTTGGTTGACAAACCTACACGGCTGCCATATGGTTTTTGTTTCAATCAAATTACTCAGTCTGTGATGGACTAAGAACAATATTTACAACAACTGGTTTGAGTTAACCATATCTGTGTAAAACGTTGCAAAAGTGGACAGTAAAGTCAACTTCGGTTAATCGCAACATTTTCGCTGATCCCAAGGTATTGCGATTATCCAGAGTGGACTGTAATTGTAAATGCTCCTTCCTAAATGATCACCTTTAATGACTGCTGAAATGCACCCACGAAAATCGGCATATTTTTGTGAAGATATAACCAAACTCAAGAACCGTGAACAAAACAGAAACAATTTGCCATTCGATTTCATATCTTAGACATACTGACTTTATAACTGTAAAGAAATACTCTTGATTGCACATGCATCATTAGTCTTAAATCTGGATTCAAAATTCAAAGTCACGTGTATCAGTAAAGCACCTTTTGACCTAGGCTCAATTACAAGAAATAACACCCACTTTGAATTTAGATGCCCAGTCAACATTGGACAAAGAACCAGCTGGCACCTGTACAACTTGAGTAGATAATCCAGTACTTTCTTTGAGCCTCAGTGCCAGGTCAGAAGCTGTGACGGTGGACATGATTAACTGCTGTCCTCCGTTTGATACTGTGTTACCTGTTTGCCCCTGACTCTGATGGGTAACCTAAGAGTCAGATAGAAGTGAAGAATCACTTTTTATTTAAGGTAAAAAAAAAACCAAATGCATCTCTTTATATGTTTAATGGAAAATGTATCATGAAATATCAACATATGCTTAAGATTTACAAAACACCTGAGGTTTTTTTTGCATTATAATATATGCTGATAGTTCATCTATACAATAATTCCAAATCCAAACTACGTATTAACGTTTTATACTATTTTTGTTGTTGGCTGAGGTAGAACTTGGAGTCGAAATGTTTCACAGTGTAAATGTACAAAGCATGCTCTTTTTTTTCTTTTATTTTATGGTTGCTGTTAGATTTCTGTTAAATTCTTTTCAGCTCATGGCTCTAAACAGTTTAGTACTTAATGAGCAATCTACAAAATTTGTTTGAAAACAATAAACTGTTGTAATAAGAGAGAATTTAATACCTGTCCCCCAGATGACAATGATACCAGACCTCCCTGTGTCAGGGCAATGGGAAGAGTGACAGACCCACCAGAACTCCCAGTGGTCATCACATGGATCATCTCAGTGCCATCTATGACTGCCGCAGCAGCTGCGTCAATTTCTGAGCCAATCTCTTTCTTGGTCTCAATGACTGTGCCCTCTTCAATAGTTGTCATGGCGGTTGTGTTGAGTTACCAGGGCTGCTCTGCACAGAAGGCAGACCCCCTGTATGACACAAGACAATATGAACATGAACTAAAATAAAAATCTAAATAAAATCATTGGAGTGAGTCAGAAAGGCCGGATTAGGATAAGGAGGATGAGAAGAAAACTGACAAACAATAATGAATGGTAATAATGATCTCAATTTTTTAAATTTCAACTTTTGTAACAATTCAAGAGAAATCATAATTTAAAAGGATGGATTAAAATAACCAGTGATTTAATCATCTCCAAAAATGTTGTCTCTGCTTAATCTTACTCTTACAATACATTTTAATTCACAGGCTAGATATATATCTGACACAATATAATTCGAGAAAAATTTATTTTAACCTTAACTCCACTGTATACAAAACTTCTGATTTGATAGCAAATAATTGACAACAATTGTGCCAACAAGAACATCAATTTTTATTTTTTTTTTACCCGACACATTGCGGATTCTGGATGCCAAAGGATATGTTTTAGGGGTTTACAGTGTTAGTGTCACTTTTAGATCATTTCAGCACCAGTAAAAAGGACAATGATTGGGGACAAGTTGTAGATCTGAAGCTAAAAACACCAAAGAAAAAATAAGACTAAGATGACCAATTCATCGATGTGTCTAATTTGACTACGAGACACATACAGGCACAACCAAAGGATTCGACTGAAGGATATACTCAAATGCTTACAAAGAACAATATCTTCAAAACTAAAATCCCCAACAGTACAACACAAAGAGATGATTTAGAAGGGGGAAAAAAATCATCTCTCAAAATAAAGGATCTATACATTTGACTTCTTCCCTCTCAGCTTAGGATCCCTGTCAGGATGATTAAAAAAACAAACAAGTAATTTCAATACAGAGCAAAGACAGGGAGTACCATTTTAAGGAAAAAAGATAAATGTGATAGATGAAACAGCAAAACTGACCTCTCCACTAACCATAGGATTAGAAGACCCCGCACAGACCAAAGAGTTCAGTTATTTACTAAATTGATTAAAGTGTGGTTTTAAAAAAAGCCAAAATATTCTTGGTCACAAATTAGAGTAATTTGACAAGTAGGCCTATTGGTTTTTTCCTGAAAAAAAAACTTAATGATAAAATATATACTTTAAAAAAAATTAAAATAAATAAATAAATAAATGTAAATTTTTTTATTTTGTTTAATTATATATATATAGATTTTTTTTTTAAAGTAAGCCTTTGAAATAAAAATGGCTCCCTCATCAATGCCTTCAAACAAAATTAATATTAATACTGTATCAATGTGCAACGAGGGGGGAAATGGTGAAACTTAAATTGTTATTTTAGTTATAAAAGGGTGGAATGAGCATGAAGGAATCACAAATATAAAATTTTCAACAAAGAACAAGTCTTTTCAGTGATTTTAGGTATTTTTACTTTTGTAAACAGGTCAAATAATTGTAACAGATAAATGAAGAACGAACTTTACACGAAAAGGCTAAAAATAAAAACGACAAATAGCCATTAATTGAATCTACTAAATAAATGGATTCAAAGATTGGACTCTCATTCTCATTTGACAAACAAAATCATGTTACTTTTTCATTCAAAATCGGTGATGAAATAAGAGATAGGACCTACTTGTGCAGAGCCATATTGCCGCTTGGTGATGTTTGTGTATGACTACCAAATTACTCAAACTCAAAATCTCTAATTTTTTTTTAGCTATTTCTTCATTATGAATATACAAATGTCAGATGTCATCTGTTCAAAACTGATAGAGCCGATTGACCCCAAGGTTAAGTGTCAACAAAAGTGAAAGGATCTAACCTTAGCCTTAGCAGCAGGCCAAATAAAAATCAAAGGCAAGAGGGTGGACAATCGTAAAGAAGGAAAGTTGTGGCATTGTAATTGTAACTCAAGGATTGTCCACTGTGTCGGATTGCAGTACATTATTACTACCGTTATTTCAAACCATATGTGAAGTAGAGAATAAAGGAGTGGAAGGGTTGTTTTTTTTTTTTGTTTGTTAGGGGGGGGGGGGGGATTTAACCAGACGGCACAGAATGAAGACTAGACGTCTACCTGACAAGGCAGGAAGACAAGGAATCGAATGACGCAAACTTTGGCAAAGGGGAATAGCTTG
>NC_088365.1:18688689-18733689 GCF_034508935.2 Berghia stephanieae | reverse complement strand
ACTCTCGTGGTTACTACCGTGGTGATGATGATGATGATGATGAGGATGATGATTGTGATAATGATGATGATTTAGACGACGATGACGATGATGGTGATGATCATGATTATGATGGTAATAATAATAATAATAATAATAATAATAATAATAATAATAATAATAATAATAATAATAATAATAATAATAATAATAATAATATAATAAATAATAGTAATAATAATAATAATAATAATAATAATAATAATAATAATAATAATAATAATAATAATAATAATAATGATAATAATAATGAAGATGATGATGATGATGATGATGATGATGATGATGATGATGATGATGATGATGATGATGATGATGATGAAGCTACTACTACTACTACTACTACTACTACTACTACTACTACTACTACTACTACTACTACTACTACTACTACTACTAATATTATCATTATTAATAATAATAAATAATAATAATAATAATAATAATAATAATAATAATAATAATAATAATAATAATAATAATAATAATAATAATAATAATAATAATAATAATAATAATAATAATAATAATAATAATTAACAATTGCTACCATTATCAGGCCCAATTCTCTAGGCGTTGTTGCCAGCGTTCCTGACACTATGTGCATGGACTTGCTAAGTTTAACATCTACCTTCTCAACGTTCCTGCTTCTACCCTACACTGGAGCGCAATACTCCGCGGTGGAATAGCATAGTGCCAAGGCGGACGTCCTCAGGAGCGCTTGATCAACACCCCAAGTTGATCCCGCCAGCTTCCTCAGAAGACTTGCGTTTTCCTATCTTCAGGGCAACTCCTTCGAGATGCACCCGATGTGTAAGGCTGCGGCCCAGCGTAACCCCCAGGTATTTTGGATGCGGCTCATATGAGAGAGGCTGGTCGCCGACGAGGACGTTCAGTTTAAGGGTGTGCATCCACTGCATACATCGGTGAAATGCAGAGGCCACGGTTTTCGAAGTGTTCATCTTCAGGTACCACTTGTCGAAGTAGGCTTAGGCTATGTTGACGTCCTCGCTGAGTACGCTCTCGAGACGGGTCCACACTTTACTTTGAGTAACGAGTGCCCAGTCGTCCGCGCATCCCAGCCTCAGGGAGGAAGTGTTCGGCATGTCGCTAATGTAGATATTAAACAACGTTGGCGCCAGAGCAGATCCCTGAGGGACCCATTCTTCAGTTTCCTAACTTTACTCGTAGCGTCTCCCAGCGCGACGTATTTAGTCTTGTGAGGCAAAGTGTTATATTGTACTATGAACATTTTACCCCCGTGATTTAGTAATGAATTATGTTGTGTACAGTTTGCGTAGTTGTCTACTTTTATCAATTTACTATTAATTATTATTCTTTACTCATAATATTTTGATACAGAGCATTAAATATCATTAAAACATTTTCTCTCTCACTACTGCCTAGTCACTAACTGGCGGAAGATCGTGTAGTGGTTTTATTATCTCTGTTTAGTACTTTGCATTTTGATAGATAGCAATACTATTCATTTGCGTTATGCTGTGGATGATTAGACCCAAAAGCCTATAGCGCTTGGCTAAGAAACTCACAACATTGCCATCCGGATGGCAATGCCCTTGAACGTTTATAGTCTGGTTAGTACATTTTAGTGAGAATTACTCATAGATATGGATGGCAAAAAACAATAACAAAGAGTAGTGAAAAGAGAGTTGAACGACCGATGATAATCAAGACACTTAAAGACATCAAATGCCCAGAATTCCAAGTTTCACTTTTACAGCCTTATTCGCTTACAGAACATTTCAAACCAATTCAAATATTACGTGACTCCAGCGGCGTGGCGTATTGACGACATATGGTGGTGCCATAATTAGAAGTAGAAAAAAAAAATCTAAAACAGTGAACACGATTAAGAGGAGAGAGAGCACATGTTAAAAACTCTCTTTTTTTGGAAGGGTGCGGGGAGGGTCGATGGTTTCTACGAGTGGACAAAACTCACAAAAACAAATAATTCATGAAAACAACAAGCCACAACACTGAGATACAAGTCCCGTGTGAAAAGGTCTTTGTAATTATTCTTTGTCCACCATTTAAAGGATTGGATTTGGTAGATAATGCAATCAATATGTGATAAATGAAAATCAAAAGAGAAAAAAAAACTATGACAGAAATTACTTACTTTTAGTACTTGTAAAGAAAATCTGCAAATCTTTTTATAATTTGTTTATTGAAATCTGGAATGGCATCTATTTCAGCTTTGTGAATTGACAGAATCATTAACGAATTTAACCGTTCCTGTTTCATTGAATTTCGCAAGAAATTTTTTACTCTTTTAAGGGTGCTAAAACAACGTTCAGGAGGTCAAGAAATACGATGGAAGTGGTTAAGGTCACTATAGCCTATAGATGTCAAAGATTTGTCAGTGTTTGTTGTATCTGTAAAAAGTAGGCAATAAAAACAAAAGAAAGGTTTTTCATTTCTAAACTAACTGTGAGCCATTCATGTCTGTCATACCATGTCACTGAAAAAGAGCGTTTTCGAGATTTCCACACCTGTGTTATTTCAAAATCAGTTGGTTGGTGAGGAACTAGTCTTTTTATGTCTAATTTGTCATCTAGTGTCAATCTCCCAAACGGTCGGTGACGCAAAGAGTCAACTTGATTCATTGCAATTCATTGTTTAACAAAAAAACAAACTTCAAAGTATATCTCAAATAATGGAAATCAGTGGAATACGATTAATGATTGCACAAATAAAAGGTAGATTCAGATCTTAAAGCATCACAAAGAAAAGATCACTCCACATAAGTACTTAAGAAATCAAAAAAACACACCAAAGTATAACTATTGACAATCTTCGCTTTCTTTCTCTGACTGACACAAATACACACGCACAAACACACACACATACACACACAGACACAAATAAACACTCATACACACGTAACCATCAACTCGGCACTACAAGCAAGAAAAATGTTGGTAAATTCGTCCACAATGCTTCGTTGCAAAGAATTACTTTATTCAATAATCGTGAAAAAGAGGTGAGGGGGGGGGGGGGGCGGTTGATATGTCATATTTTTAAGTTTTATGTTGTTTTTCTTTGCTACTTACAAATAAACTTGACAATGATCAGTGTTTTTGACAGTTAATGTAATATTTTGGATGGCCGAAGTTATCCTAATTATAACGTAAATGGTGCAACATTGGCGCATCCCCCAGTCCAACGGTGGAGCTCTCAGATCCTGGCACAAGTCGAGGAGTTTTCCTCTATTTGAAGATAGTATAATTCGACCCAGTTTCTCGCTCAATCAGCTGTAGCGATACTAAAGGATAGAGCATTAACTGGAGCTTGGATTGTTTTGCACCACGGTGTTGATTCAGTCACTAATTCGCGCAGTGATGTCACCAATACACGAGTAGGCGCAGTGCGTGATTCGGAATCTTGAATAGAGTGGAGACTAAAAAGGCAGTATGTTGTTGGCGAGTTGGCGAAAGACAGTGGAGTTAAAATTTGTTTTATTTTTAATTAAATTATGATGTTAATGATTTTTAAAAGATTGGTGTGGTGCCTGGCACCATTCGATCCAATGGCCCCACGCCACTGCGTGACTCATCGTCTCAAAACGGTATAAAGTCGAGAAATGCTGGAAGTTGAAATATTATATAGCATGAACAAATTGCCGACCATTTCCAGATCCAAGTACCCAAATGAGTGAATTCCTTATCCTTTTCCCGATCCGTGAGAAGTCTAATTAATCTCCGATCTTTTCCCGATTTTCCGACTTTGTGGGAACCCTAGCTTGTTTTAAGATCCCTACTCCTTAAAAGCGACTCGCGAAGCCGGAGTTAATTATGTTTTCTGTAGCATTAAATAGACAATAGAATTGCAAAATGCCCCATTGACATTAAAATCAGTGTATGTCAACATTCTTTCCACATGATCTAACAGACCCAATGACGCATCACTGCTGGGTGGACAGAAAAGTTGAAAAACTCAAACGCGACTCAATTTTGGATCGAAATGATCCTTTTCTTGTGGTAAACGATGACTGACGGCACCCGTGGCTACCAATAAGCAGTCTAAAGTCGGATAAAAACAGAAGCACAGTAAAGTCCTATTTGGCATGACTTGTCTGACTTGGGCTTGGGGATTTGGGGGGTGATGAAATACCTAGGCTAGCGATCAAAAATAGCAACTAAGCGAATGTGTTGAAGTTTCGACTAGCTGTGTTTGCCATTTTGATCATTTTATTACCAAATAACAAAAACAAAAGTTAAAACATTCAATAGATTCAACATCTCCATAATAACATTGTGATCAAATATATTTGAACAATTTAAAATACATGTCAGGGTTTGAAAAAGTATATTTAAAAATATTCATTTATTATTGATAGAAGTCGTAGTGATACTTAACAAACTAAAACATTCTGGCAAATTGTGTTCGAGGTTATTGTCGGGTTGTGTGTAGGTGTAATGGATGTGGTACAACTTCAAGAAGTCAGCAACAGCTGATTCTACTAACCATGGCGAACAGAGGGATTGTTTTGAATCCATGTCGTCACAAATTGTCAAAACATCTAAGAGGATTATTCAAGGCATTCGACCCTCACTTTATACACAAGAGATTCGATTCTCAGGTAATAATAAAAATATTCCCACAATTTTGAAATAGACCTCGAGACTAGAGGTCTAAGTTAGGCACTTTGATAAAATTTTTAAACTCAAAATATCTTGATTTGACTCAGTCAGGGGGATGGGACTTGAAAAAACATAAAATTTGATACCTTATTTGTTTCTCTACGACCTACGGTTCCAGAGTTATTTATATTTTTCTACTGAAATTTTTTTGTCAACTTTACAGAGAGAATCTGTGATCTCACTGGTGCCTCAAAACCAGCATCTCGCGGCGATCGGGAAATTTTGTCTTGCAGTCAACATGGCCCACTTATTGTTTTCAGTAATTTTGTTTCAATTAAAAAATAAATGGCAAGTGTTAGATATCATTTTAAAGGTCAGAAAATAAGCTTTATTTTCATATAAATCATTTTCATGTATGGAAATTATGGAAAAAATTAATGATAAATGAAAATGGGAAAAAATATGAGGTTTTTGTCCTAAAAAGTGGGGTTGGTGGCGGGAAAAATAAAATAATGAGCGAGTGTATCAATTTTGATTAAATTTGGCAGAGATGCTCTTCAATTAATTGTCTATCGATGTATGAAGTATAATTAAAATGTATCCATAATTTAAAAAGTTCTTATAATTCAAAAATGTATAAATTTTTATTACATAAGTTTTCTGAGAAATACAATCAGGAATTGAGAATGAAATACACCGTTAGAAAGCTTGTTTTGTGCCCTTTATAATGATACCAAAATTAGTCACATAGGTTCACAAATAACGCCATGGTGACCAACACGGTAAAGGGTCAAAAATAAAGTTCCAAAAAACGAGTTTCACCTTACAGTGAGCCTATCGGCGGCCACTGGACTGGAGTTATCAAAGTGCCTATCTAAGTCTAAATCTAAAGATTGATTATTGATTATTGACTTTTGACGTCTAACTCAAAACTAAATAGAGGTCTAGACTCAAAAATAAAAAAGTGGAAAATGTACCAATGAGACAATGGGATTAGATTCAGATTACTCCTAGAATTTGATAGGCACCGAAAACTGAGTTATAGAAAATCGTTTTCTATGAAGGCAATGCCAATGCAATACCTATAACTTCTATAACTTATTTAATTTCAATAACATTTCTCGAAGTGACAATTCGGACTCGAGTCTGAACAG
Source organism: Berghia stephanieae (assembly GCF_034508935.2). Taxonomy (NCBI): domain Eukaryota; kingdom Metazoa; phylum Mollusca; class Gastropoda; order Nudibranchia; family Aeolidiidae; genus Berghia; species Berghia stephanieae. The sequence goes on along the minus strand of NC_088365.1, from coordinate 18,727,892 downwards.
TCTCCCGTGTCTATTCGGACTCTAACTCCAATGTGCCAGCTCAAACACAGGAGGGACACAGTAGGGGCAATGGACAGAGATTGTAACTGATAGAAGAAGAGAAAGAGTTCAGAGGAAATTCTGTTTTTCCCTTATCAGTGACTGTAGAAGTAGAGGATTGTTGCCCGTCTAAGTAGGTTGAACCCACTCTGGAGACTGACGCCGACAATCCGGCACTGCCCTCTTCTGGATAAAGATGTCGGGCACGGACAAACTACTAAGAATAAAGATAACGCAGTGGCTATTTTTACAGTCCCGTAAAGATGGTTCTCGGGGCTATTTTTACAGTCCCGTAAAGATGGTTCTCGGGGCTATTTTTACTGTCCCGTAAAGATGGTTCTCGGGGCTATTTTTACAGTCCCGTAAGGACGGTTCTCATGGCTATTTTTATGGCGTTGATGCGATTCTGTTCAATTATCCGCATAGTTATAGATTATCATCTTTTTGCAGTATTCACAAAACTTCACATATCATTTCTCCCGATATTTAGATGTACAGATCTAGAGGCGGTGAATGAAAGCAAAATTAATTTCATTTAACATATTTAGATCTAAAGCTAAAACTAAAATTAACAAATAATTAATGTAAAGTCAATTCTCTTAGCGATTTTTACGGTACTGTCATTTTTATTACATATAATTTTTTTTTTTTTGTTTTTTTTTTTTTTTGCATAATTTATGTTTGCAGTACAGAACAGCCCGTTTTCTATCATCAGTGGGCAGGTTAGGTTGTATGTCTTGATTTTTTTTTTCTGTCAAACATACATAATATAGATCTATTATCAAACACTGAAAGTATATTTAGTTCCTGCTTGAGTCGACATCCCTCAAGATTTAATACTTTACAGGTTGGCTTTTGTTTATACTTTGCCAGTATAACCAGTCAGGAAGGACTAACGGTTTATACAATTTTAAAAGACGTAGACGTCTAACATTCAGGGTGCAGTCTTCTCACGTGAGAGTGGGTTTGAATCCAATTTCAGAAAAGATGCCGTTCACAAACCAATTGGACACATTTTGACCATAATTTTAGAACCCCCCCCCCCCCCCCAAACCTCCCAACCGTATTGTGGACAAATGACTACCCCCCCCCCCCCCCCCCAATGTGGATGTCCATGGTAAAGATGCACATTGCGAAACACCTCATGCTTAAATATTGTTCTTTTGAATAATATTTAAAAAAAAAAAGAAAGTAAATAATGATGATGATTCTCTACCATGGTCGGTCATGATCCAAAAGAATAGAGGTGCCCAAGACTGATCCTCATTGGGGCGCCGAGGTGGAGAGGGCATTTTACTTTGGTCCCACCATCGCGTTGCTCCTACTCCTTTCCCGATTGACCCAGTGTTTGTTCCGACCAGACAAGAGTGGTCGCTGTATTGCTCCTCCCTTCCCAGTTAGGAGGTTGTTTTATTGTTCTCCGCCAAAGCGGTGTTCACCTTGTGGTCAGACCCCTCTGCCTAGGCTTTGAGGTACCACTAGGGAAAGAGATAGATAGAGAAAAAGAGAAAGGAAAAAAAAAAAGAGAGAGAGAGAGAGAGAGAGAGAGGGAGAGAAAGAGAGAGAGAGAGAGAGAGAGAGAGAGAGAGAGAGAGAGAGAGAGAGAGAGAGAGAGAGAGAGAGAGAGAGAGAGAGATTGGGAAAGAATGAAAGAAAGAGAGAGGGAGAGAGAGAGAGAAAATGAGAGATAGGGAAAGAAAGAAAGAAAGGGATAGAGAGAAAGAATGAAAGAAAGAGTGTGAGAGAGAGAGAAACAAAGAAAGACCGGGAGAGAGAGAGAGAGAGAGAGAGAGAGAGAGAGAGAGAAAGAGAGAGAGAGAGAGAGAAAGAGAGAGAGAGAGATATTGGGAAAGAATGAAAGAAAGAGAGAGGGAGAGAGAGAGAAAATGAGAGATAGGGAAAGAAAGAAAGAAAGAAAGGGATAGAGAAAGAATGAAAGAAAGAGTGTGTGAGAGAGAGAAACAAAGAAAGACCGGGAGAGAGAGAGAGAGAGAGAGAGAAAGAGAGAGAGAGAGAGAAAGAGAGAGAAAGAAAGAGATTGCGAAAGAATGAAAGAAAGATAGAGGGAGAGAGAGAGAGAGAAAATGAGAGATAGGGAAAGAAAGAAAGAAAGAAAGAAAGGGATAGAGAAAGAATGAAAGAGTGAGAGAGAGAGAAACAAAGAAAGACCGGGAGAGAGAGAGAGAGAGAGAGAGAGAGAGAGAGAGAGAGAGAGAGAGAGAGAGAGAGAGAGAGAGAGAGAGAGAGAGAGAGAGAGAGGATGCTAACTTGCCGCACCTGAACGAAGGGAGTGAGAGTTTTAGAGCCAATGGCGTCTACTCAGCCAATCTGTTACTATTACCGCAACGCCGTAAAAATAGCCACCAGAACCATCTTTACGGGACTGTAAAAATAGCCCCGAGAACCATCTTTACGGGACTGTAAAAATAGCCCCGAGAACCATCTTTACGGGACTGTAAAAATAGCCACTGCGTAAAGATAAAGAGTCGCTAGACCTTCCCATTCCAAGCTCGAAAAAAAAAAAAAAATTGGCAGAGGGTGTCAGGTGCTTGGTATGGGTAGGTCTAGCAGCTCTTCTCTTTATTCTTAGTATTTTGTCCATGCCCGACGTTTCTATCTGGAAGACAGCAGAGGACGGCAGTGCCGGGTCGTCGGAGTCAGTCTCCGGTGTTGGTTAGCCCTAACACTAACGCTATCAGAAAAATGTATTATCTTGTCCTGATTTTAATTGGACACCGTGAAAAGTTGTTGGAAAGGGTTTTCCTATAGACCACAGGTAATTCGACTTTTGTTCCTTATGAAGGGTTTTTTACTCTTTTCTTTCTTTAAAGTCTCTAACTGGACTTCCAATAGACCATACATTATGTGTTGATAGTTACCATACTCATACCCTTATTATTTTCATTTGCGTCAATTGTGTGTACTTGTCAATAAATTAAAATAAATAATTGACTAAGATATCGCACTAATAGACACCTGGCATAATAATAGATATTGCTCTAACTCTAACGAAGCAACACATAACATAAATAACAAATATCTGTATGTCTTCTTTTTTTTTCTTAATGCACACTTTACTTTGAGTAACGAGTGCCCAGTCATCCACATATTCCAGCCTCAGGGAGGAAATGTTCGGCATGTCGCTAATGTAGACATTAAACAACATTGGCACCAGAACAGATCCCTGAGGGACCCCATTCTTCAGTTTCCTAACTTTACTTGTAGCGTCTCCCAGCATGATGTGTATAGGGGCTGTAATCTTGTGGGGCAAGTCGTAATATAAAATAACAAAATAAAAGTAGCATTCCAATGTTTAAAAATTTCTTCTAGGTAGATATGATTAAATATCTTCCAAGTGGATCTGAGGCGTAGTGGTTAAGCTGTTTGACTCTGAACTGGAAGGTCCTGGGTTCAAATCCCCAATGGGGTTACCTTTTATTTGAACATTTAAAAAAATTACTTCTGTTTGTTTGTTTTAAACTTTTATTTGAATCATTTTGTCTTTTTAAAAAGTTAATTTATATTTTAAAAATATTATCGTTCTTTCTCTTCTTCTTCTTCTTCTTCTTCTTCTTCTTCTTCTTCTTCTTCTTCTTCTTCTTCTTCTTCTTCTTCTTCTTCTTCTTCTTCTTCTTCTTCTTCTTCTTCTTCTTCTTCTTTCTTCTTCTTTCTTCTTCTTCTTCTTCTTCTTCTTCTTCTCTCTTCTTCTTCTTCTTCTTCTTCTTCTTCTTCTTCTTCTTCTTCTTCTTCTTCTTCTTCTTCTTCTTCTTCTTCTCTTCTTCTTCTTCTTCTTCTTCTTCTTCTTCTTCTTCTTCTTCTTCTTCTTCTTCTTCTTCTTCTTCTTCTTCTTCTTCTTCTTCTTCTTCTTCTTCTTCTTCTTCTTCTTCTTCTTCTTCTTCTTCTTCTTCTTCTTCTTCTTCTTCTTCTTCTTCTTCTTCTTCTTCTTTCTTCTTCTTTCTTCTTCTTCTTCTTTCTTCTTCTTCTTCTTCTCTTCTTCTTCTTCTTCTTCTTCTTCTTCTTCTTCTTCTTCTTCTTCTTCTTCTTCTTCTTCTTCTTCTTCTTCTTTCTTCTCTTCTCTCTTCTTCTTCTTTCTTCTTCTTCTTCTTCTTCTTCTTCTTCTTCTTCTTCTTCTTCTTCTTCTTCTTCTTCTTCTTCTTCTTCTTCTTCTTCTTCTTCTTCTTCTTCTTCTTCTTCTTCTTCTTCTTCTTCTCTCTTCTTCTTTCTTCTTCTTCTTCTTCTTCTTCTTCTCTTCTTTCTTCTTCTTCTTCTTCTTCTTCTTCTTCTTCTTCTTCTTCTTCTTCTTCTTCTTCTTCTTCTTCTTCTTCTTCTTCTTCTTCTTCTTCTTCTTCTTCTTCTTCTTCTTCTTCTTCTTCTTCTTCTTCTTCTTCTTCTTTCTTCTTCTTCTTCTTCTTCTTCTTCTTCTTCTTCTTCTTCTTCTTCTTCTTCTTCTTCTTCTTCTTCTTCTTCTTCTTCTTCTTCTTCTTCTTCTTCTTCTTCTTCTTCTTCTTCTTCTTCTTCTTCTTCTTCTTCTTCCTTCTTCTTCTTCTTCTTCTTCTTCTTCTTCTTCTTCTTCTTCTTCTTCTTCTTCTTCTTCTTCTTCTTCTTCTTCTTCTTCTTCTTCTTCTTCTTCTTCTTCTTCTTCTTCTTCTTCTTCTTCTTCTTCTTCTTCTTCTTCTTCTTCTTCTTCTTCTTCTTCTTCTTCTTCTCCTTCTCCTTCTCCTTCTTCTTCTGGTCACAACAGGAAACTTACGAAAATTGATGCAATCTGGATTAGGGCGAAAATTTCTGAGCGATACTGAGCAAGATCTTGCAGGTTACAATAGATATTGCTCTAATTAAAAGAAAAAAATGTCACACACACACACACACACACACAGACACACACACACACACACACACACACACACACACACACACACACACACACACAAACATACTCACAAAAAAACTGCCACAGGAAACTGTTTCAAATTCAAATAACTTGTTGATTGCACAAGCTCAATGGAGTTTGAGTCTGAATAAGTCAAACTAATAAAAATTGCAAGACTTATCTTTCAATATAATGTTCTTTGATTCTCTTTAATCCCTTACTACTCTCTAAACCATTTTACTTTTTATTTGCGGGTGGTTGGATGGGAGCATCACCCTTGAATCGTACACCTATGATGTTCGCATGGGTGTACGATCCGATAGTGATGTCGTTTCTTCTTCTCTTTACTAGCCTATCCTGCTTCTTTGGTTTGTGATTGTATATTTGACAGGGGATATTTTTTTTCTGTAAATCTTCTGCCTGTTTGTTCTTGGTTATTTATAATTTAGCTTATGATATCTTTAGATTATGATTTTGATTTACATTTGTACTATCTTTGTTAGATTGCTTGTTTTTTTTGTTTCAGCGGTCTCTCATATAACCTCAATTGTGTTGGAAGAGACCTAAAGCAACAAACAAACAAAATACTTTTTATTTTCTACTCAATGGACAAACTCATTTGACTGCACAATTTGTTTTCATTGTAACTAAAAAGTCATGGATAAAAATGTAAGGACAACAAAAATTATCAAGAGGATTTGAAAATGCGAAGATCATTGGATAGAAGACGTTGGTTCTCTCCAATTACTCTTCTGAAGAGTCCAATTGATCCAAATCCTTTTTTTTCTTTTCTTTTCATTAAAAAAAAAAAATTGAGGAGGAATATGGAGTAATGTGTCGCATTAATTTCTCTATAATATGGGATAAGAGGCAAAAATGGAATGGGTTATGTTATGAACAATATTTGAATGTTTTATTTGTCCTCACAACATTTGCATGATAATATTTCTCCCACCACTTTTTCATCTAATTTTTATACAGATTGCTTCTCAATGGCAATGTAAATTTGGCTTCTTATTTGATATTGATGGAGTCATTGTACGAGGAAAGAAGTTGCTTCCTTCTGCTCAAGCAGCCTTCAGACTTCTCACAGATAAACATGGCAAATTTAGGGTCCCGACAGTTTTTGTCACAAATGCAGGAAACTCATTAAGAAGTCGCAAAGCACAACAATTATCAGAATGGCTAAAGATTCATGTGAGTTGAATATAGATTACTGTTTCTTGCACATATTATTTTTATATAAATGCATGACGTGGATGTTATTTTTCCTTTAAGCTCAAAATGCCTTTACTCTCTCTTTAGATTAAAAGCAGGATGCCTCAAGCCATACTTGACATTGATGTTGGAGTGTGTTTTATTAATTTAAAGAAGAATAAAATATTGATGAAGTCTAATATTGAAGACCTTTTTGTTTTTAAAATAGTAATGACATGATTCAATAATTTAATTCTGCAGGTTGGTTCCTTCATAATTGAAAGCATTCAGTAAATATTTACAATACAGCCCATTACTATACCACTAATCTCACCTTTTTATTGCAAAATTTGGTTGCAATGAAATTGAAATTTCAACATTCAACACCATCAATTAAGCGATTTGACCAGTTCAGGCCTCAAGCAGTCACCTCAATGCTCTTTAAGTCAAACAATTACTTCCTTTTACAAGCTTCAGATATGTAAAATCTATTTCCTACCAACTTTTCATACCACTGGATTTGCTAAGGTCACCAATATTGCAGTTTTACAACAAAGGTCTACTATGCAATGAACAAGGAAAAATACACACATATAAAACCTACTAAGAATAGCTATACCAATATTCATACACTGTAAAATTTAAAATTTGCTGTTAAATTAATATGAATGAAATGTTAATCAGAAAAAAAAAATAACACTCTTGAGAAAGGAGAATATAGCATAGAGGACTGTATGATTAAATTGGGATAGACAATAAAAACCCAGTTTTAAACGAATTTTTATGTTATGTCAATCTTTCAAATTGAATTACGTCAACATAGTTTTAATGTTAATTTTTTTTTTCCATGTAGGTATCAGAAGAACAAGTAGTAATGTCCCACAGCCCCTTGAAGATGTTCCGACAGTTCCATGAAAAACATGTTTTAGTCAATGGTCAGGGACCCATCAAAGAAATAGCTTCCAATATAGGATTTCAAAGAGTCACAACTGTGGAAGACCTCAATTCTTTGTTTCCTAATCTCGACAAAATGGATCATTCAAGAAGAAAAGCTGCCGTAAGTGTCTGTGGCATGTTATTATGAAAATTAAAACTTGTTTTCCTTAATTCTGTAATTCTATTCATACGTTTTATCGAGAGTTCTGTATGGTTTTATGGTAAGAGGATCAAAACTAGTTTTTTACAAATTTAAGTATACTTCTTATTGTCATTAAGTCACAACTCCATGCATCGAAGATAATCGCGACTGTGAGTATGGTGAGAACAAGTGGACGTGCCTAGGCTTTTATTTTGATTTTATAAATTTCTCTGTCGATTTCAATTTGGCTATTTATTTTAAAATTTATTTTCGGGCAGAGAATTCCATTTTCGAATGGTGCTTGGAAAAAACAAATTGAGATGAGCATTTAATCATGATTGTGGGACCTGGTATGAGTGCTGTTTTCTTTTCGTTTTGAATAAGGATATCACTTGGGATTGCTGTTCAGTCCTTGGCAGGCCTTAAAGAGGACTTTTACTTTTTGTATAGTGCATCTCTTATGTAATGGTGACAAGTTTAGGCTCTTGCACATCTCACTGACTCGTTCAGTCCTCATGTAGTTGTTACAAACAAACATACACGCTCTGTTTTGATTTTTCTTGAGCTATTCTATCTGCTTTTTACTCTTGGGGTCCCAAATGCATGCACTATAATCTAAAATTGGCCGTACAAAGACTTTATAGCAGAAATCTCTGATGTTTCTTGGACAACTTTGTAAATTTCTTCTTAAGAATCCAAGTTTTGTATTGGTCTTTTTACAAACTTTATCGAGTTGGTGCTGCCAAGACATTTTGCTGTCAAGAGTAAATCCAAGATATTCTGCTTTTTGTGTTGTCTCAATTTTTATTCATGTATATAATAATTTGAACTTATTATTTTCTTTTTGTTTGTTATACAAATTAGCTGGCATTTCTTCGGGTGGAATTCCATTTTCCATTCTTTCTTCCTTGATTGTAGCCTGTCCAGGTATTCTTGAAGTATATTGCAATCTTTTGATGTTTGAATTTCCCTGTATAATTATGAAATATTTGTCTGTGCAATATTCTATTTTTTGTATATATTATGAAAAATAATAATAATAATAATAATAATAATAATAATAATAATAATAATAATAATAATAATAATAATAATAATAATAATAATAATAACAATAACAATAACAATAATAATAATAATAATAATAATAATAATAATAATAATAAGCGTTGTTTTGAGCCACTTGCAAAGCCCTAGTTGTTTTAGCGGGTAAAATGCCTTTATTGGGTTAATGCCAGGATAACATATCATCAGATCTTCAATACGGATTGTATAACAAAGCTGTTGTTCATTCCTGGTAAGAGTGGATGATTAACAAATGTTGGAGTACTGACATCTGGATTATCAAAGTTAGACTTTATAGCTTTAACATAAATAGCAATAAATGAAAAGCCTAGTGTATCTTTATTTTCTTTTTTTTCCACTAGCCCTGTGCATTTGAGGAGTTCTTCCCAAGAATAGAAGGTATGTAAGATAATTACACTGTAGAGCCCATGAAAAACAAACAGCATATTATTTGTTACTAATTTCTTTTAATTCCATTCACCTTTTTATTTATATTTTAGCAACACAATGTCATACTTTGCTGTTCTGACCTATTGCCTTTCATCTCAAGGTCGTCAGACTTAGCAGCTTATGCTGTTTTGCCGATCAATGTTGTGAGAGAAATCCACTCATCTCTATTCTATGCTATCATTCTCAATGATTCGGATTATATATATATATTGGAACAGCTATTGAAAGTTGTTATACATGATTACATTATAGGGCTTAATATATGTTTTACCACTCATTATATAGACTTTGCAATCAAAAGTTTATTATATTGCTCCACATCCTGAACTATGATTAGGGATGAACACAGTAACAAAAAAAAAAAGCCAAAAAAACAAAACAAAACAAAACAATCTTTCAGCCTTAAGTGAGGGAACCAGAATTTTAAGACTTATAAAAATTCTCTTTAATGTAGATTCTCTCATTTTTGGATAGAATTCTGTTTCCCTGTTGTCTCCAGGCCAGTGTAAGACAATTGGGAGTTGCCTGTTCAAGCATAAAATAGATTTTGGTCCTACCTTATGTAATTTAGCTATCTGTCTGTCTCAATCCAGCCATTATCCTATTTGGGGAGCCGGTTCGATGGGAGATGCCCCTACAGCTAATTATCGACGTCCTTCTGACCAATGGAAAGCCATCCAGTGGCCTGGTGGAAGTTCCGTACCCACATTTACCCGTCTTGGCGTGTAATATGGACCTGCTGTGGATGTCAGAGGCCAGCATGCCCAGGTATCATCATGACCTATCTCCCTTTACAGACAGTCTTTGGTTTGATCATTAATCTGACTTACAGTTATATTTAGATATTGCATAATGGAAGAAATTATGATTTGAAAGAATTGAATTCTTGATTTTTAAAGATTAAATAGATACTTTTTATCACTGGTGGAATTCATTTTTCATAATTAGGCGACTATATGTATTGTGTTCTTAGATCATTAATTAATGAGATATATATTTCCAAGAATCAACAAATCAAAGAACGTTTATTAAACAATATTAACATGAGATACATGTGTACATGATGGCTGTTGGATACAGAATGACTCCTAACTAGGAAGACACTAGCACAGATGCTAGTTGTAAAAAATGCTACCAAAAGATGGATGATACACAGTTTCTATACTTGAATACAACAACTTTCATTCACAACATTATGTAATGGAAGTTTTGTTCCATATGATCTGTTTGGGAAATGATGAATCATTGCCGAGTTGCTGAAGCTTGGTAAAACTGTGACAATGCTTTATAAATATGCTCACATTATTATATTTTTCTCATTTGACCCAGATTTGGACATGGTTGTTTTATGAATGCATTGGAAGGTTTATACCAAGTAAGTTGGTAGCGGGTTCTTTGACCTAAATTAAATTATCGGGGAAAACATGACACAATAATAGATCAACAGATTTTTGACAAGGCATACAATTTTTCCATTCATAAAGGTGCTTGATATGTTGAATGTATGACTTTCTAAGTCCGATTGATTTTCTTCTCTGTCTTTGTATAAACCAACTGAATCAGTCAGACTGAGCTTAACAGTCAATGTTGCATATTCAAAAGAAACAAGAAAACTCATGATACCTTCCCGATAGTCTTTAGTCCATATTTAAAGATCTCAATATTGCCCAAAATCCTGATACCGCAGGTAGGCTTGTCCAAAACCGGAACCTGTTGGCTTAAAAAGACTTAAATGTGACTTTCAACATTATATAGTCAAATATTCAAAGTTTGATACACTGACTGCGATAACCAACTGCCTTGATATATTTTATTTGATGTCATTTGGTGTTGATCTGTTTACTTCTCTTGACGATCCTCTGTTTATGAAATATGGCCCTTTAACTTTAAGCAGAAAGAATAACTGAAATAGATAACTGCAAGCCAGGAAACAGTAGGTGGTGGGGAATGGGCGACCGTCAATCATGAAAGAGATTGTGGGAAAGACAGAATGAAGGCTACTTGGCTAAACCCTATAAAAATTAATTATATGAGGAACATGCAGCTGCAGCTCAACTCCTGATGTTATGCAGCTGACAAGGAATACAGGTTAGGGTGGGAAGACAGACCAGAGACTCCCCAGAATGCCATGACAAACATAAGTTTACTTCTCTATAATACCATTTACTTCTTTGCACAGAGTTGTTTTTTTATTTCACGCTAGTCCATACTTGATAATGAAGTAACTATCCTGTTTGTTTCTTAAGAGCGCTGTTCTGAAGATATTTATAACGTTCAAATATTTATCTCGCACTTATTTATATATATATATTTTTATTTTTTTTTAATTTTTTTATTTTTTTTTTTTTAATTATTTTTTGATTTATTTATTTATTTAAAAAAAATTTTGATTAAAAAAAATTTTTAAAATTTTTTTTTAAATTTTTAATTTTTAAAAAAATTTTATTATTTAAAAAAAAAAAAATTGTGCACAAATGTTATTTTCCCCCTTTTTTATCTTTCTTCTTTTCAGAAGGTGACAGGGAAAGAATTGAAATACACAGCCTTGATTGGCAAGCCCAGTGAGATTACTTACCATCATGCTGATTATATACTCAGTCAGCAACGGCGACAACTCAATGTAGACCACATCAAAACTATATATTGTATAGGGTAAGCCAGAATCTCTCTGATACTGATTGCCAGTAAAGGCATGGATGTCATCTTTGCTTTTATTTTAACTGTTCTTCATTTCTTGGTTTGATCCCTGGTTTGATTCCCTTCAGGTTGGTGCAAAGCTGAGTCCTTGGAAAAGGCTCTTTACTCACATTCGCTGATCATTCTTGGATGTAAAATGAGTACGTGGCCAGCAACAGCATTGTCTCATTCTATATGTTGAGCATTGCTGTTGGCTTGGGACCCCTTGTAAAGTGATTTTAAAAACTGGAAATGTACAGACATTTTGTTTGTTGCATTTAAAGAGTGAATTACTCTATCAACTGATTTTCTAAATTCATTTGTGCATGCCTTGCTCACTTTAGCTTTGTTATTTTTCTTGCATGTGATATAAAAGAATTATATATTTATTTATTTATTATATTTTAAAATCCAGAGACAATCCAGAAACTGACATCTATGGAGGGAATCTCTACAATCGATATCTACAACGGAGACGTCTCAGTAATCACCTTCATCGACAAAAATCTACCAAAAAGGTTCGGTTACGTCAGACAAACACAGATTCAGACTTTCTGGATGAAGAGAGCGATGACGAAGAAGATGAATGTGCCCTCATGTTCCCACGAGACCCTGGAATGGATGTAAGATTGATAGAATCTCTGGAGGAAGATTGCTCAGGAGTGGAGCGACCCTTTGCATGCGAAAGCATTCTTGTCTGCACTGGTGTGTTTAACAGGAACAGTAATTTTGTTACTTTTGCTCAGTCCACTATGTCGAGTCATAACCATCGAGATTTTGTTATAGACCCGACATTGACCCAGCCCAACCACGTGGTACCCAATGTTTTTGAGGCTGTAAAACTTGTATTTGAAAAGGAAAACTTTTCTTAGTACTGGGTAGTATAGAAAACGTAATTGTAAATTTAAGTTTTCAAATAGTTCCAATTGTAGTCAAATCAAGGGAAGAGTATTATTAGGTTATTTTGGGATCAAAAGAAGGGCATAAGTGGCTAGTTGGCTAGTCCTATAAAATACTAGTTGTATGTGGACAGAAGGTTACATTGTTTTCGTGTCCATGACAGGGTGATTTGATAAAGATTCAGTTGTTTGCCTTATGGTAAAGAAAAAATAAAACAGACCACCCCCCCCCCCCCCCCCCCCAAAAAAAAAAAAACCCAAACAAACCCAAAAAACAACAAATTACCCTCAGATAGTACACAGCTCATTTCTTTTAGATTTAAATGCTTAGAAAAAGACTATTTGTGACGGTATTATGTCGGAACGATCCATATGCTTAAAAGCCAAATTAAATGTTAAAATGGTCAAAAATATAAATTGTTGGCATTAGCACCCTAAAATATGGCATCCATTTTCCTCAATAAAACATACAAACTCAACACAAGTCTGATATTTCTGGGTGTAAATTAAATTTTCAACATCTTAATCAACCTGACTTAATACCGTTTTGAGGCGAAGGGTCACATTTCAACTGTAATCCACATTGTTTTCTCTTGATATCTTCTCAAGCTTTTAAAATCTGTATTTTTTATTTTATTTCAGCATGTAATTATGATCGATAAGTGACTGAAATGTTATTTCTTATTCGATTCAATTACATCCAAATAGGACAGTCGTAGATGATCTCTTTTCTGCGATCATTTTGACATTTATTGTTACTTTTTTATGACTTTAACCTTGTTACACAGCTAAGAAGTATTATAAGTCTTTTATCCTTTTTATTATTGGGAATTAGTGTTGGACAGTACCTTCAACTTCAATACAGAGCAAAGCCAAATCTTAAGTTTTTAATTTGATCCCTACCTATCAAGCAGCTACAATCTTACTCTTTGTAGGATTACATATTCTGCTTAATGTGATTGGAAATTTTTATAAATACACCCCCCCCCCCCCCCCCCAAAAAAAAAAAAAAAAAAAAAAAAAAAAAAAACAAAACAAAAACCCCCCCCCCAAAAAAAAACAAACAACAAAAAAAAAACAAAACAAAAAAACAACAAAAAAAACAAAACAACAGACAAACAAACAAAATACCTAACTAAAAAAACAAACCAAGTAGTTTCCAAAATGCTAAAGTTTAAGAGTTTGAATTCCATTTTGATAAGATATACTGAAAATGGTGATTTTAGATACACTGGAAATGGTGATTTCCGATAGGGTAACTTTTTAAAAAAAGGAGCTAAATCTCTTGTACCAGGAGAAACTGATGATTATCTAATATATTATGTGCTTCAGCTCAAAATTTAAGGGTGGATGATGGCTGTTCAGAAGGCAGGAAGTCTCTCCTCTGAATAAAAAATAATAAGGGGCATTAGTGTGGATAGGGGTTGGTGGTGGTGGTGGTTCAAATGGCAGACACCTCTTGCTGTCTCTTTTTTCCTATTACCGATTGATAAAAAAAAAAAGAAAACTGTAGGGGCTGCCTGAAGCCGGTGATCGTGAAAATACTAACGAAAGAGTGAAAATGGAGAGGCCTTATATGGGAACAAATCGACAATGGACGTTTCGGATACAAACCCTTCGTCAGCACAACATTACACAAATTAACATGGAAAATAAATAAAGTAAAATGCAAAATAATTTGTATCGTCTGTACTCAATGGTGGTTGCAGTTTGAATGAAACGTTAGCGCGGAGTGGGTAGTCGGTAGGGTGTCCCCTTGCATTTTACTTTATTTTATTTATTTTCTTTTCCACATTAATTTGTGTAATGTTGTGCTTACAAAGGGTTTGTACCCGAAACGTCCATTGTCTGTTTTGTTCCCATACGAAGCCTCTCCATTTTCACTCTTTCGTTAGTATGATAAAAAAAATAGTCCTTCAGAGCCACAAAGATCCATGGAATCAAAAGATTATCCCAGTTTCTCTATGTTAAATGTACAATGGTAATTGCTTACTACCCTTTGGTGAGCTGTTTGGACTTATTCCTTTTCTGAAAAAGGACGTATGTCTAGCAATCAAGTATCAGCAAAGTGTTATCCTTGGGTTCTGTCTGGGTTTGTTTTTTTTTGCTGAGAGGAAAAATTTGAGATGAACGCAAGCAGGAAAAGAATGTCTAAGATAAGACAGACAAGGATGGGGCGATCTCTCTGATTGGTGGCTTTACCTCCTTTACACCTTTGCTGATTCGTGACTGCTCGACTTTTTTCATTTTTCAACAACCTATGCCAAATTGTGGAGACATGCTATTGATTGCATGTTCTATTGTTGGCATTTTGGGAAGGAGCTTTGCTCTTAATTTTTTGGGGTCAAAGGATTGAGTCAGATATTACTTGATATGATTTTTAAAAATATTTATAGTTCTTTTATTTTAAAAAAAAAAGCAAAACAAAATAATAAAACAGGTAGTGAGTTGCACTAAAGTCACATGAATATTTTTTCTTTCATTCTCTTAACAGCTAAGACAGGTTATGTTTCATATCTTTTCGGTGTCATTGTTATCGTATTGTCTGGTTGTTGCAATGAGGCTTAGGGTCATGATGACTGATCTGGGGAATATATCAATCCGATAGTTATAAATTATCATATTTTAGTTTGTGAGATTTATTTAGTGCTTTTTCTGTTCATAGTAGTTTATGACATGGTACATTATAACAATTTTTTACAGATGTAAATTTTCATTGCACTTCCTATACTGCCTTCTCCGTCTCCCAAAACTCACAATCGATGTCATCTTTGAACTCTGAACTTGATCATAGCTGTATTGCCGTACTCTGAATAAAAACACATGTTTGAAATTTTGGCCAAAAAACTCATCCCCCAAATAGCGATCAATTAAATGACCCTCATCTTGTCAAAAATCCACCGGCAATGTTTCCTTCCAATAAATTACATCAAAATAATTATTCAATAAAATCGTTTTGTTTTAAGATAACAAGTTTCAGAAAGAGATCTTGTTAGTTGCATACGTTGATTTCTTTGTTGCAAAGTTTATGCGAAGGGTATTGCTAGAGTGTTGATCTGGTGTACATTTTGAAGATTAAACTAGATTTTTAGAATTAACTTTTAGCTTGTTATGGATAACAACTTGGCACAACGTGCCAGAAAATATATTCTTTTTTTTTTTAGCTCTTACATTTCAGTGGGTTCCATACACATCAAAATGCAAGAGCTGAAAAAAGAGATTCAAAATTTGATTAATGCTGGCATGGCTTATTTATTGAGTAGTAGATTGTCATTTTGTTTTGTTCTCTGTGCAGATTTTAACGGGCCAGTTTTTTGGGGTGACAATATTGACACGACTGTATATATTGTACATAATATACATAACTAACTTAATATAATATAATTAATGATTTGGTCAGATTGATGCTGTGCCACAAGCTTGACAACTGAAAACTGCAATTTGTTTCTTTTGCCCTACATCTTTTTCTTTTAAAACTTTTTCGTTTTTGCTTCATTAGTTGTAGAAAAAGCAGTAGGCGATTAATAGCACAATCTAGATAAAAATATCACATTGGAGTGTGTTAAACCAAAGCATGATTCAGTGAATCTGGAAAATAAAAAAAGTATTTTGTACATTGAAGAAGCCATGCGAGTCATGTGACATCTACTTGTTCATCCACATTCCATATATAATCATTGATGCCATATTCAAGTTTTTATGGCCTTGTTTTGACTATAATATGGGCTGGTGACCTTATGAAGATAACACACTATATAAACTTTCATTGTTTCTACTTTCTTTTTTCTTACCCATTGTGTTTGACATGTGGCATGTGATACTGTGATCTCAGTCAAAACCGATGATAATATTGTATAGAAGGACCCAATTGACATCACTCAGATCTTTGTTATTGTTTTTAGACAGCCATTTGGTGATTACTTCTGAAAAAATCATATCAATCAGACTGTAAACGTTTAATGTTACACATAGTTCTATGTTTTGGAACGTTTTATCCGGCTGGTAGATATTGTGAGTTTTAAAAAAAGCAAATGCACAGCATCAATAACTATGATTATGTGATAATTGGAATTTTTACATCTTTGTCATTCAAACTTATTTTTCTTTGGCTCCTTGAGCTGTACCGACATGATTAAGGTTTAGTTTAGCCGTTTTCACCAATATTCAGTATCAGCAATGCTACAGGCTTCATTTGGTGAAATCAATCCGGTATGTTTTTATGTTTGTATAAATAATGGGAAATATTATTCTTGGATCAGGTTGAACTCAAAGCCTGTCATTAAAGGTTGAGAAAAGGAGAGGATATTTTTTTCATTGGATAATTTTGTAATTAGATTTTTTTAAAAACAACCCCCCCCCCCCCCCCCCAAATAAGACAAACCAAAAACAACGATAAAAAAAAAACACCAAAAAAACCAATTTTTTTTCCAACTTGTGATAATGACTCTTGAAATGCCCAATTTGTTTTGTTGTTCATATCATCGTGAAAAGCATTGTGCCATAATGATTTGTTTCATGATACAAATCGCAATGTTTGCATGCTGTACAGTGACTTAACTCCCTTCCTTTTTTTTTCACTTTGTGGCCAGAACTCTTTTACTTCATAAATCAATATGGTTAAGATGTCTCTTTTCAGTTTGAACTAATCCATTTTGTCTTATTTCTAAATGTACACGCACTTGTTAGGGGCAATTACTTTAACTAAAATATCTCATCACCTTCCTTAAATAAGGCTATGTAAGACTGTATACATCTCTTTTAAAAAAATATGAAACAATATTTGATTTTTTGTTTGTTTTGTTTTTTGGAAATATATTTCATCCTAATGATATTTTTAAAATAATTTTTGCGTTTCTCCTTTAAAAAAATGTTCAGTCACAAAATGAATGTCGCTGAACAGGCTTGAATGGGTTGCGGGTCTTACTAATCAAGATTTGTTTAGAGAAAATGATTTGTCCGAATAATGAAATAATTATTGCTGTTAAGAATCAGTACCCTTTTTTTTTTGCTAATATTCATCTCTACACCTTCTTTTACGAGATTTAACGCATTGTTGATTATATTATGAACATTTAGATAAACTTATTTTATTGGTTAAATTTTGTATTATATACAAAAGTATATGTTATAAATGACAAATTATGATTTCTTAATTTAAAATTTAATAGAATTTAGAATTTAATAGAATTTTAAAATCTATTAGGCTTGTAGATGATACTTTTTATTTTGAATGCCTCTCATGATGAAATGATTGTGATTGTTGGAGAAATACTCTTACTATCAGTTGAACATTGGCATTCTGTGCTTTGTGTGTCGTTGTTGTGGGATGAGACCATTTAGTTTTGCCCGGTCTGGACTCTTTCACGAAGAGGAAAGCAGTTAGACTGATTTAATTTATCATTTTAGAATAAATTTATCCCCTAAAATGCTGTAATTTTGATCATATTGACCTTAAATTTCATTTTTGGTATCTGCTCACCTAACAGCAGGTAAAGGAAAGGAAATACTTATAAAGGATTTGATTAACTAATGAAGTATTTAAAGGAAATAATGATAGGCTCTATTTTTTAAAGTCTTTGACATCAGCTCTTAAAGTGTACACGTTATTAGATGTTATCATTTTGTATTGTATCATTTAAGAGCTAAAAGGCTTTAAAGCTAAAAGGCTTTAAAAACTGTAGAATACTCTGTGTAACTTTCATGCATTGATAACATTTTTCAAAGATAAATAAGGAGCATTCATTGTTAATTTGACAATTTTCGGTACATATTGCTGTTTCAAATTATTAAATATCGAACACACAAATAAGTGTCACAGTCAAGATTCGTCGTATAATTTTCTCTATCAATAGTCGTTTGACATGTCCAGTTTTATACAATCGAGAGTTTCAATTTATTAATATACAAACTGCAAATAATATCCAAATAATATCATGACAATTGATTCATTCTGTTTATTTCATTCTACACTCTCGTACTGTTCTGAATCTGATTTGCCATATGTCTTGCATGCTGTACCCCATATTCTTTTCCAAAGTGTTACAGGTATGAATGCCTGACCTCCCATAGTGGGTAGGGGCTTACATACAGTGTCTTCTATCCCCTTATATCTGTTTTTCAACATGCTTTCTGTCTTTGTCTTGGAATGAGATTACTTGGTTTTGTCCTGGTCTGGCCGGAGTCCTAGCTGGGAGGGAAACAGTCAAATGCATGGTTATTGTTTTGGGAGATGATATTTTTTTCCTTGTAAATCATCTCTCTGTTATGTATTATTATATTTGTTATTTTGAATGTATAATGTAAGCATTTGGGTGTATTCCTCTTTGTTGGATTTTGTGTTTGTGTCCGGATGAGACTTATAGGTGATCTCAAACTAAGTACATCGGTGTTATGCTCTTTGAATCTACATCTGATCTCTATTTGTTCCCAATTCCCCTGTGTCTTACTTTTTCTTGGGTGCTTTAATTGTAATTCTAGAACTTTTTACCATCCCATTTTCTTCCTTTTTACTGGCGCTGATTTAACCTAAATGTGTTGCAGGCGCCGTAAAACCCTTAAAAACAAAAAACAAAACATGTTCTGAATATGATTTGCCATCTGTCTTGCATGCTGTACCCCATCTTTCCCAAAGTGTTACAGGTATGAATGAAATAATAACTTTAACAATTAATCTTTTATTTGTATCACTCTCTGCGCTAAGAGACTGATATGACATAATACTACAAATGTCAAACGCCGCTCCATCTTCTTTTTCTCCTTCTCTCCAAGTTTTTCTTCATTTTTATTTTTTTATATCTATATCATTTATGAAATGCAAGTTCTACTGTCAGTATTATGTAGAAGAAAAAGGGACGGAAAATTAATCAGAAACATTTCTATCGTCTAGAAATAATCTCTTAGGAATGCTGTTATTACTGTATTTCTCAACTATTTTTGTTTTAGTCTTAGAGTTATTTCAAATCCTCATTAAGTTTTCTATGATTTATATTTTCATTCAATTAAATGACTGATGATTTAGCTTAATTTAGCTTTTGTCAAATGGAAATTAATCCCATTTTGTATTGATTAAAAAAAATCAATTATTTGTCTTTTCTTTTCTCTCACTTTTTAACGAAATGGTTCTAAATTGTTGACTTACTCATTTATTTAATGAGTCGTCATATACTTAATTGTTCAATTGTTATTATAATTCTCTTGATTTTTCATCATATTTCTATTTGAAACTGCCACGATTTGATCGAGTCATACTTCTTTTTCAACCCCATACCCTCTTTTTTTTTCATAACCTTTCAAGTGGTTTTTGTCCATGTAATGAAATGAGATGACTTGATTTTTCCTAAGTTGAGAGTCTTTTGCCAATAAAAGTAGAATTTTGTTGGGTTTTTTTTCTGTGAGAAATGATTTTGTCTTCTTGTCATTGTGAATGAATACGTTTGAATCCATCATATTTCCTTCCTTTATGGTTTTCAAGATCGCAGAATGTACTAATACTAGTAAAAATATAAACTTGAGATTTTCATGGCTCTATGCCACTGTTTTATCTGAGTAAATTAGATTTTTTTTTGTTTGCATTTGGACTATCTTAATACTTAATTTTTATTTTATGATTTTAGTTATAGCAATCCGTTTTATTTGTCAATGTAAGTAATAGTCATCTGCTGCTATAACAGCAGTTCCAATTAACTGCAAGCAAATCTGAGGCAACCCGAAGTAGCTTTTGCTTGGCTGCCTTTTTCCAAGTGTCCTGTAGTTGGGATTTAGAAATCAAGGCATCATCTGTAAGTGTTAATTGCCCTTTGCTGAGATAAACTATTTTTCCTGGAATCTCTTTTTGTTCCTACTAATTTAATTTTGTGCTGAAAATGCAATAAGTTAATGATAATTATTATTATTATCTGCCATTGTGGGAAAAATCCAACAGGGTTGTTTCTACCAAGATGTGCTTAATTTTTTGCAAACAGAGGGGGGGGGGGGGGGGGGGGGGTTGTGGGTAGGAGGTCACAGATCATGTTTTTCCTCTCCTAAAATCATCTCTCTCTCTCTCTCTTCATCATTATCATCATCAGAGCTTGTCCCTCCAACACCGAACCCACTCCACAGCATCTGTGGAGCAGACTCTTAGGTTGTGGTCAGTGCAGCTGGGCCCATCCTGGCATTCTCTAAGGATCTGGGCATCCACATGTACACAAGCTAGTCTCAGCCAGCCCCCACTTTTTCATTCTTCCAGCTGTTCTCCCAATTTTTGCCCGTGCTCTGTTCAGTGTTACCCATTCATTCCTGGGGAGCTCTCTCTCTCTCTCTCTCTTGATGTTCTATCATAATTACACATATTGATCAGAACCGGATGAAGCAATTTTCTTTGTCTTCGACTAGGTAGAATGGTACATTTCTTAACGAGTTCGACACCACGCCTTGCTTTGTAGCCGTAAGCAAGTCACCTTGCCCAAACTCACTTTTGCGGCTGACACCTGTTTTTTTCTCCATCTTTCCTTGGAATAGTCCCTAAAGACAAATTTCTTCTCGGAGATTAACAAAGGGAATTTTTAAAATTTTATTTTGTTTTTATATATATCCCTTTAATCTAGTTTTATTGTCTTATATATTTTTCTCTCGAGGTTATTTTAATATGACTAAAGGGTGTCACAAGCATCAATCTTTTCTCTAAATAAAATATAATAAAATCTATAAACAATATAAAAAAAAAAGAATATATTGATTATTTAACCTTCATTCAGATTGAGTTCTGGAGTGTAAAACAAATATTGAATCCTATTCATCAGGATTGATTATGT
Organism: Berghia stephanieae; assembly: GCF_034508935.2. Classification (NCBI taxonomy): domain Eukaryota; kingdom Metazoa; phylum Mollusca; class Gastropoda; order Nudibranchia; family Aeolidiidae; genus Berghia; species Berghia stephanieae. The sequence goes on along the minus strand of NC_088365.1, from coordinate 18,706,826 downwards.
ATATTACATTATCTGAGATAAAATAAAATATTTTTCCACAGATAACTTTCATTTTCATCTGCCAAATTTCTATTGGACAAAAAATTATGATGTGGATGATCATAGATGCAACTATTGTTATTGATGTACAGTGAATAAACAGTATTGATGAGGAACCATCTCAAATGTGAAATCTATGTTTTGTTATTGACTGTAAGTCATCAGTTTGGGATATTCTCTCCCCTCTTGGTGGTATGCTTTTGGAATCTACATCTGATCCCTATTTGTTCCCAGTTCCCCTATGTCTTACTTTTTCTTGGGTGCTTTATTTGTAATTCTAGAACTTTTTACTATCCCATTTTCTTCATTTTAACTGGCGCTGATATAACCTTAATGTGTTGCAAGCGCCGTAAAACCCTTAAAAACAAAAACAAAATCTCTCCCCTCTTGCCCCCCCCCTTCCCCCCTCTTTTCTTTCTTCCCCGAGTTCTGGGTGGAATCTTTTGACCTCCCATGGTGGGCAGGAGGTCACTTGCTGTGTCTTCTTTCCCCCTATATTTGTTTTCTGAGTTGCTTTCTGTCTTTGTTTTGGAATGGGATTACTTGGGTTTGTTCTGACACTTGCCGGAGTCCTTGGTTGAGAGGGAAACAGTCAAATGTGTACTATTAGTTTTCGAGAGATGATAATTTTTATCTTGTAAATCATTTCTCTGTTATGTATTGCTATGCTGTTTGTTTGAATATATTATTGGTTTTTAAACATCTGAGTGTATTCTTCTTAGTGGGAACTGTAAAAAAAATTTAAAAATTGAGCTTTTATATAGCGCAATATCCACCAAATGTGCTCCCTGGTCAACAGCAACATTTAACATGTAGGACGGGACATAACGCTGTTAGGCGATATTGCATTTTTTCGGACAAAGACAATGCTGTTAATGCCCAGGTACTCATTTTATACCCGAGTACGGTGAAATAATGTGAGTAAAGAGTCTTTTCCAAGGACTAAACTATGCATCGAGCGCGAGACTCGAACCCAGGACCTTCCGATCCGAAAGCAAGGGTCATACCACTAGACCACAGCCGCACAGACCTGTACTGGTGTCTGGATGAGACTTTTATGTGATCTCAAACTAAGTACACCGATATTGTTCTCTTGGAATCCACATACCAATTCCCCTTTGTTTTACTTTGTCTTGGGTGCCTTTAATTGTAAATCTAGAATGTTTTGACAATCTCATTTTCTTCCTTTTACTGGCAATGAAATAACATAAATGCGTTGCAAGTGCCTTTAAACCCTTAAAAACAAAAACAAACTTCCCTGATTTCCCTGAAATCAGATTTTAATGTCACACGCAGCTCTTAGTTAAATACGCTCAAATTACAGATATCATTGGGGGAGGTGGGGGGACTTATGACTTCCCACCTTGGTCACTTTTTCTGCGTCCTCTGTCCCTCTATATATGTTTACCCCTCTCCATGTTGCTCTCTGTCTTTGTTCTGGATTGAGAATGCTCGGTTTTTAAAGGTCCTAGCAGAGATCCCTAGCTGAGAGGAAAGTAATCAAATGTACCTATTGCTCCTTTTTTTTGAGAGATGATATCCCCCCCCCCCCTTTGCAAATCATCTCTGTTATATTCTATAATAGTTTTTAGTTTTGAATATACAGGGTGTCCATAAAGTCTTCCCCTGTTTAATAAAATCTATAACAGAAAAACGTTATAACCAATACACTTCGATTTGTGAATACATAAATGCTTTACATTTTATTTACCATTTTCATTTTACTCAATGCGCCTCATTACGGTTGCTATGGCTACCTACAAATAAATTCAAACTATTTTCTAGTGTTTTGTAGCTTTTGCGGAATGGTGGATTCAATAACAGTCTTAGTTTTCATTTTAAGCATTCCAACACTTGGTGTGAGAGTTGAATAAACGTTGTCTCTGATGTAGCCCCATAGGAAAAAGTCATATGGAAAAACGTCACGTGACCAGGCTATCAAGTCCATCTCTCCCACTCCATCTAAATGAATGAATTTTCTTAGAAGGTGGTGAAAATTAGATGCAAATATCTTTACTAATTTTAGAATAATAAGTCTATTAGGGAAGGAAAGACTTTATGGCACTTTAGGATTCATTAAAAATTCAGTCTTGTTTTTTTAAAAGAAATAGAAAATACAATATATCAATGAAATTCAAGTTTATTTGTAACAATATCAAATAATCACAAATGTGAAAGACTATGACGTGTAAAATGATTCAAATTCTATTAAAAAATAATCAATAGAGCTCAGTGATTAAAAAAAAAAGAAATCTAATTTTCTTATAAATTAATTTAGCACTATAAATTAACTTTCAGTATATGTAAGCCGTGAAAAAGATAATACAGAAAAATTAAAATCATTAAATGCCTTGTTAGTATCACGCAATATAATTTTATTTTAAAATATGCAAAATGACCCCCCCCCCTAAAAAACAAAAAAAAACCCCCAAAAAACAAAACAAAATCCGAACTGAAAATAAAATTAAAAAAAACAAACAAAAACAACAAAAACCCCAACAAATATAAACATTATTTCACTGAAGAATATGATCCCTTTAACACAATTTGTAAAAAATATTGAGAAACGTCTATTGAAATGTTATGTACGTATAACTAACTACATAGGGCAATAGTTGCAACGCACCACTTTTTTACAAAAATCGTTAACAACATAGATAAATGGTTTATACAAAAATATAATGTATAGAATATTACACAAAGTAAACGAAAGTCACTGATGACGGGGGCTAGTAATTCGTGATGACGATATCTTTTTTGACCATCTGGAGTATTCACTTTGTTAGAAACGTATGATCTTAATGAGAAAATAATGAGATTATTGGTTATTGCCAATGGAATATAATTGTTGTTTCATGCCTTCAGTCAGCATTTCTCTTCCTCTTCTTCTCTTTCCAATCTATAAGACTCCTAATAATGCCTATGGAGGTTTGGCTTTAAATTGTATTTATAAAAATACATAGTTTGTATACACCTTTCTTTCCATCTGTCTGTGCATGAGACAGCGTGGCTCAGCGGTACAGTCTTTGCTTCATACCCAAAATTTGGGTGGTGCGTTGAAGCTGTTGCCCATTATAGCAGTATGCAACACACCCCACAACCATGTAAATGAAAACAAATTAGTTAAACAAATAAAAAATTGTCATTTGAATTAACCAAATCAAACAAATTAATTTTGAAACAATTCCAGCAAGAATTAAATGAAAATAAATCTTCAATAAAATAGGACAAAGGGTGGGAAATTTTAATCTGGAAATAAAATAAATACCTAACGTAAAACATCTTCATGGTGTCAGAAATGAAGCAAGAAACACGACTACTATAATAGTAAGGCTAGTAATAAGTGGGCAGCGTTTTTATTTACATTTCTTAATTCATTTATCTTTTACCATTCGCTTTTAATATTTCAAGTTATTTTTGCTTAACTAAAATTATTTTTTGATTGTCTTCAACTCAATAGAAGAGATTTTTGCTTATTACTAGCAAGAAATGAAGTGAGTAGTAAAATGCAGAAGACAATAGAGAACACAAATTTTGCGGTGATGAGGAAGCGAACCCACGATCTGATTGTTATGACTTCGCCTGGCTGCAAGAGGGACGCTTCACAATAGTTGTCATGACAGTCAGGCTGTAGGATCGAATCCTCATCGGTGCAAAGTTTTGATTCTCTATTGTCTTCTGGCACTTTACTACTCACTTCATTTCTTGTCATCTCATTTTCAAATCCAGAAAGAGATGGCTGAAATAAAAAAGGGAAAAACGCTGCCCATTTATTTCCAGCTGCGCGAAAATGGGCTTGGGGAGATATCTCAAGTTTTAGTTCAACCTGGGTCATCAAAAAAAATGAGTAGAACACAATAAAAGTTGGACATGAAATTTTGATCATAAAAAAAGTAATAAACAAAAATGAATATAACAGCTGCAAATGAGACCAAAATACCAAACTGGGAACGTTTCGGGCTCAAAACCTTTCTTCAGCCAACAACAAAAAACAATGAAAATATAAATACATTACTAAAAAAAACAAAAAACAAGATCGGTGCAGGGAAATATTTGGCATGTGTTCCTTTTCGAAGCTGTTATCTTCATTTTTGGTTATTACTTTTTACAGTCTACAGCTTCTAGCAGCTTAGTATCACTTTGACATTTGGAGAGTTATTAATTATGACACTTGAACACGAATGATTTTCTGAAGCAGCATAGCAGTGTAATTAAGTTTAATTAAAAGTACTGAACAGCAAACGAATACATTGCTACTTGTGTTAAAAAATATTTCGTTTGATGCTTGATCTGATCTCTCTCTCTCTCTCTCTCTCTCTCTCTCTCTCTCTCTCTCTCTCTCGTTCTCTCTCTCTCTCTCGTTCTCTCTCCTCTCTTTCTTGTTTAAAATATATTGTTAGCTACTTGATCAGATCTCTCTCTCTCCCTCTCTCTCTCTCTCTCTCTCTGGTTCTCTCTCTCTCTCTCTCTGTCTGGTTCTCTCTCCTCTCTTTCTTGTTTAAAACACAGTGTTAGCTACTTGATCAGATCTCTCTCTCTCTCTCTCTCTCTCTCTCTCTCTCTCTCTCTCTCTCCTCACTCTCTTTTTGGTTTATGACATTGTAATATAATAGGATATTATTTAAATTAACAATGATATTATTTACAACTGCATACACAAAAGCCAAGGGCAGAGCATTATGGAATAAAATGATCTAAATAACTATAATTTTCTAAGCTTTGTAATCTATCCACTTTTACAAACTTTCGAACCACACGTTAATGAAATATCTCTCGTGGAAATGTTTAATTCTTAGTGTAAAATATCCCCGTATGCTGGCACGATTGCGTTATTTATCTTTTTTTCCCCACATAATCTCACATGTGCACAATAAATAAAAATTAAATGCTTCTTCAACGAAAAACATTGACCAGAACATGATCGTGATGTTTGTCATTTTCGTGTTATCTTGCCAAAACAAGACATATTTGTGAACATAAGGTACATTCTCTTTTTACAATTCAATCCCCCAGAGCAGTTATCAGCTTAAAATTATATATGTGGACTACAGTATCAATATGGAATTATGTCGGATAAACCAGATGAAAAATATTTCAGCAGAAATATAAAATTTAAGGGTTTTCCAGTTCCAAGAAACAACATTTTCCTTTTGTAATCAAGCAATTACTTTAAAACTTATTTTTAAAATTATACTTTATGTCCAATTCTACGCATCAGGGTCACCCTTGAAAAAAGAAAGGGAATGGAAATATGAAAAAAAACCCTCATTCCTTTTCTGTTTCCACACTACCCAATGTTTTCACACTGCACAATGTTTTCACACTACCCAATGTCTTCACACTACTCAATGTTTCTACACTACCCAATGTCTCTACACTACCCAATGTCTCTACAATACCCAATGTCTCCACACTACCCAATGTTTCTACACTACCCAATGTTTCTACACTACCCAATGTCTTCACACTACCCAATGTCTCTACACTACCCAATGTTTCTACATTACCCAATGTCTCTACACTACCCAATGTCTCCACACTACCCAATGTCTTCACACTACCCAATGTCTTCACACTACCCAATGTTTCTACACTACCCAATGTCTTCACACTACCCAACGTCTTCACACTACCCAATGTCTTCACACTACCCAATGTTTCTACACTACCCAATGTCTCCACACTACCCAACGTCTTCACACTACCCAATGTCTTCACACTACCCAATGTTTCTACACTACCCAATGTCTCCACACTACCCAATGTCTCCACACTACCCAATGTCTTCACACTACTCAATGTCTTCACACTACTCAATGTCTCCACACTACCCAATGTCTCTACACTACCCAATGTCTCCACATACCCAATGTCTTCACACTACCAAATGTCTTCACACTACCCAATGTTTCTTCACTACCCAATGTCTTCACACTACCCAATGTCTCCACACTACCCAATCTCTTCACACTACCCAATGTCTCTACACTACCCAATGTTTCTACATTACCCAATGTCTCCACACTACCCAATGTCTCTACACTACCCAATGTTTCTACACTACCCAATGTCTTCACACTACCCAATGTCTCCACACTACCCAATGTCTTCACACTACCCAATGTCTCTACACTACCAAATGTTTCTACATTACCCAATGTCTCTACACTACCCAATGTCTCTACACTACCCAATGTTTCTACACTACCCAATGTTTCTACACTACACAATGTCTTCACACTACCCAATGTCTCCACACTACCCAATGTCTTCACCACCTACAATGTCTTCACACTACCAATGTCTCTACACTACCAAGTCTACAACCCAATGTCTCCACACTACCCAATGTTTCTACACTACCCAATGTTTCTACACTACCCAATGTCTTCACACTACCCAATGTCTCTACACTACCCAATGTTTCTACATTACCCAATGTCTCTACACTACCCAATGTCTCCACACTACCCAATGTCTTCACACTACCCAATGTCTCACACTACCCAATGTCTTCACACTACCCAATGTCTTCACACTACTCAATGTCTCCACACTACCCAATGTCTTCACACTACTCAATGTCTTCACACTACTCAATGTCTCCACACTACCCAATGTCTTCACACTACCCAATGTCTTCACACTACCCAATGTTTCTACTACCAATGTCTCACACTACCCAATGTCTCCACACTACCCAATGTTTTCACACTACCCAATGTCTCCACACTACCCAATGTTTCTACACTACCCAATGTCTCCACACTACCCAATGTTTCTACACTACCCAATGTCTCCACACTACCCAATGTCTCCACACTACCCAATGTTTCTACACTACCCAATGTCTCCACACTACCCAATGTTTCTACACTACCCAATGTCTCCACACTACCCAATGTCTCTACACTACCCAATGTCTCCACACTACCCAATGTCTCCACACTACCCAATGTCTCCACACTACCCAATGTCTCCACACTACCCAATGTTTCTACACTACCCAATGTTTCTACACTACCCAATGTCTCCACACTACCCAATGTCTCCACACTACCCAATGTCTCCACACTACCCAATGTTTCTACACTACCCAATGTCTCTACATTACCCAATGTCTCTACACTACCCAATGTTTCCCCACTACCCAGTGTTTCTACACAACCAAATATTTCTACATGTGTTTCAATACTGTCAAGTGTTTCCACACTACCCAATGATTCTACACTACCCAATGTCTCCACACTACCCAATGTTTCTACACTACCCAATGTCTCCACACTACCCAATGTCTCCACACAACCCAATGTCTCCACACTACCCAATGTCTCTACATTATCCAATGTCTCTACACTACCCAATGTTTCCCCACTACCCAGTGTTTCTACACAACCAAATATTTCCACATGTGTTTCAATACTGTCAAGTGTTTCCACACTACCCAATGTTTCTACACTACCCAAGGTTTCTACATTAGCCAGTGTTTTTATACTATCTAGTGGTTAAATATTACCCAATATTTCTACACTATCTAATGTTTCTACACTACCCAGAGATTTTACACTATCCAATGTTTCTACACTACATACAACATTAACTACATTATTTATTTTTATCACTAAAGCCATTTATTCTATTAAATATATTTTTCCTATATCGTAATTACTTTTTCTTGTCTTTTTTCCTAATTATAAGTGGGTAATCACACTTCAATAAAATCACAAAAAATTATATTGAATATTTTATCATAAATATTCTATATTTAGTAACATAAATAGCGAGACTAGCTACCAGGATTTTAAATAGTTGAAAGGGCAAGAAATAAATGGCACAACTACCAAATACACCACAACTGTCGACTATATCAATAGAATAACAATGATCATTGCTACTTGATCACAGATCAGAAATCCAAGTTGATTTAGCAAATATATATTGATATTTAAGATATCCGTAAAAATTATTTGTATTATTACATCTTTTAAAAGAGAATTATAAAAATGGAATGTTATGTGTTATGTTATTAAGGGTTTTACGGCGCTTGCAACACATTTAGGTTATATCAGCGCCAGTAAAAAGAAAGAAAATGGGATAGTAAAAAGTTATAGAATTACAATTAAAGCAGCCAAGAGAAAGTAAGACAAAGGGAACTGGGAACAAATAGGGATCAGATGTAGATTCCAAGAGCATACCACCAATGTACTTAGTTTGAGATCACCTATAAGTCTCATTCGGACACAAGCACAAAATCCAACAAAGAGGAATACACTCAAATGCTTACATTATACATTGAAAATAACAAATATAATAATACATAACAGAGAGATGATTTACAAGGAAAAAAATATCATCTCCCAAAACAATAACTATGCATTTGACTGTTTCCCTCCCAGCTAGGATTCCGGCCAGTGCCAGGACAAAACCAAGTAATCTCATTCCGAGACAAAGACAGAAAGCATGTTGGAAAACAGATATAAGGGGATAGAAGACACAGTAAGTACCTCCCTGCCCGCTATGGGAGGTCAGGATCCCCACCCAGAAAAATGGAATAAAGGGAGTGTATAGGAATATAATCTAAGGTAATTGATCAAGATACAAATGAAAAAAGGATGAATAGATCACAGGAAGCAATGACCTAATACAGTCCACTCCGGATAATCACAACTCAGTTAACCACAGCTTTTGGTTAATTGCAACATTTCCCAAGAAACGGAATTAATTCTTTTTAAAAGTCACTGGTTAATTGCAACAAACTTCAGTTAATCGCAACAATTTTTTTACCTCAAAAAATGGTAAATTCAAGAAATCAATCAAAATCTCATGGTTAAACTTCATCATGGGTGAAAACATGACAGGTTGGAGAATCAAGAGTGGGCGGGGTTTAATGCTACAGTAGTGTGACACCCCTTTGTAAAATTTGGTTGATTTTTGGTCTAAGATCATCCCTACTCCTTTTTGGAAAGAGGTTCCACCACTCCATATGATCTTATATGTCGTGTTGTTTTCTTGTTTTGACATGGTTCCCTGCTCTTTCCATCTCATCTCTGCCAGACCAAGAATATTTATTTGGAGCCGTTTCATTTCTTTTAGAATGTTGTTTAGTTTTCCTTTTTGGGCACAGGTCCTGACATTCCATGTCCCAATTTTGGTTTTGTCACATTTGTTAAATTTATTTCGCCTAGTAATTGGCTGACGGTTCGGTGTGACCTGACGAACATCACGCTCCCAACCGAGCGAGGCAGCAGTCTTCCGTGAAAACATGCTCCCCTTTACGCTGTCACCGTTTAACTTTTTGGACTTATTCATGCAGTTAACTCGGCAAAGTTACAAGAATGGTTTGCCATTGCCTATTCTTGTCGCCCTCTGCAGTTGGCCAGCTTGACCTGTTACCGTTCGACACCACGAGGAGGTTGCAGTAGGGCTTGATGATGATCTATCTTTGCAGACTTGGCATCATCCATTTGTCGAATCAACCAAATTTTACAAAGGGCACGTAGCAATCTCAGACAGAGTTTTGCTGGTTAAGCTAAGAGGACCTGTAGTTGACACCAATATTATTCAAGTTTATGCACCAACAGAAGAGGCGACAGATGCAGATATGACAGAGTTTTACCATTCACTAGACAAAGCAAAACGAATGTGTAAATCACAAGAAGTCCTTATGGTAATGGGGGACCTAAATGCTAAGATTGGCAGAGGCAGAGATGGTGACATAATCGGACCACATGGACTCGGAGACAGAAATGAACGAGGAAACATCTGGGCAGATTGGTGTAGAACAAATAAATTAATGATTTCAAACACCTGGTTTCAACAACACCCAAGAAGAACCTGGACATGGCAATCACCAGGGGACAGAGCAAGGAACCAGATCGACTTTATAGCAGTATCATCAAGATTCAGAAATGGCATATTAAATTGCAAAACCTATCCAGGCGCCGATGTAGACAGTGACCATGTCCCAGTTGTTTGTACAGTAAGGATAAAGTTTAAAGCTATTCAGAGAACAGCTGGTAGAATAAAGAGGGATTACAGGTTATGCAAAGACAATGGCATACAAACAAAAATGAGAGAAGAATTTGAAAATGCACTCATGATACAAAGCCAAAGTGAACCTGATAACGAAAAATGTGAAAAACAATTTGATATATTCCAAAAGTGTGTCAAAGCAACTGCAGAAAAGCATTTACCAATAGCTCAAATAAACAGCAAAAAGGAATGGATGACAAATGAAATTCTAAACCTATTTGAAGAAAGACGAAAATGCAACAGAGGGTCTGCAGAATACCAAACATTGAACAACCACATTAAATCCAAATGCATCGAGGCACACGAGAACTATCTAGACTGGAAATGCTGCGAAATCGAAAGAGAATACAAACCCAACCCCCAACAAGCTCACCAAAGAATAAAAGAACTATCAGGGAAAAGGAAAAGCAAAGCAGCAGGAAGTTGTATCCAAAACAAACAAGGGGAACTGCTATTTGAAGAACAACATATAGAAAGCCGATGGGTAGAATACATAGGCGAACTGTACAATGATCCAAATAGAAATGAACCACCACTGAAATTCAAAGAACCATTAAGCGGACCAAACATCACCAAAAGTGAAATTGAACATGCCATGGAACGAATGAGGGATGGTAAAGCAACAGGCCCTGATGAAATATCTGTAGAGGTATTAAAAAGCCTAGGAGATCTAGCAATTGATGAACTTCACATATTATTCAACAATATATACAATACTGGGAAAATTCCAGAAGATCTCTGTAACTCTATTTTCATAGCAATACCAAAGAAAGCAAGTGCAGTCAGATGCGAAAATTTTAGAACTATAAGTTTAATAAGCCACATCAACAAAATACTGTTGCGTATAATTATCAACAGGCTAAGGAATAAGATTAACCCCGAAATCGCAGAAGAACAATATGGATTCCAACCTGACAGAGGGACAAGGAACGCAATATACCTCCTCCGTGTTTTAAGTGAAAGAGCTATACAGGTTCAAACCCCACTATACCTCTGTTTTGTCGACTACAAAAAAGCTTTTGATAGAGTACGCCACGAAGAAATACTAAAACAACTGCACTCCATTGGCGCTGATGAGAAAGACCTCAGACTCATGCAAACATTATACTACACCCAGCAGGCATCTATCAAAATCGGAAACTCTACAGGAAATTCCATTCCTATTAAGAAAGGAGTCCGTCAAGGGTGTGTTGCCTCACCAGATCTGTTTAATCTATACCAAGAAACAATCATGAGGGGCATAAATAATATGGAGGGAATAAAAGTAGGAGGTCACAACATAAATAATATAAGATACGCAGACGATACGGTACTCATTGCAACATCAGAAATCCAACTTCAAAAGATTGTTGACAAAGTGGTAGTAGATAGTGAAGCCAAGGGAATGGAAGTGAATATCACCAAAACGGAATGCATGGTAATACAGAAAAACCCCGAAAACAACAACACCTGCAATATAACGATTCACGGCGAGCAACTTACCAACGTAGAAAGTTTTAAATACCTAGGTTCAATAGTGACAACAGATGGAAGATGTAACCGAGACATACGAGCAAGAATAACTCAAGCCAAACAGGCCTTCATGGACCTGGGAAACATTTTGAAAAACAAACAGATGTCGTTCGGGATTAGATTCCGAGTCTTGAAGTGCTACGTGTGGCCAATCTTGTTATACGGATGCGAAAGCTGGACTACAAATGCAGAAACACAAAAGAACATTGAAGCTTTTGAAATGTGGTGCTTGAGAAGGATGCAGAGAATATCGTATACTGCACACAAAACGAACGAAGAAGTGCTAAAACAAACATACCAACAAAGGAAACTAATGCCCTTAATAGTGGATCGACAACTATCCTTTTTCGGACACATAGTAAGGAAAGATAAGAATGAATACCTGGCAAGTTGTGGAAAAATACCTGGTAAACGCGCCCGGGGGAGACAAAGAAAAACACTCATAGACCAACTGAAGGGCTTCACCAACCTAAGAGCTGTTTGAAAAAGCAAGAGACAGGGAGGAATGGAGAGAGATAATTCATGCAGTATCCGAAGTCTGGACCAGGCATGGAACCTAGAAGAAGAAGAAGTGTGACACCACTCTACTCGAGACAAGAGAGGGCGGGTTTTACAGTATGGGTTTGTGCAGTCATATGTGACCCCGTGATGACGTTTTTTTTTTCCTCATTCAAGAAGACTCTTTAACCAATTTGCTTCCTTTTTTGGAAACTATTGAGAAACATGTTTATAAACACCTAGTCTTGACAAGAAAACAAATGACTCTTGATGCCTTCTTAGGGAAATAAGTGGTGCCAAACATAAAGAAAACACTGGAATTTACAACCATAAAAAAAAAGATTAAAAAATCAAAACATACACACACTAACGAAAGAAAAAAAAAACTGAAACAAACAAAAAAAAAGCACATGATTAGTGAGGCCATGCACGATCCCAAGCCTGCTTAAACTCAGTGGAAACTGTTGCAATAGTGGATAGGAATCTCAACTTTGGATAATCACAACTTCGGATAATTGCAACATTTTCGCTGATTTCCAAGGTGTTGCGATTATCTGGAGTGGACTGTAATTAAAAAAATTGTAAGATGTTCCAATGTGTAAGACAACAGCGCGTGAAGAATGTTTAAGAAACAAACGAATGCTTGACAAACAAAAAACCCCGTGTAACTGAGATGTGGTTTTGTTTCCTTGATGAAATGTAGTGAAATAAAATATTTGTGAAATTGAAACATTGCAGCATGACCCTAAAAAAAAAAAAAAAAAAAAAACCCCAAAAAAAAACAAAAACAACAACAAAAAAACAAACAAATAAAGCCCAAAAAACAAGAACAAGTTCATGGGCAGGTTTGTCTTTGAGGAATTACCTCTTACAAACTGTTGATCCCAGAACTTGAGAATAAAACAAAAACAAAATATTAAGTGTCACAGCGCGGAAAGAATAAAACATAGTGTTAAATGTATACCAATTATATCACACTTTAAAAGGACTTAAGATTCACGAAATAAAATAAGATTGTTTTAAAAGGTAGGTACCCAGAATCTCAGAAAACAAATCACAGATTAAATAAGAACATCACTAAAGCTATTAAATATATAATTTGATTGTCTATCTTATTTATTAATAGAAGAGATAAAATGTATACATGAGACGGACGGAATGGTGTCATTCAAAAGTGGATCAAAAACATAATAACAAAAGGGCAGACAGGATTATCCTTTAAAAAAAAACAAACCTAAAACAATAATCTGTGCCAACGTTTAAAAATAAAATGATGGTGATAATGGTAATAATAATAATAATAATAATAATAATAATAATAATAATAATAATAATAATAATAATAATAATAATAATAATAATAATAATAATAATTATCATTATTATCATATTATTATCATTATTATTATTATATTATTATTATTATTATTATTATTATTATTATTATTATTATTATGATGATGATGATGATGATGATAATAGTAATGACAACAAAACAATATGATAATCATTGCCCATAAATGACGATTGACATGATAATGAGATGTATAACAATATTTGAGTAGTATATTTACGTGTAACATAAATTTGATCAAAATCATCTATTGTCTGTCAAAATCTATTTATTACCAGATATTTTACAGATCATCCTCTAAAAATGGTCTATATTCAGGGAATTAAAAAGAGAGCAGAAGAATATTTTAGTATTTTTTAAAATATCTTGTACAAAAATAGAGGCAAAGCGGAAAATGTTATCAACATGGACGCTCAATGTATAAATGTAGTCTTATGTTTTGTTTTTATATCAAGTTTTACATTTTTTTCTTTATCTGCCTTGTACAAAAATATATGAAAAATAGTAAACAGAAGCAAAATTTATAGACAATTGAAAAAAAAATAAAAATCATATTTCAGCTGTTTTCAGTATGGCCAATTTGAATAAGACATCAAGGAATGAGATCATTAGAGGTAGAATATAAATTGTTAATAAAGGAAAAATAAATATCAAAGGCGGATGTTTTAAGACAAATAGGATTGCAGTAAACAAAGGAATGCTTCGGCTACAAATGCTTCTCAGACCAACACCCCCCATCCCCCTAAAATGTAATATCGATATGTTACATTAAATCCAGAAAGATTGTATAATACTGAGTAACAGCTCAAATGCCGTGCTTTTAAGAAAATAATTCAAAACAAAAACAATTCCAAACTACCTTATAGAAAGAGAAAATATTTCTGAATCAAATGATATAGAGAGTGGCACGTTTGTTTCGATTTTTATAGCCTTTATTGCAACTTACTCACTTACTTAATCATATTAGCCCCTGTTTGGACATATGGCTGCAGCAATGCTCTTCCAGAGCACTTGGTTCTAGTCATCTTCCTCAGTTTGGGGCATGACAGTCCTGTCTTTCTCACTTCTCTGTCAACTGGCCGTCTCCATAAAAAGTAACCACAAACCACAAAAATAAAGTTAATGAAAATGATAACGCAATAAAGTGATTTTAGTGTGTTGAAGTTTTGCTTATATCTGTATCAGTAAATCACTGAATTGTTACAGATAAGTTAAAAGAGAAAAACATTAGCCAGCTCTAGATATCCTACTTTACCTTGCTTGGCCTTTTAGTATTGAGAGAAAAAAAAATCCCCGCATAATTTAGTTGGTGTATTATCGCTAATGCTCGGTATAAAAAAACAAGAATGAATAAAATAATTTTGAAAAAAGATTTCTGGATTTTATGAATCATATTACAACTTACATTATTTTGTTGTTGGCTGAAGAAGGCTTTAGAACCCAAATTATTCCTTGTCAAGCATTTTGTCCTGTTATATTACTGTCTGTCTTAATACCTGTAAATGTATTGCATGAAATTTTCCACATATTTCTAACTCTAGAAATATAATTTATTTTACCACCAGACCATACAAAACCCAAATCCATCTGGTTTGTAAAATTTCATTAAAAAATATAATAAACACTGGATAAACCTAAAAACGAAACAAATCTTATCAAATCTTTGGTGAGTGTATGCAAAACATAAATATGCGACCACACATACACACACACACACACACACACACAAACACATACTCTCTCTCTCTCACACACACACAGGCATAGAAGCAAACACACAAATCAATATCAAAGCCTTTTGAAAGTCCATACAAAAACCTTTTCAAAAAATCACCTGTATTCGCAAAATCTAAACATTAGCTAAACAAAAATAGATTTTCCCCTCAAATTAAATAGCATTTTTAAAACTGTCTCACACAATCTACAGTGATCTACACAAAATATGTGATCTATAGAAAATCTCTATTCCTTTTATGATTTCTTTTTTGTATTAGAAAGACTTATTCAAGCAACACAGATGGAAATTTATCTTAATGTTAAAGCCCATATTTTTGACAAGGATAACGTTTAAGCTTTGTCTTTTTATTGGTAATAGTAGGAGCATTATATTATTTGCGTTCAACAACCAAGAACTTTGATGTTAAACAGGACTTAAATGTTACAATAAGCTTGCTCTCTAAAATCTACTTCACTCAGCTTAAGTATCCTAACCAAGCCTCAAATTTTGTCAAATTTAAACACTTTTTCTTTTCTTAATTTTCACAAATAATTTTAAGCGATTGATTGTGAAAGACCTGACTTAATAAAGATCATAAACTGATGATCAAAATAAGACCAGCTCAGGTTATCTGTGTCTTTTTATTGGCACAACCGGTCTAAAATTATTACTTACTCTTATGTAAAACATTCAAATCATCTGTGCTCTTTATTTGAACTTAACTACTCCAACAGTCTCTTCTTTATATGTGACCCCTCATCTCAACATGGTATCATGTTGGGATGAATCCAATTTGGAAAAGTGAATTTAGAAATAAAACGATTTTCCATTTCAAAAAATGGTATTTATTTTCCGTCATAATGAAGAAAAAGTAACGACTGTTTCATTTTTGTGGTTATAAATCCAACCTCCAGCACCTAATTCATTCCGAAATATTACCGTTTAGAGACGACGAGTCACATATTTCTCCTAAAATATATCAACAAAATATCTCACATCAATCTTCTTACTCATAATTCATCACAGAATTTCCCTTTAAAAGAGGTTGGATGTATAAAAACTCCTGAAATACTTTCAATATCAACTTCAACATTTTACTGTAAGTATATCTTAAATAGATTCATTTCCGTAATAGTACGGACTTATGCACAAATTGCAGGAAGGAAACATTTAAAATCAACACATGAAATACTCACAAATAAAAAAAAAAGTTTTATATTTCAGAGTTTAATTCAAAGGACACCATTTTATTTAAGGAATATTGGAATGTTAACTTTCTTTTGAATCAAAGAGAAAGTATTGAGATCACTTTGGCACATTATACTAAAACGAAGTTCCTTTTGAAATATTTTTCCTTTGACAGGAAACAAAATCTCCATCTTCTCAAAAAGTTTTAATCTGATCCAAACCATCAATCTTGTATTATATCAGAAAATACTAGACAAAGAAAATAGAAATTAAATTGAAACTGATAAAAGAAAAAAAAAGGATATTGAATTTTCTTTTAATTAAAACAAAAACAAAAAAAAAATAACAAAAAAAAAAAACGAACTCCCCTCAATGATTGTATTTAATTCAAATGAAATGAAAAAAAAAAAACAACAAACAAACCCAATAAACAGCAACAACCCCCCACCCCCCCCCCACCCCTTCCTCCTTCTATTTTAATGACATGTATGCAATGTTCTATGACCTCATCTTTTCACGTTCAATCATTTGCAGGAATAAATCAAACAGCTGGAAGGAGGTGTCGGGTTTCTCCTCCATCAGCATGGCCAAACTACAAGCCGGTGGGTAGATGGTGTCCCCGTGCCTCTTCTGTGTGAGGTGGCAAAGCACGATCTCCAGCACCTGCTGAAGCAAAGACGGATCTGCGGGCTGGAGCTTGGCCAGGATACATGCCACATATTCCAGGAAATGCTTGGTACTCTGGGATTGAAATAAATAATAAGTAATCAAGAGATATAGCATTGAATATGTCAATAATGAGAGAAAATTTGTCATAACCTGTGGTGTCAGAAAAACTAGAGAATAATTACTACCTCAATAAAATGGTCGAATGCTAATTGTGATTCACCTAAATTTAAAAAAAAAAAAAAAAGAAGAAAAAAAGAAAAAAAAAAAAAAGAAAGACAGTAGTTTAATCAAATAACTTAGTCAATGCTACCAAGATTAAACGCTTTATCAAAACAATGACTAGCAATAAGTAAGATGAAAAATATGAAAAATAGAGAGTGAAGGGTAGGTTTGCACTTTTTTTTCAATGACTTTTTTCTTTAAATCCATAATCATACCATGGTCACTGCCTCATAACTCATTTTGTTACATATCAAATGGCTATCAAATGGTAGTGCGGATGGAAGTCTCAACGTTACCTCAAAGCATCGATGACTTACACTCAATACTTCTCGGCGTCGATGACCATGGAACAGTCGGGAATTCCCAAGAAAAAGAGCACTTCAACTGAGCTTTAGATGGCTTTTTTGTATCAAGAGTTAAAATACATTAAATAAATTCTCTTTGCATAATAACAAAACATTGATACCTATAACCATTTTGATCTGTTTACGACGTTTGTGTTTTGTTAGCTATTTTAAAACTATGATATAACGTCAATACCCAATAGCAATGACTAGGTATTCAATTAAAGCAATGAACCTCACCCTAGTCATCGAGTCTTGCCCAAGCCATTGCCAACAAAGACAAAAATTGCAAGGCAATGGATGGATTGTGTGTGAGAGAGAGATGAATAATCCAGACTGTACACACACGCAAACGAATACATACGTAATTGCATACCAACATGTCATGGGCTTGCGACGTGCAGCTTGCAGCAGTCTCGAGACTCAATACTCAATACGAGAAGCACCAATGACCAAGATTGTTGAGACGAGTAAAAGCATTGAGACCAATGTCAAGATCGAGACCTTTTCAATACTAAAATCATTGATGACCTAGCTTATCTAGACAAGAAACAGCGATGAC
>NC_088365.1:18633689-18683689 GCF_034508935.2 Berghia stephanieae | reverse complement strand
TACACGCTTCCTATGACAAATTGCAATCAGGATTTTTCTCAAATTTGTTACTTCAATAGTAAGGTCACGTAAAACGCCTTTAGAAATATAATGTATTTCATCAACATTATCAATGTTTCCTTATTTCCTGTTTGTTGTCTCTTCAAGCTTCTTGTGGCTCTTGAACTATTTATTTCAATACACAGAAGAGTAGCATAATTGACTCATTAGTACAGATGTGAGAAAAGCAAGAGATGTTAAGCGTAATCAGAGACAAATGGGTAACAAAACTCTGGCTGTAGCATCATGCCCTTGGGTAAGGGACATCACATGCATTACCTCAGTCAACTCATGTGCAAACAGGAACCTGGCTATTGGAAAGGACAGAAATTGTAAGAGAGCTAATGCAATAAGACCGCCTTACAGGCACAGACGACTGTATGAAATGGAAATTTGGTTCCATATGGCCTGCTGACTGAGTAAATTAAGCATTATGAAGTGCATTGAGCAGAATGAACATTTATAAATGAACTATATAAATGTTTAAATTCATTGTAAAGTTAATCTGATAAAATCACCTTTGGAATGTGATTGAGTTTTCTCCCTTCATAGCCATGTAATAGCTTCCTCTGTCGGCTCAGGAAATGACTGAAGGAAAAACTAGCGGTATCTGGAAGTCTGGGTTTGGAGGGGAAAATAAGTAAAGAAATTGTAAATATCATTTGTCAATGACCAAAACTTATTACTCACTTACTTGCTTATTTAATAATAATAATAATATAATAATAATAATAATAATAATAAATAATAATAATAAATAATAATAATAATAATAATAATAATAATAACCATAATAATAATAATAATAATATAATAATAATAATAATATATACTTAAATCATCAAAAAAAATGGAAATTCGTTTACAGACGTGGCATGCATAAAAATGTATAAACACAAAGTTGAGAATCTATGGCGGCAATGTATACATTTATTTATACATTTATTTATTTAGGCCATTAGCTGTATTGTGGAGCACAGGTAATCGACGAATCCTCTCCATCTTGCATGTTGTTATGTTACTTTTTCAGCTTTTTTTTCCTCCAACTCATCCCATGCTTTAAAGTCCTTCTCCACCCCTCTCTTAAACTCATCCAACGATGCTTTCATTTCCTTGACTCGTGCGAATTTCATGTCAATGCCTGACTGGTTATGTTGTTTTTGTTTCATCTTAACATATGGCCAATCATGACTTCTGTTATTGTTTACTGTAGTGCCATAAACGTATGCCTTCAGTTGTCTATAATTAATTAATTTCTTAATTAACATTACTTAATTGAAGATATTTACATAAAGATGATGTAGAAAAATATAAGAGGGTAGATTAGAAGAGATTATCAGGTTCCCACGTTAGGCAGTCAGCAGCCTTATATATATATATATATACGGGGCAGCGTGACTCAGTGGTACGGTCTTTGCTTCGTACCCGAAAGACAACGAGTTCCATCACCCCCCGCAGCGCTTGTGGCCTTGAGCAAGTCACCTCGCCCTAGCTCAATTTGCAGCGTTGCACTGCGGCTGATGCCTGGGTTATTCCAGTCTCCCCTTGGAATAGACCCTAGAGACAAATTTCCCCTATGGGATGAATAAAGGGAATTTTATTTATTTATTTTATTATATATATATATATATATATAATATATATATATATATATATATATATATATATATATATATATATATATATATATAATATATATATATATATATATATATCTTAAGGAAGGTAGCGAATGCTTGAAACAATATTGTAAGAGTTAAACAAAATTACACTTGAATTATTTTATTTATTTATGTATAAAGTCTTTTGTAAAGCATTATAACAACTTGAAAGATGTTATCCGCTAAGTCACACAAAATAAATAACTCTATACACTATCCTCAGCTGGACTCAAACCCGGGACCTAAAGGTTACATGCCAGATGTCATACCACGAGACCACAAAGTCACAAATAAAACTACAAGTAGAATTATACAACTCGTCAATGTACTACTCACACCTAACATGAATCTAATTTACAATGCCTGACTTTACCTGTTTGGGAAAATAATATAATAAAGCCTAAGGTATTCCTGGAACTCATGACATGAGTTCATCTGTTGTTTTGTTTGAATGGCCTTTGGTCTGAAGACAAAAATAAAAGTAAAAATATTTTATTATTTAATTGGGATGGCATTTACACACACAAAAAAAAAATAATAATAAAAAAAACAAACAAACATTTAATTCATTCTCACTTGCCCCTTGCAAAGATATTTTCATTAATCTATACTAATAGAGCTAAGATCACGTGACTGCCCAGGGAAACATGTTACAATTTTGAAATAGTATAGGTTCTATAAAAGATGCCTGTATGTATAATTTGCAGTGTTAAAATGTCAATTTAGATTTAAGAATATTTTCGTTGACAAAATATTATTGTAAAAGAAAAGGCGAGTGGCACATTCATAACTTTGATGACAACAAAGCTACCCAAAAGTCTAACCAGAATAAAAAAGAGATGCGATTAAGATCGGCATTTTAATTGGGCACTATTGGTAATTGAGCATCCACTGCTCGGCCATTCTATAATAGGGACATTTCTTGATCATATAAGAGATATCGTTTTACTTATTCATGTCATGCTACTGATAAATTCATTGTTCCATTAATCATTTTACAATATTTGCAGACAATAATAATGAAAATGAATATGTCACAAAGAGGTTAAGAACCATATCATCTAATAACCATAAACTACACATGGAAAAAAAATCTGTCATACCAGTAGTAAACGAGCTGACATTAGCATGTCTATTGCACGTAGATGTAAATCTCTTACATTTGTGGGATTCGTACAATGCAGTATGGTGAAGTTTGGAGATAATGTCTGCCAATATTTATTCCTTAATATCACTCATGATGATATATTCCATAAAAAAACTGGTGTAATTATGATGATTATGATATTTCTCTGTTTATATGCTTGTCATTACTTTTTTTTCTCTTTTGGATAGAAACCAGATATCAATGCAGCAATGTTCTAAGGAACACATAATAGTATCAGGATAGGGATTATATATGTACACGCATTTATTTTGTGAAAATTGTGGATTACAATTCCAGTTTACATACAGCAATCATTCTCAGACACAGACTCCACATTTATATTCCACAAAATCTATGTACATCACTTACTCAGCAACATGGAGATGTTTTCTCTCATACAACTTTCATAAGTCGAAAAGAGATGATGACTTGAATGGATGATGATCTCATTTCATAATTTTTAAATATCAATATTGTCTACAAAAAAAAAATCATTATACAAATGTATTATAAAATTATATAACTTGCATGAAAGACAAATCGTTTGTATTTGATTAACTATAATAAATTTCTCACCTTCTGGATCGCACATACTGTATACATTTCCCAGCTTTCACTCTGTTATTGTAGATAAGATAACATGCAATCAACAAACCTGTTCTCCCTGTAGAAATAAATACAAATACATATTTGAAGCACATGCATGTAGAAGGAGATAAGGCTGACGTACTATGTTGCAGCATACACTATTTTACACCCATACAGCAAGGCTGAAATCATTGCATCAAACACTTCATTTTTCGATTATTGTTTTATCACCTTTTCTTGCACGCAACTGCTGGTTTTTTAAAATGTTTGTAAACATGTTGGTTTTATGAAAATACCCCAATATTATAGCTATCGTGTTACTCAGATACCATAATATAGATACGAAACTAAAGATTTTACTATGCCTGAAGTCTCGTTTCAATGACGATTGGTTGAGGAGGATCAAATAAGATTGAAAATGGACGGCATAGTTCCAGCTATTCCAAAGATATTTTTTGGGAGGGGATGTTTTACCTATTGTAATCATGTACCAAAGCACAACCTTACAAAACTTCTTAATTCTTAAATATGACAATATGACTAAGGATATATAGTAATGCATCAAATCAGACTATATTCTAATGAGAAAATTAAATAGACAATCAATTGATATTAACTTGTTAATATAATGAATACTTCAGTTTAATTTTTTAAAAATTATATATTCTAAGTCAAACAATGTCTGATTCAAATTGTTTTTCTTTTAAATTCTAGATCTCTGAGTGTGAAAATCAGTGAGTTAAAACCAACTTCTTCCTTCAGTGAAATCAATAACTAAGACCAGGTGATCACAAACCTAAGCCAGCATGACAATGGACAGCAATTTTCCCCTCAGATAAGGCAAACTGGACAACTTTGACCATATCTAGTATCCTAGGCATTGATGCAATTCCGTAGTCTTTCCTGCACAAGAAGATAAATTAGTATCAAGTAGTTCTGATTGTATTATTTGGAGAAAAAAAAACCGAACTCCATAAAAACATACTTCCTTCTCACTATTATATCCCAATAGTTTAAAAAACCTGAGCTGTCTTATAGAGCAATACCCATTATGATGTTTATCAAGCGCTGTTAAGTGTTAAGATGGAACGTATGTAGAGTGCTTTACAATTTATTTTTGACAGAGACAATGCTGTTACTATGTACTCATTTAACACACAAGCACTGTGAGAAAAAGTGAGTAAAGAACCTTTTCCAAGGACTCAACTTTGCGCCAATAAGAGCAGGACTCGAATCAGGCGCCTACCGGTTCGAAGGCCAGTGTCATACCACAAGACCACAAAACCAAATTCATGTGAGGATACATATTATTTTGTTGAATACTCTTGTCGTCTATTTTGTAATGGTTAAAATGGTAAAGTCTGCATCTTAGAGTAGATAGATAATGGAGAAAAATTATCCATTAAAAGAAGTTCACTCTCAATAATGTCTATTAATATCACTGATTAAAATGTGAACAATGTGCGGGTAGTATGTTAGTAGTCTTCAATATCAGCAGCCTAAGGTCTAATTATTTGGTAGAAGCTGGAATTTTACTTAAAACCCTTTGAATCTTTTAGATTCTATTCCTAATAATCTTGTCAACGATATACAGTCATGTCTCTCCAATCCAAATACATCCGTTCCCAGCATTTTGTACGTATTACAGAGACATCTGGATGGACGAATCAGTCCCTAAAATGTACAAAAAAAAAAAGAAGAAATAAATCCATCCCCAGGATTGTGGTGTTCCAGATTCGAGACTGACTTTAAAAAATGAAGATGCTCCTCTTTATGATACCCCGTTGTTAAATTCATTGAACTATAAACTTTGATAATGTGTAAGACTTTATAGTTAAGTTTGAAAAAAATATTTGAGCAAATAATCAGAGATCCATGATGCACTGGAAATTGGATACAGGATGAGTCAAATTTAAACAAATATTTGTTGAAGATAACTAAAATTACTGCTGAGCTTGTTTTGTTCTTTGATGAGAGTTTTGGAAAATATTGTTTGAGATAACAAAGTAGTAAAGTTAATACTTACACAGCAAAATTGTAGTAGAAAACTGCAGAGATAGAAATTGATCAATAATAATCATTTTGCAACCAATAAAATGTGTAAATCAGACAAAATATATTATATGGGAATGAAATGCAGTCATGCCCTAAAACATTGAACTTTTTCAATATAGTGCAACATCCACTAACTGTGCTCAAAGCGCTTAACAAGGGGTCCCTAGCAAACAGCAACACTGACTTGTGGGAAGAGACATTCTTCCTGTAAGACAATACTTCAACTTTTTTTCTGACAGAGATAGATAGTGCTTTTACTGGCTAAGTACTCAAGTATTGAGAAAATGTGCAGAAAAAGCCTTTTCCAAGGACTCAATTTTGCGCTACCACAATCAAATAAGGGACTTACAGATCCAAAGACAAGCGTCATACCATTAGACCTCAGCCTCAAATGAACCTTTAGATCCGTTATCTAATTTCAGAAATTAACAATCATCCATATACTCATCACAGAATATACATATCCTATTTCATCTTTCTCCTTTCTTTCTCTCCATCCTCTTCCTGCTCCTTTTACTCATCTCCTTCCTCCACATCTTCTTTCTTCTTGTATTCGTCTTCCATCTATATCTCCTCCTCCTCCTCCTTTTTCTTTTTCTTCTTCTTCTTCTTCTTCTTCTTCTTCTTCTTCTTCTCCTTCTCCTTCTTCTTCTCCTTCTCCTTCTCCTTCTCCTTCTTCTTCTTCTCCTCCTCCTCCTCCTCCTCCTCCTCCTCCTCCTCCTCCTCCTCCTCCTCCTCCTCCTCCTCCTCCTCCTCCTCCTCCTCCTCCTCCTCCTCCTCCTTCTTCTTCTTCTTCTTCTTCTTCTTCTTCTTCTTCTTCTTCTTCTTCTTCTTCTTCTTCTTCTTCTTCTTCTTCTTCTTCTTCTTCTTCTTCTTCTTCTTGCTTTCGTCACTTCCATGGAAGACTTACTCTTACTGCTAGATTCTAACACACTACCCAACCATGATTGTCCATTGTTTTAATTTTGAAAAAAATTTGCACAAAAAAAAAATAAAAAAATAAAAAATGAGATATACAGATTTAAAAAAGCCAAGAAAAAAAATAACAATAATAATTTTCAAAAACCCAATCGACGATTTATAGTTAATTTGAAATCATGTCAACCAGAAATGATCCAATCCAAGTAACCTCTTGTCATACACTTTATACAGATGTGTTGATTTTTTTTCTCAAGCAAGCCAGCCCTATTATGTCATGTGTTGCTTACTAGTCTCTTACAAGATGCAATCATACAAATTTTGGTATTTAAATAACTAAAGTTCAGCATCAGATATGAAGTAAGTTCCAAAACCTCCAGTTACGTATTAGAAAATAATTTTTAAAATATGACAATGGATTGCTTGGTAGCCAAAGTATGGTGAGAGAATGTGAGTAAAGAGCCTTTTCCAAGGACTCAACTATGAGCAACTCAGAGTGGGAATAGAACCCTTGAACCCAGGATTTTCCTATCAGAAGGCGAGTGTCATATCACTAGACCACTGGGTAGCTGTGTCTGCTAGATTTGGCGGAAAGTACTTTGAGATATACCAATGTCCTATCCAAATGATAATAAGCAAGTGCTATTGTCCATTTCACGCTATAGAAACTGGGATATACTCCGGCTCCATGGGACCAATGGCGCTGAAGGACTACAAGACACAAGAAATGTACTCTCGTATACTAAAAATAAATCCTCCAAAAACCATAAATTTCTCAATTCTTATGTATTTTTTGGAGGGTGTTTTTTCAAACTCAATTCTCCTGATGAAATTCATTGCAACATAACACCAGGCTTTGTTCCATCCAGACGCAGCAGTTGATTATTAGATAATAGCAGAAAGATTTAAATACAAAAATGCCTATTCTAAACCACATAAAATATTTTGAAGAGAATGTTAAAGTTTTTAAATCAATCAGAAATGGGTTTATACATACTACAATGTTGTCTTTTTTCTTTTCTGATATCAGTATCGGTTTATTCTATACCCTAAAGAAAGAAGAAGAATTTGAAATGATTTATCAGCTTACATCCATTCTCCATGAGCAACTGTGGGTTGTAGGAAAACCCGCTTTCGTCGTTTCCAAACCCACAGAAGGCATGTTCCCCTGGTTCTTGGAGGTTGATGACAGTCTTAATTCCTAATCTGCATGAAAGAAATAGCGTTCAGCATAAGCTTATAATCTCAACATTTAATTTGATCATATCCACCTTTTAACACACCTTGTCCTTTCAAATTCATGGGTATTTTTAAAAATCCATTTTCATTTGATAAACTTGATCCATATAATTATATATTATGAAATTGACAGATTATTATATGGTGACATATTTATTCAATATCACCATTTTTAACTCACTCAACCCTAACACCGACTATATCTGTAGTTTATCCGGTTTACTTTTACCCCATGCCTATTTATTACAATTTTCTGAGACAAATTATAGGCGTAGAATCAAAGCTAATGTTTTTAGTTTTTACATGTTAATGATAGTTGAATAAAACTATCTTTGTACATGCTCGTTTTTAATACATTTTTTCCAATTTTGAAAAGTAGCAAAAATCTCTAGGATTGAGTGAGTTAAAGAAGCTTTAATCTAATAAAGTCTCAGCAACGTATAAATGCTGGCTGTCTGTAATGCATTTCTACATCTTACTTCTTGAACTGGGATAAAATGTTGTATTTGCTGATGGTGTGGTTGGACATCCTCGCCATGGCCAGTATGTTGTGTGTCACCCTGAAGGAGAAAAACAAAAATGGAAATTGAAAAACAGTAAAAGATCTAATCGCAATCAAGATTCAAAAGAAATATTCATGACTTAAAAAGGAAGAAAGATAAAATAGGACCTCAAAACCTTAAATTGTCATAGGAACCGGAACCACCCCCCCCCTCCCCTTCTTAAAAATGTTTATAATTGCGATCAATTCTGTATTCAGTAGAATTCCACGGGATATTTGAAAGAGAAAAAAAAATAGTCATCTTTAGGTAGTCTATATATATGAGTGTTGGTGGGTACTTGTAGGTACCAGAGTGCTCGATAATTTATGTTAGAGCATATAAAAATAAATAAATTCACTCACGTATTTTTAAGCCGAAACGAACGTTTCCATGTCCTTCATTTCATCAGTCGGCCCATATATATATATATATATATATATATATATATATATATATATATATATATATATATATATATATATATATATATATATATATATATATATATATATATATATAAAAAACCTTAACCATATTGATGTTTCAGTTTCTTGAACTCTCCTACTTTGACATTTTTAGGGGACTTATAGTTTTTGCTTTGAGATAGAAGCACAAACAAAAACAATGTTTGTTTTGAAGTAATGAAAAAGGAATTGAAATACCAAAAAAAATAAAAAATAAAGAATAAAAAAGAACATGTACACAAAATTCCGGAATTTCTTTTCACCTCGAGACAGCAAGGAGCAGGTTTTATCCTTGGGTTTAAAATGTTTTTATCTCAAATATATTCCCCCTCTGTCTAACCCTTATCCCGTTCATATATTGGACTTTTAACTCTACCAGTATTACACATATGTCAAAACTCACCATTCTGAGTATAATCCCTCTATAACCATTTGTTCAGGTTTCCAGAAATCCGAGATCCCACAGTATTTACACGTCTTTCCTCCACAAAACATACGACACTTGCTCTCACCAGGGAACATCCGTCTTGCTTGTTCAGTCAGCATGCTGTACCCGGAAACTGGCTTTTTATCTGGATAAAATAATGTTTTGGGGAACAGTTTAATAACTTGATTTCCAAAAAATAAACATTAAAAAATTTCTACAATACAGAACTAGTTAACTTAAAAGATGATCTTTAAACAAATGACTATATAAGGCACCCTGGTAGGCTTATGTCTCAGGTTAAAAAAAAAAAATCCAACAAAATTTTGTATATATATGTTACCTATTATGAAAAGTACCTACCTATAATTCTAAGACTTTTGATACCACAATCAATGTGGTAGGACAACTAATTTAAAAATCATGAAAGTTTGAACTTTGGACATATTTTGGTCGCATTTCAAATCGACTAAAACCCCATTTTCAAATCCTGCTGACGGCAAACAACTCAAATTTTTTGAACTTACACAACACAACACAGATAAATCACCCATTTTTTTTCCAAAAATTTATTAAACATTCAAATAAAACCAAACATATTTAAATGATAAAACAAATATAAGCCTAGAATGAGTACTATTGAATAAAATCCAATTAATTAACAAAAATAAGCATTTTTATCAAAATGTCCCTGCTTTAAATTTGATAGTGGAAAAAATTGAGGAAAGACAAAGAATTTCAAAATTTCTCAGAAAATAAAAAAAATACAGTAACAGACATCAGAAAACAGTCAAATCTAAAAATCCCGAGTCGAGGTAAACTGATTTTTTGGGATGTTTTCTTCTTCTTGTATTCTTCTTTCTTGCTTTGTCTGGCACCTTTCATACACACTTGTTCAGATCTTTTTAGTAAAATTGAAGCTTGTTCTCAATACTTACAAATAACAAATCTTGAAATAAAAACTAACAAAGAAATTTATTTATTTGGTTAAACTCTAAATGTTGGGAAAATTCCCAACATTCAGAGTTCAACCAAATAAAATTTTTAAAAAATCTGCATGAAAGAAATAGCATTCAGCATAAGCTTATAATCTAAACATTTAATTTGATCATATCCACCTTTTAACACACCTTGTCCTTTCAAATTCATGGGTATTTTCAAAATCCATATTCATTTGATAAACCTGTTCCATATAATTTTTTTTTTTTTTCATTTTAAAAATATGAAATAAGATGTCGTTCGGGACACAACTTTCACAGTTAGAGTTCGACTGAGGGATTTCGATTTTTTGAGTGTTCGGTTAGTCAACAACATGAATTATGCCAAACAACGGATCCGACTCAAATTTTGACTCAAAACAAAAGAGAGGATAAGCTTTTATTTGATGCGACTTTCAAAGCTAAAACTCAATGAGAAGTTGTTGAGAATACCAAAGGGGAAAGTTTGGCTATCACATTACCGTAATTTCTAAAAGAAGGTGTCTGAAGTGAATCAATTTAATCTATATTTCCAACAATCAAACAAATTTAATATGTTTAGAAAGAAGAAGAATAGCACTTTCAAACTATGCTAGAAATATGTTCTTAGCTTAATTATGAAGCAAATGCCATTAGTTTTAAAAGGCCGATATTTCGAGAAAAAGAAAACTCATGGCGGAATCACGTGTCTTGGAGTAGCTAGTTTTATGCTGCTCATTTTACCAAGACCCCTTGCGATTGACCATTTTTCCAAAAGAGCAACAAGTCACTGACTATTTCAGGCTACAACATATTTATATTGCATAAATATCATTATACATCATATCCATTTCTATTACCCTCCTGTAAGTCATATAAATATTTGAAAAAAAGAAATGTTCATTGAAATGGAATCAACAAAGTTATGATCATGCCAACGATAAGTATTTATGATAAAGCGTGTACAAAAACACATTTGTAAGATAATTATATTAGGTTGAAATTAAAGCAAATCAAATTGAACTAACAGAATGGTTAGTTGACAATATAAGACTGACTGAAAAGTCTTGCTTTGGGACCATTATTTTCTGATCTCAGAAATGTTGAGAGAAAAGAAATTTTTTAAATAATGGCTGTCATGCTAAATGCATAATATATCATGTAGATGTGTGTCCCAATATTGACGAAAGAAAAATCAATATGGAGAAATCAGATTAAAGCAATGCGCAGTGACAGAATTCCTATCGTCTTAAGGTGCAAGACATTGACATTCATTGAAGAATGAAAAAAGCTAACAGTAATGCATATTTTGATATATAATGAAAGTACAGTAAGGAGATTGATAATAAGGTGGGATGGTGATGATGCATAGGAAATGTGTCCTAACAATGTAACGCAATGTTGGTGGACAATCACAACGACAAAAATTTAGCATTAGCTGGGAAATTATGACTTATTCTTATCTCAAGAAAAGCACTATGACAATACTGATCGATACGCAGACGTAGAAAACTTAGGGTCTATTATCAGAAGGCAGTTAAAATCAATTTTTTATTTGGAGATAAACGAAATCAAAATGCCTTTTATCAATAAAGTTGGGAATCTTGGGGTCATGTTTGATTCGGACCTTTCAATGAATGAACAAGTATGTCAATTAAAAAAGAAATTATTTATAGATATGAAAAAGATAAGTTCTATACGATATTTTAGAACAAAGGATGCCTGTCAAAAATTAATATCTGCCTTAGTTTTTTCAAAATTATATTATTGTAACTCTTTACTTTCTGGTACATCAAGTACAAATATTCATTCTCTCCAAGCAATTAAAAACAATGCAGAACGCTTGGTGATGAAAATGAAGTGCTAAGATGAAGCAGCACCTCTCATGGTGGATCTACACTGGCTGCACATGAGGGAACATATAAAATAATATAAGGTAGCAACATTGATTTTTAAATTTCTAGATAACAGTGCCCCTTCTTATCTGACAGAGCTCATTGAGATATATGAACCGCAAAGATGTCTTCGTTCCTCTTCCAATTCAAAAACTCTAAAGATACCTAAAACTAGACTTAAAGCCGGGGAGAAAAGCTTTGCTTGATCCGGCCCTAGAATTTGGAATAAATTGCCTTTAGAAATAAGAGAATCAACAGCCCGAGAAACATTCAAAAAGAAACTGAAAACTCATTTTTTTCGGTCATGTTTCGGAATATTTAATGAGTAATGATGTGCACTGGTGAATAAAAGTAAAAGGAAAGTGCTTAATTTTTTTTTTTCAGTGGGATGTATAAACTTATTGTTCATTAACACACCTGTGTTACAGAGATGGCGATAAAGTAGAAAAAAAAGCAATATCTTACAGTAGACATCAAAAGCTTTCATCCTGCTTTATCTATATATCATTATATATGCATTTTACAATATTTTTATGTTATAGATGCACTTTTACTTTCAATTTTAGCTAATATTCTATATTGATTTATAAATTTATGTAAATATACATTTCAGTATGGTTTCCTCAAACTCCTCAGGACATGCAAAAAAGTTTGTGGAAACCATAGTTCGAGGAAACTGTGCCTTACCAAAACGACTTGATGGAGAGGGATGGAGGGAGGAGGGGGGGGGGGGGGGGGGGGGAGTGTGGCCCGTTTTTGCTTCGTACCCAAAAGATACCTAGTTTGAATATTCACCACGCTACTTGGCCCTAAGCAAGCCACCACTCCATAGCTCAATTTGTGATGCTGAGCTGCGACTGACACCTGGGTTATTCCAGTCTTCCCTTGGAATTGATTCTAAGACAAATCTCCACTTTAGGATGAATACAGGGAACGTTATTATTTATGTATTTATTTTATTGATATATTGAGACAGATAACTTTATACATGACAGGTTACAGGGGGTTGGCTTGTGTGTGTTTGTGAGGGGGGGGGGGGGGGAGGGTGCTGAATCACAAAACCAATTTACAGTCATAACCAACCATTAGCAAATCATGGCGCATGGCATTGAAATTAGAATGAAGGGCGGGGTGATAAGAATAGGCAGAGAGTTGTTGGTTATGCATAACGGCGATAGATTGTGTGTGTGGATGTGTGTGTCTGCATGTGTATCATATTGCACTGTTGATTGAAACACATATACGAAACTGTCAATGTCACAGTAAATCATCAGTGGTCAAAATCACTGATCGAGTTAAAAAACCCTTTAATTAATCAATTCTTTTTTTACATTGGCTGGGTGAAATTAGTTCAAGGAAACCATGTTCCAGGTAAAAATTAGTACGAGGAAGGAATGGAATGATAACAAAGAATGATAAGGAAAAAATTCAGGACATTCGAATGAGTTCGAGGAAACTGTGTTCAGGGTATCCGTGTTTGAGGAAACTCTGCTGAAGTGTATTTCATAATGCCAATTTATTCATTCTTGTAATTTACATTTGAAACCCAAATTCCATATGGATGAATAAAGTTTATTTATTTATTTATCAATTTAATAATTTATTTATTTACTTATTTACAAAACAATCTAAACTACAGAGAACATTTACTTTTCCCAACATACACACACACACACACACATTCACAAAGATGCACATGCACACACACACACACACATGCACTAACACACGCATAAATAATATCTTCATCTCTCTGGCAACCATTACAGAGCATGCCTCACCTTTTACAGTGATGTGATTATATAATAGCAAGATTTAACCCATTAAATTATTATGTAAATCCCTAATCTAAGTTAACGACATCAAGGTGAACAGAAATACAACTTTCTTAGAATGACACAGTATAAGGATGATTGATAGAACATAACAAGCTGTACCAAATTTGTCACCATCACCACGATGTTCATCCATGTCCAAAGCCATGCAAGAAAACTTATCCCAAAACCCTCCTGTCATCATTTTGTCGCATGCCATTTAAAAAAAAAAAGAATGTAAAATATTTCACATTGAGTTGAAAAATAAAATTATTACAAATGATGCTCGTCTCCCTTCAGAACTTTTCAAAATATTTTTTTCAAAAAGACAGCGTTAATACAAATTATACTTAATTTCATAAGGACAAAATCACGCAATGATAACAAAAAGTGCATGCACTGCAATATACCGACATTATGAAAAAAGATTTATATTTCTCATTAAGAAAATACTCTTTTATTTCCTTATCAAATCATTTGTGCTAAAACTAGTTCAAAATGGAATGATTTAAAACATTGAAAATTAAGAAAAAGTGTATTATTGTTATTTGCAGCTCTACGGTATATTCTAAAGTCTAAGAAAATGAATTTTTGACAATTTGAGAGGATCACCTTATTCATTAATTTTGGAAACAAATAATAACTGGCGATAATGGAAATTTATTGGTTTATTTTTTTTTAAAAACCTTCTAGTAGAAGTGTTCCCTTAATTTCAGCACATTGTAAAATTTCAGGCTTTTACACTTTATAGTTTCTGGGTTTTTTATTATTAAATATCAAGGATCATTGGTCTTGATACAGTCACATCTTCCTAATCAGGAATTTTGTAAACTGTAAACCTATAAACTTTGTAACTAGGATGAGGCCCAAATATGCAAACAGCAAGAGAGGACATTTGACCTGGTACCACACCTCTCCGGAGTATGGGCCCCTGACAGAGCTGAGGAGAACAACTTCGTTCTTCCACCAACTATACATTCAAACATGAAGACAATATGAGAGGGGATGAAGAAGTAATATGGGGATGTTGATCTCCATTGTACTTTACTCTATAATCCGGAAAATCTTAATTCTGGATCCAAACAACTAAAGTGAGAGCAGGTCTGAATAAAATATGGAGTGTATGACTTTAATCTTATTCTCAAACTGAAAACTACCAACCTCAATTCATCTATCACAACACGAAGCCTTAAGGGCCAACTACAGACAAACAAGAAGAATATGATGGGTCGGGCCAAAATATCAAAACAAAAGAGTAAAAGAAAAATGGTGAAAAAAAAATGGTCTTAAGAGTTTAATTCACAGAATTCATCATAATCATGTCAATCTCAATACACTTGTAGGGAATGTAGCACTGGGATGTTTGATAAAGGTCAGGGTGATGGAAACCAATAGCCCCCCCCCCCCTCCCCTTCCCTCAACACACATGAGCATAAGGTAATTATAACTATAAATACTGGATTGCTGCATTATAAAATGATTACCACCAAGCAAAGGTCCCTGACCCACAGAATGCAATGAGTGGTGGAAAAGTCTTGATAGATTGCACTAGATAATTTGTGGTTGCTGTACTGTAACACTAGAATTTTACTAAGAACACTGAGTGTTTAATAGGGATGATAAAGTATTCTTTTTATCATCATCATCATCATCATCATTATGATCATTGTCGTGGTTGTTGTTGGGCTTTAAAGAGTTATATAAGATCTGGAAATCATCACGGAATAAGATTTGAAAGGAATTGTGGTTTACCTCTATTTTCCTCCTTGATTCCTGATCCCCATTGAAGGCTTTCCTGACCTGGAGGCGTGTGTTCATCTGGATCTGGGTTCATTGTCTGAATAGATTGAAGGAATAAATTGATAAGTTTAATATACATGGACAAATACAGTGCTCTCCATTTATAAGCACTCCAGTTCTTAGCGTGATCAAAGTATAAGCACACATTTAACTAAACGGAGTGCTATTTACATCCAAAATAAAAAACAAACTGGTGTGTAGAGGTAGGTGTAATACGACATGTACTTATTTGCAAATTCTTATGGGCTCATTGTGGCAATTCGTCGATGACACAAAGATTTTTGCCAAGGAAAAAATACAGACCATGCAAACTATACAATGATATCCAAGGGTGTACAGATTTCTTTGGAAACAATAAAATTGGAAAAGGATCTTGGTGTTAATATAGACGAAGACCTCAACTTCAAGCAACACATCTACATTTAAGTTGAAAAAGCAAATAAGCTGCTGGCACTCCTCAGAAGGGGATTTACCACTCTGGACAGCTCTTCACTAAGCACCTTATGCAAATCAATCATCCAACCCCATCTTGAATGTGGCCTGGCACCCTAGACTCAAAGAAACAGAAGAACTGCTAGAAACAGTACAGCGTAGAATGTCTAGACTCATCCCTGAGCTACAAAAGCTGGACTATATTGAACGCCTGAAGAAACTCAACCTGCCCTCCCTTTACTATCGGAGAGCAAGAGGGGACATGATTGAGTGCTACAAGTACTTGACAGGAATTTATAGAGTGTCAAGTGAATTGCTTTACCGGACTGAAACAACAATAACAATGACAAGAGGGCATAGCCTGAAGCCATCTGTAAAGACCTCTGTGAGACAAAACTTCTTCAGTGTGAGGAGAGTAGTAAATTCATGGAACTCGCTACCAAAAGATGTTGTCTCAGCGCCAACCGTAAACTCCTTCAAGAATAGCTTAGACAGAGTATGGAGTCAACACAGGTACACCTTGTCATCAGACTGGTTCAAAACCCTGCCACACGCACTGCGCAACAATATCAAACCAAGTGTGAAAACGTAGTAAATGAAGAAAAAACCCCAAAAAACTACGATAGCAACGACCGGTTGAAAGGCGACTAGCCTGACTACAGCTGTACAGTAAAAGTCAAAGTAAGTAAGTAAGAATACTCTCAAACCAAAGCAAAATATCGTCCATTCCTACAATGTTAAAACAAGCCCAAAATTGTGCTAGGTTATCAGACCTACAAATGTAGGTGTGCTAGGAATATTTGGGGATGGGTAAGTGTTTAGAGAGATGAAAAATTTCTTTAAATGAAGATTATGTATTTATATGTGTAGGCATGGATGTATGTTTGTGCGAGCATGATGGAGTTGAATGTGTCTATAAGAGAGTTAGAGCAATATCTATTATGTTAGAATGTTAGGTGTCTCTCTATTAGAACGATATCTAGTCACTTCGATTTATTTTAATTTATTGACAAGTACATAAAATTGATGGAAATGAAAATAACAATAATGGTTTGAGTATGGTAACTATCAACACATAATAAATATATGAGTATATGGTCAATTGGAAGTCCGGTTAGATATTTAAAAGAAGAGGGTTAATAAAACTAAAACCCTTTATAAGGAACAAAAGTCAAAGTAACTGTGGTCTAAAGGAAAACTCTGTCCAACAACTTTTCACGATGTCCAAATAAAATCAGGACAAAATATTACATTTTCTAATTGTGTTAGACGGGCAACAATCCTCTACAGTCACGCCACGCTGATATGGGAAAAACAGAATTTCCTCTGAACTCTTCTTATTTATCTATCGGTATCAGTTCCACAATTTTAATAATAGTGAGATTGTCCAATGAAAGTATGTTTGTTACCAAATAATTTTGATCACAAATGATTTAAGCGGAAAGAATGGTTTTAAAATCGTGGAAAATATGATCCGATCCTTCCCTCGTTTCGACAGCCTTCATTGTGGGCTGTGGTTCAGTTTTGAGTGGTTGTTCGTTTTAAACTTTTATGGGGTAACATAAGCCAAGATCATATCTATATTATCAAATGCTAAATGGGTTTAAAGACGTACTATGAAATATTATATTTCTCCAGACATGTACCGATAAATCTTGATGGGGGAGAAGATGGCTTACATCATCATGTATTTATTGATTTATGAGACGGGCGTCGCCATTTTTATTGTTGCTACACAAACATCATTAGATTCATAATTGTCTAACGTCCCGTAGAGAATGGCTAACTGTATAATCTAGCTATGGCGCCGAACACATAAAATTACAACTGAAACCTCAAAACTGAAATTCTTTCAAATCATAATTCCTTCATTAAACACCCAAACTTAATTGAAAAACTTCCGATATAATCACGAAAGTAGCGTCAGCGATACTACTAAGACTTCAATTAAGTATGAGTTTTATCGGTGTTACTGCTCTCTTATTGAAAACGCTAATACTAATAAAATCTAGATCTATCTTGCAATTGTGCGATTTAAAAAAACAACAAAAAACAAAAAACAAAAAAAAAACAAACAAAAAACAACTAGATATATCTAACAACAACAAAAAAATCCCAAAAACAAACAAACATAAACAAACACACACACACACACACACACACACACCCACACACACATAAAACCCAAAGACAAAAGCAAAAAAACAAAAACAAACAAACAAAACAAAACCAAAAGAAGAAAAAAAGCAAACAAAAACTAAACAAAAAAACAAACAAAACACAAACAAACAAAAAAAAAAAACAACAAAAAAACAAACACAAAAAACAAAACAAAACCCAAAACAAACAAAAACAATACTAAAACAAAATAGCCACTTCGTATCACCAAAAATGATAGAAGCATCGTTGGTATCCCTATGAATATTGTTGCATCGTTTTATTAATTCTATCATATCAAAGTGACATCTGGTTGATGATTCATAATACACGATACAGATTCCCTGTCCATTCAGACATTGATGAAAGCAAATGATCTACATTCTGGTTTTGTCCAACCTGTTCATTGATCACACACACATACACAACACATACAACTCTCTCTCTCTCTCTCTCTCTCTCTCTCTCTCTCTCTCTCTCTCTCTCTCTCTTTCTTTCTCCCAGTTTTTTTCTTCTCCCCCCCCCCCCCTTCCTTTTCTTGCGCCTCTTCTTGCATCCACACCTGACGACCTCTCCTTACATTTACATTGTTTCTACATTTGACGAAATGTGATATTTTGTAAATTTACATATTTGTGTTTGTGTTTTTTAGTCTCCTGACGAAGGCCAAGGGCCGAAACGTTGTTTGTTTTGTGTTGTTCCCTTATATATGAGCCATATCTACTCACTTTATTTCTCTCTCCATTTTACTGGTTCATTTAGGGACCTCTAGCTTTGGTTTCACATGATTTGTTGCTGTCCCATAATTGGATATTTTCTACTAAATTTTAAACACGCTGCTTTGTTTAAGAAAGTTGTATAGCCTTGGGTCAAGCTGGACAAAATGACGTATTGATATTAGATATTTTGAAAATAATGAGCACTTTTCTTTTTGTTATGTAGGTTATTTTGAGTTTGAGCACATGCTGCTATTTGTGCGGCTATTTAGATCTTGTGGTATGACACTCGCATTCGGATCGGGAGGTTATGGTTTCGAGCCTCCCTTGGCGCATAGTTGAGTCCTTGAAAAAGGCTCTTTACTCACATTCTCTCACCGTACTCATGTGTAAAATGAGTATCTGGTTGTTAACAGCATTGTCTCTGTCGGATAAAAATTGTAATATCGCCCAACAGGCGTCATGTCTTGTTCTTCATGTTACGTGTTGCTGTTGATCAGGGGCCCCCTAAAGCGCTTTTAGCATGTTTAGTAGATATTGCGCTATATAAAAGCTCAAGTTTTAAAAAGCTCAATTTGACCAATACTGCCGTTGTTTTACAAAACACAGTATATACAATGTTAACCAAATAGCACATACTGTGTTCTTCAATAAAATGGCAGAATAACTCGGATAAATATATAGATAGTTCGAAGATGACGTCACTCAGGCCTTTGTTATTGTTTTTGCCATCCGTGTTTGTGAGTTCTTCTCACTAAACTGTATTAACCAGACTATAAAAGTTCATGGTTACACAGAGTTTGTGTGTTGGTCCGTTATACTTCCGGATGGCAATGTTGTGAACTCCTTGGCCAAGCGCATTCTATCTATATGATAAATAATATAAAACGTCCCATTGGCCTGGTGGAACAGTCAGACGACTATCCAGCAAATGGGTGACATCGTAGCCTGACACTGACCAAAAAATAACGTCAAAATACCGGTCTTTTGCCACAAAAGAAAACAAATCGTGAGTTGTATTCAATAGTTCAACCAATGAAATAACTTGTTTCCTTGAGCTCTACTAACGACAACTCACTACTCAGTGCAAAAAAAACAAAAAAAAAAACAACAAATAATGACGTCAAAATCCCTGTCTTTTTGGGTTTCAGTGCCAGGCTTTACGATGGCTACGGTGACACCCGACGTGATCTCGGGCATACAAGGCAAGTAAAATTAGATTTTAAATCCGACTTCCAGGTCCGCAGCACTAAAATAAAGATCCTTTATATTATAATATAGTATGCGCTTGGCAAAGAAGCTCATAACATTGCAATCCGGAAGTATAACGGACCGACATACAAAACTGTGTGTATCCATGAACGTTTTTAGACGGGTTAATACAGTTCAGTGAGCATTACTCATAAACGCGGATGGCAAAAAAAAAACAATAACAAAGACCTGAGGTGACGTCATCATCGAACTATCTATAAAGTGTAATATCTACTAAACGTGCTCAACGTACATTAGAAAGGGTCCCAAGCCAACAGTAACATTACATTAAAAAAAAAAGTAGCTTTTATATAGCGCAGTATCTACTGAACGTGCTCAAAGCGCTTTACAAAGGGTCCCAGACAAACAGCAACACGTAACATGTAGAACGAGTCATGACGCCTGTTAGGCGATATTACAAATTTTTTTTCTCCAAAAAGACAAAGCAGTTAACGGTCAGGTACTCATTTTACACCCAATGACTCAACTATGCGCCGAGCGAGGCTCGAACCCAGGACTTTCCGATCCGAAAGCAAGTGTCATACCACAAGACCACACATCCGCATAACATTTAACATATGGGATGAAACACGACGTCCGTTAGGCGATAACTTTTTTTCTACAGAAACAACACTGTTTACAGTCAGGTACTCATTTTACACCTGAATATAGTGAGAGAACACGAGTGGGTGTCGTCCATTCCTGTGTCATCTAGCCGACAGTCAATGCATGTTGTATTCTGCCTGCCCCTGTTTCTGATTCTTTCAAGTGGTTCCCATAGCACAAGACTGCTTGCAATATCCTGCTTGTGTCTCCAGCAGTGTCCCGCAAGTCTCAGTCTTCTCTGTTTTGTATCTTCGAAGTCGCTGGGGGGAGGTCACCAGTTGACATGTGCTCTTTCCAGCTTACGCTGAAGACCATCCGCAGCATACGAGTGTAGCAGCCATCCAGTTGCTTCTCAAGGACTTTTGTTAGAGTCCATGTTGCCGCTCCATATATAGAAGTTGTTGGCATGCCGTGACACAAGTAACAGCTCGGGCAAACTGACAGCCACAGTTGGCTCGGGTATCACAATCTGGCATAGGAGCACTGTAAAAATGGATACCTAGCAGCTAATTATCCACAATGTCTTTGACTTTGAATGCCTATACGAGACATCTTTCTTATCAGTAATTGAGCGCCATGTGCAACATGGAAATACACGAAATAAAATGATATCAGATTTATTGAAGTCCTTATAGTTTACATCAAGAGACTGGGAATTTATGGACATGTAGTACATGACCTTTATGCCTTTCAGCTACCTGTTTTGATCAAAGTTTAAATAAACCAAACCACACAAGCCACACATATAAAATAAATTGTGGGCTACACAAAAGAGAATAAAAAAAAAAAAGATATTGTCACCAGTAAAAACCAATGCCAAAAGCCATTTACATATAAAATATTTTATTACAAAATAAGACATTGGATGTAATCGAGGAAACGTTTAAATTAAAAATTTAAGATTAAAACAAAGGACTAATAGGTTGAAATCATTAGTTTGTATTGTGTATTTGATCAGAAACAATTCAACATTCCTAAAGAATCAATCATTATCTATTTTAAAAACTATGAAAGTAAAAAATTAGGAGCAGGCACTGGTGCAAGGTAAAAATCTTGAAAAGATGTGAACGATAGAGTGGCACATAAAGCATTAAGAAAAATACGAGAAAAAAATCCCTGATTTTATTTGTTGTACTTACATTTTTCCTTTTGTTTTGCGAGGCACTCTCTCTCTCTCTCTCCCAGACACACACACTCATACATTTACACACAAGGCATACATAAAAACATTTTTAAAAAACCAACTAACGTTTTATAATACATGCACCTGTCGCCTCCATCATAAACTTTGCTGTTGTAATATTCAAAATCATTTACTCGTATTCATTTTGATATGTATAATATTATAACCGGTATCCAAAGTGTGCCTTAAAGTTTTAAAAATTGAAAAAAAAAATCATTAAAAAAATACATATCTAAAATATTATAACACCATAAAAGTGTACATCATGTATACAAAATGCAGGGTAAAACAGGCCTAAATCTGAAAAAAAAATACCGAAATTGATGAATAACATTGATGACTGAGAAAGGAATATAAAATTATAAATAATATTATCTTTTTACAAATATCATAAGATATATTTAAACATTTTACAGTACAAAAATTATGCATATCGGAAGATCAAAGTATTAAACAAAAATTGCTATAGAAATCATATAAAATAAATACAGTAGAGCGTTAAAAAAAAGCTATCAAAAACTGATGTCTCTCATATTACAGAGGCACAGGGAATAAAATATTATAAAGTGACCCTGTTACTCAAATTGGCTTTACGTTTGGATGAACAAAATATGGAAGTTTAATTCAAAGTGAATGAAAAAGGACTTTCTGCTATTTCTACTGTTGAATTCACGCAATAGAAACTGGGTTTAACTCTGGCCCCACAAGCCTAATGACTCTAAAGG
Organism: Berghia stephanieae; assembly: GCF_034508935.2. NCBI lineage: Eukaryota > Metazoa > Mollusca > Gastropoda > Nudibranchia > Aeolidiidae > Berghia > Berghia stephanieae. The sequence continues at coordinate 18,661,077 of NC_088365.1, read as the reverse complement.
ACTACTTACTACTTTCAAGTAATATAATAAACGCTCCAATTTAACCACTGCCATTATTTCTATTTATCTCTTTTTGTATCCTACATGTCAATTGCAAGTTAAAGTAAGAAAGATTAAATAGAATTTGTATAAAGATTTGATTAAACCATTTGTTTCTTGCTTAATGATACATTTTCTCGACCATCCACAAAGATTATTATTCATAACAAGACACATGACACAAAACAGAATTGGACAGTCTGAATGTTTTGTGTGGATATGTGTTCTAGTGGTATGACACCCATTTCGGATTGGAAGGTCCAGGGTTGATTTTTAATTCAGAAAAATGAGTGGAGCAGGCACTAATGTTGGTAACAACAAGATATGAAGTGAGTAGAAAAGTGCCAGAAGACAATAGAGAATAAAATTTTTTTTCGCGGCGGTGGTGGGGTTTGAACCTGCGACCTTATTGGTACGACAACTCCGCCTGGCAGGTGAGAGCGTGGCTCTACCGTGTGAGCTATCCACGAACACTAAAATATTCGTTTCAAACCCAAAGTCATTTCTAGATCCCTCTCTCACCCACTTCTTGAGATCGCCGATTCGTTCACCACCATCGCGAAGTAATTTTGACCAGCAGTTAAGCTTAATAGCCAATATTCTCATCACAAACATATAACATAGAAACGATTGAGACATTGAGTATGCTCCGGTGTATGGGGTGAATTTTTAATTCAGAAAAATGAGTGGAGCAGGCACTAATGTTGGTAACAACAAGATATGAAGTGAGTAGAAAAGTGCCAGAAGACAATAGAGAATAAAATTTTTTTTTTTTCGCGGCGGTGGTGGGGTTTGAACCTGCGACCTTATTGGTACGACAACTCCGCCTGGCAGGTGAGAGCGTGGCTCTACCGTGTGAGCTATCCACGAACACTAAAATATTCGTTTCAAACCCAAAGTCATTTCTAGATCCCTCTCTCACCCACTTCTTGAGATCGCCGATTCGTTCACCACCATCGCGAAGTAATTTTGACCAGCAGTTAAGCTTAATAGCCAATATTCTCATCACAAACATATAACATAGAAACGATTGAGACATTGAGTATGCTCCGGTGTATGGGGTGAATTTTTAATTCAGAAAAATGAGTGGAGCAGGCACTAATGTTGGTAACAACAAGATATGAAGTGAGTAGAAAAGTGCCAGAAGACAATAGAGAATAAAATTTTTTTTCCGCGGCGGTGGTGGGGTTTGAACCTGCGACCTTATTGGTACGACAACTCCGCCTGGCAGGTGAGAGCGTGGCTCTACCGTGTGAGCTATCCACGAACACTAAAATATTCGTTTCAAACCCAAAGTCATTTCTAGATCCCTCTCTCACCCACTTCTTGAGATCGCCGATTCGTTCACCACCATCGCGAAGTAATTTTGACCAGCAGTTAAGCTTAATAGCCAATATTCTCATCACAAACATATAACATAGAAACGATTGAGACATTGAGTATGCTCCGGTGTATGGGGTGAATTTTTAATTCAGAAAAATGAGTGGAGCAGGCACTAATGTTGGTAACAACAAGATATGAAGTGAGTAGAAAAGTGCCAGAAGACAATAGAGAATAAAATTTTTTTCCGCGGCGGTGGTGGGGTTTGAACCTGCGACCTTATTGGTACGACAACTCCGCCTGGCAGGTGAGAGCGTGGCTCTACCGTGTGAGCTATCCACGAACACTAAAATATTCGTTTCAAACCCAAAGTCATTTCTAGATCCCTCTCTCACCCACTTCTTGAGATCGCCGATTCGTTCACCACCATCGCGAAGTAATTTTGACCAGCAGTTAAGCTTAATAGCCAATATTCTCATCACAAACATATAACATAGAAACGATTGAGACATTGAGTATGCTCCGGTGTATGGGGTGAATTTTTAATTCAGAAAAATGAGTGGAGCAGGCACTAATGTTGGTAACAACAAGATATGAAGTGAGTAGAAAAGTGCCAGAAGACAATAGAGAATAAAATTTTTTTTTTCGCGGCGGTGGTGGGGTTTGAACCTGCGACCTTATTGGTACGACAACTCCGCCTGGCAGGTGAGAGCGTGGCTCTACCGTGTGAGCTATCCACGAACACTAAAATATTCGTTTCAAACCCAAAGTCATTTCTAGATCCCTCTCTCACCCACTTCTTGAGATCGCCGATTCGTTCACCACCATCGCGAAGTAATTTTGACCAGCAGTTAAGCTTAATAGCCAATATTCTCATCACAAACATATAACATAGAAACGATTGAGACATTGAGTATGCTCCGGTGTATGGGGTGAATTTTTAATTCAGAAAAATGAGTGGAGCAGGCACTAATGTTGGTAACAACAAGATATGAAGTGAGTAGAAAAGTGCCAGAAGACAATAGAGAATAAAATTTTTTGGGGAAAAAAAATTTTATTCTCTATTGTCTTCTGGCACTTTTCTACTCACTTCATATCTTGTTGTTACCAACATTAGTGCCTGCTCCACTCATTTTTCTGAATTAAAAATTCACCCCATACACCGGAGCATACTCAATGTCTCAATCGTTTCTATGTTATATGTTTGTGATGAGAATATTGGCTATTAAGCTTAACTGCTGGTCAAAATTACTTCGCGATGGTGGTGAACGAATCGGCGATCTCAAGAAGTGGGTGAGAGAGGGATCTAGAAATGACTTTGGGTTTGAAACGAATATTTTAGTGTTCGTGGATAGCTCACACGGTAGAGCCACGCTCTCACCTGCCAGGCGGAGTTGTCGTACCAATAAGGTCGCAGGTTCAAACCCCACCACCGCCGCGGGAAAAAAAATTTTATTCTCTATTGTCTTCTGGCACTTTTCTACTCACTTCATATCTTGTTGTTACCAACATTAGTGCCTGCTCCACTCATTTTTCTGAATTAAAAATTCACCCCATACACCGGAGCATACTCAATGTCTCAATCGTTTCTATGTTATATGTTTGTGATGAGAATATTGGCTATTAAGCTTAACTGCTGGTCAAAATTACTTCGCGATGGTGGTGAACGAATCGGCGATCTCAAGAAGTGGGTGAGAGAGGGATCTAGAAATGACTTTGGGTTTGAAACGAATATTTTAGTGTTCGTGGATAGCTCACACGGTAGAGCCACGCTCTCACCTGCCAGGCGGAGTTGTCGTACCAATAAGGTCGCAGGTTCAAACCCCACCACCGCCGCGAAAAAAAATTTTATTCTCTATTGTCTTCTGGCACTTTTCTACTCACTTCATATCTTGTTGTTACCAACATTAGTGCCTGCTCCACTCATTTTTCTGAATTAAAAATTCACCCCATACACCGGAGCATACTCAATGTCTCAATCGTTTCTATGTTATATGTTTGTGATGAGAATATTGGCTATTAAGCTTAACTGCTGGTCAAAATTACTTCGCGATGGTGGTGAACGAATCGGCGATCTCAAGAAGTGGGTGAGAGAGGGATCTAGAAATGACTTTGGGTTTGAAACGAATATTTTAGTGTTCGTGGATAGCTCACACGGTAGAGCCACGCTCTCACCTGCCAGGCGGAGTTGTCGTACCAATAAGGTCGCAGGTTCAAACCCCACCACCGCCGCGAAAAAAAAAATTTTATTCTCTATTGTCTTCTGGCACTTTTCTACTCACTTCATATCTTGTTGTTACCAACATTAGTGCCTGCTCCACTCATTTTTCTGAATTAAAAATTCACCCCATACACCGGAGCATACTCAATGTCTCAATCGTTTCTATGTTATATGTTTGTGATGAGAATATTGGCTATTAAGCTTAACTGCTGGTCAAAATTACTTCGCGATGGTGGTGAACGAATCGGCGATCTCAAGAAGTGGGTGAGAGAGGGATCTAGAAATGACTTTGGGTTTGAAACGAATATTTTAGTGTTCGTGGATAGCTCACACGGTAGAGCCACGCTCTCACCTGCCAGGCGGAGTTGTCGTACCAATAAGGTCGCAGGTTCAAACCCCACCACCGCCGCGAAAAAAAATTTTATTCTCTATTGTCTTCTGGCACTTTTCTACTCACTTCATATCTTGTTGTTAAGGTCCAGGGTTCTAGTCTTGCTCTGCGCTTAGTTGAGTCCTTGGAAAGGCTCTTTACTCACATTCTCTCACCGTACTCAGGTGTAAAATGAGTACCTGGCCATTATCAGCTTTGTCTGTGTCTGTCTGAGAAATTGTAATATCGCCTAAAAGGCAGTCATGTTGCGTTCTACATGTTATGCATTGCTGTTGATCAGGGACCCTTTGTAGAGGAGTTTGAGTATGTTAAGTGGATATTGTGCTATATAAAATCTCCAGTTTTTAAGTGTTTGCGTGTGTGTCTGTGAGCAAATGCATGCATACAGATGCCGCATTTAATTCCATTTGGCAGTATCGTTGTCCAATCAATGAGTCCAGCCCAAAGATGCATCTTCGTAATATGTCTATCATTATCACAGATATTAAAGTAGGTGCATAATCATCAACAATAAATTTGATACAGAATAGTGGACATATATAAATGATATCAAAAATTATTTCCTATAAAATGCTGATCTTCACATTCATGACCTGATACACTTAATTCATTTAGATTGGGTGAAAAGAGAATTGTCAATTAAATGACAAATCACAATTCAAATTATCACATTAATATATAAAGTGTTGCTATTGGTTCTTGGTTGTATATTTTTACATTTTTGTGCATTTGCACATATATACGTATACATTGTCGCCATAGATTCTCAACTTTTTTGTGTTTATACATTTTTATGCATGCCACGTCTGTAAACGAATTTCCATTTTTTTGAATGAATAAAGCATATATTATTATTATTATTATTATTATCATTATTAACAATCAATGATTTAATTGAAATCTGTTCTATTCTCTTTCATTCAGCTGACAACAAAGAATCTTGTCAAATTTATTTTCATCATAAACCGTGATTCCAATATTTTTTTAGAAAGAACCAAAAGCACAACATCTGTGCAACATTTGTGTGGACTTTATGACATCTATAAAAATATAAATGATGAGCACAACTTTTGTTTCTTTCTTTTGAATTCATTCTAATTTGCAGGTTACTTCATTTTAATAGTATCACAGTCTTTGTTCAATTGGTAGATCATTGCTATTATTTGACTATAAGATATTTATTATTAAAATAAGGTACGACTATTTATAAATCAGTGCATTAATTGATGTCATTTGAGGAAGTAAGCACAAAAAAAAAACATAACCTCAAAACAGATCGAATTCTAAGAACATAAATTTTGCATTTACAAAATAGTTGACTGCTCTCATCTACCTTGAATCGAATTACCTTTTTCAAGAGATTCAGAGTTCCTACATATACTGTAGATCTCTAAGACAGAAGGGATTCTTTAGTTCCTATAATTTCTTGGCAAAATCAAATATTTGCATCTTTTTGAAAGTACGACTTGACTTCAGCATTGACATGTCAAGTAGGTTGCAAAGGAATTCATCAAATTCAGTAAATCCACATCTATGTTGAGTAAACTGGACACATCTAATTTTTGCTGTCATCCCTACCAATAACTCTTACAAAATACCAAATACATTTCAGGGCCTAATCATCTCCAACCACAGATGATGCCTGACTTGGGGGAAATTCTCCACCATCATTAAATATTATTTCTTTCTCCACGTCTTTCTTCTCAGTCATTCCCACAGATGCACTCAACTCTTTTCTGGGTCCATCTCCAACTCCTCCACTTGTCCTAAAATCCTTGCCTCCTGCAATGTCCGTGAGCTCCACCAACTGCTGATGTTGAACTTTGTCCAGGGCCTCAAGACGGACACGCAACACGCGTAGGTCTTCTTGGTGTTGCTCCTCCTAAAAAAGGATGATAAAAAAACAAACAACCCAAAACAATGAAAAAATATTTTGAGTGTGTAATAAGTACATACACATTATACTGATGAAGGCAGAACATTGCAATTATTAATTTTTTCAACAAAGTAGAACGTAATATGAAAGACAAGTTACATAAAGAAAATGACAGTTATTTCAAAAAGTTTGAATCTAGATAGGATTAGACATAACAATGTATACAAAATTTTAAAGTTATGATGGAGAAATGATATATTTGCATGCATTAATAATATATTAACATGGTTTCCTCATATTCAGTGCTTCATTTAATAACTTATAATAGGTGCAGCTATGTGGCATGACACTCGCTTTGGATCAGGAAGTCCTGGGTTCGAGCCTCACTGGTTGCACAATTGAGTCCTTGGAAAAGGCTCTTTACTCACCACACTCAGGTGTAAAATGAGTACCTGACCGGCAACAGCCTTGTCTTTGTTGGAAAAAAATTGTTATATCGCCTAATAGGTGTCAGGTCTCATCCTACATGTAACGTGTTGCTGTTGGTCAGGGACTCTTTGTAAAGCACTTAGAGCATGTTTTGTGAATATTACGCTATATAAAAGCTCAAGTTTGTTGAGTTAAAACAAAATCCAGACTGACCAAGAAGAACCAAATTTCCATATAATAAAGTAGTACAAGTAAATTGTTTGGCATCTAATAGGTTCTATCACTATTTAAAATATCTAACCCATCTCACCATCTCATTATCCAAGGCACTATTGCTATTGAGGTAGTTTGGTGGGTCCATCGGTGGCTTGGCTGATTTAACATATGGAAAAAACTGCTCTGGGTGGTCTTTGACAAAACCTGATGGAACTGACAGGAGAATAGTTCTGAACTCCTGATGTCTGCGCCATAGATCCTTCCACTGTTTACGCAGCCGGTTGTATTGGTCTGCTGGGATACATTTCCTGAAATGGTAAATATTGATATTTTAAAGTTGGGCATGAGAATGGAGATTCGATAATTAATAACTTCTCTCAATTTGTTGATTGCTGTGCACAGAAAAGAAAGACAAATTAGTATAAGTTTAAACCAAAAAACAAACAAACAAAAAAACCCCCAAAAAACAAAACCAACACACCCCGCACCCCCCCAAAAAAACCAACAAACCCCCCCCCCCCCCCCCCCGAAAACAAAACAATAACCCCAAAAAACATTAGATAACAACAACAAAAAACAAATGTTCCCCCACACCACTCAATGACTTACTGCAATGCTTTCTTCTCAAGATCCAATTCTGTGTTTTCTGCTTCGAGAATTTGCAGTTTTTCTTTCAGATGGTCTGATATTCGAGCTGTTTTCTTTTTCAACTGTATACATAGAGAAGAAAAAAAGTAAATAATAAGCCATTTCAGTTCACAATTTCAAAGGACATTAAAAAAAGAAGAAGAAGAAGGTATTCCAACAATTAAAAAAAAATCTCGACTTTGTATTTCAAGATGCAAGTCAGCTATTTTTGCTACCGAATTATAATTTTCCACGACTCTATAGACAATGATTAACCAACAGCATAAATTATTGGAAAGTTGACAATGCTATAAGAAGTATGCATAGCTCCCAGAAAAAATTGGTAAGACAGATTCATTTTGGCAAAACGATACTCTCAGTATATGTGACTTGAAAAAAAAAAATTAAAATGCAGCCAATGTGTTACTATGTGGTCTAGTGGTAAGACACTCACTTTCGGATCGAAAGGTCCTGGGTTCGAGCCTCGTGCTCGGCGCATAGTTGAGTCCTTGGAAAAGGCTCTTTACTTACATTCTCTCCCCGTACTCAGGTGTAAAATTAGAACCTGGTCGTTAACAGCGTTGTCTTTGTCTGAAAAATTGTAATATCGCCTAACAGGCGTCATTTCCTGTCCTACATGTTAAATGTTGCTGTTGACCAGGGACCCCTTGTAAAGTGCTTTGAGCACATTTAGTGGATATTGCCCTATATAAAGATCAATTTTTTAATGATACCTCAGCTTCTGTGGTAAAAAAATAACAAGCAGCATGAGATAATTCAGGCCAACTGATAGATCTTATGAGAGGTGACTGAAATGGCAAGAAGGATTTTATTCCTCCTCAGGGGATCTGAACTGAGTAAAGTGGGAAGAAATTAAAAGCAAAATAAAAGCATACCTTCTTGTGTATGGCTGAAGCCCGGCTGTATTTAGAATTTGATTGGTCAAGTCTGTCTTCCAATTCATGAACTCTGAGTTCTAGCTGGCCTCTGTCTTCTGCTGCAGCCGTTCTCTGTTGCATCAAAATGATCTGGCAAAAAAAGGAAAGAGGCATTTTTTTTTTATCAGACTCATTTTTTACCATCTCACGAGTAATATTTTGTATTTCTTTCTTGTTTTTAAAGGTATGACATTTACATTAATCTTTTAATAGCATATATCAATAAGTTACATTGAGTATACAACAAATGTGGTAATGAAATTAAATAATAACAAGAAATGAAGTGAGTGTAGAGAAGTTCCCGAGGACAAAAGAGAATAAAAACTATGCAACCCGACTGTTACGACATCTCAGCCTGGTCAAGAGGGATGCTCTACAATTGTCGCCATCCGCCACTTCAAAAATAGTGGTTTCATATGTAGTAATCATTTTGAGTCCCTTTCACCACTTCTTGAGGTCATGAGGTCAACGAACAAACAATACAAAAGTTTATTGAATTAATGAAATAAACCCCGATTTATGAAATAAAAAATAAAAAATAGAACGAAATCAACATTTCAAGCATGTCTTCATTTGGTCTGATATGCTTTTTAAAGAGACAAAGAAATGCTTCATCTTTTTTTTTTGGGTGATACAAAGGTAAGGCTACAACAATTTCCGAATATTAGTCACATTTTTGGACATGTTGACTTTGTACTTTCTCGAGCATATCAAAATCAAAGGTATGGATTATACTTTGCTTGTTCAACGGTTCTGTTGATTTTCTACTTAAAGAGGAATAAATGACAAGAAAAATATAAAAAATGTACATTCTAGCACAAACCTCATGATTATTTTGCAGTTTGTCAAGTTGGGATTGAGTCAGTTTCAATTCTTCTCTCAAAAGTTCAGCACTATTTTTCATCCTGATATTGGATTCTGTCAACTCGTGCTCAGCAGATGTAAATGAATTCAGCTCTGTTTCCAGCTTATGAATCCGTGACTTCAAGGTAGAATTTTCCATTCTTTCCCTCTCCAACTGGTCCTGAAAACTTTCCATCTGGGTTAATCGAGATCTGTAATAAAATGAGGAAATATCACACCAAAGAATTTTAAATTTCAGATCATGGCCACGAAAATACAAGTGCTATCTGAACTGAGTTTAGGCGATGCAGACAATCAAACAACGATTCCCTTAAAAAATATTTGACATTAGCATTTACCAAGAACTAATTTGACATTTGGTGTTGCATTCCAAACATTTCAGTGTGCTATACACAAGTGACTAATTGATTGTTACCGCCAAGGCCACAATAAAAATTTATTTTCTGAACAGAGCTGGTATTTATATAATATTATAAAAAGACGAATTTAGCATATCATATCATTTAAGTCTGGGATGATCGAAGGAAAGAGAGCTAGAGGAAGACAAAGAATGACTTATCTAAATAACCTAAGAATGGCCAACTGTGATTTTAAAAGCAACACAGATTTCATGCCCACTGCAGAGGATCGTGATTCGTGGAGACAGCTGACCGGCAACGTGCTCAAGAGCACAAGCCACGATGGATGATGATGATGATTATTTAAGTAAAAAAAAAACCCTCCTCACTTGACAGCGATGAGTTCTCTCTCTGCCTGATCTTTAGCAGCGTTTGCTTGACCCAATCTGTCGTTGTTCTTCTCTTGCTCTGAATGCTTTCTGGCGTCGTCATCGATACGCCTACGCTCGATTTCCTGAATTTTGGTTTCCAATTCAAATCTGTGAATGGAAATGTGAGGACGATTAATTGAGAAAAAAAAAGAAAGAAAAGAAAATGAAACAAACACAATAAAAAAGTATGAATATAGAATAAATATTTTATCATTCTCACTTAATATCTCGGCTGTGTCTCTTGGTATCTAAACATGGTGTCATTTAAAGTCAAGAAACAAGACCCTGAAAAACAAACAAACATTTATCACACTTTGTTATGGTTTGTTACAATATATCAAAATAAAAATAACAATCCCGCACCCCCCCCCCCCCCCCCCCCCACAAAAACCAAACAAAACAAAAAAAAAAAAAACCACCAAAAAACAAACAAACAACAAAAACCCAAACAAAACAAAAAACAACAAAAAGGAAGATTAAACAAACAGTAAAAGAGCCGAACAAGTTCTAAGCTTCTCTGATAAAGAATAAAAAACAGGAACTTTCAATCTACAATTCCTACAATCAATATTCACTTTAGCTTAATGAACGTTGTTTAATTGGTCTTTTCAAAATAGTGTTATGACACTAAGGTTACTATTTTACCAAATCGAAAATTCCTTTACACAAACAAGCCAAAACCAGTCATTTAACATTTATTCTTACTTCTCATTTTCAACTTTGGCCATCTTGGCAAATTCTTCCTCCCTCGCACACTGAACTCTGTAGACAATTTCCCTTTCCTTGTCTTCCAGCATTGCCTGTAATTGTCTAACCTTGCTCTCTGAAATGTCTACCTGGTTACGTAAGTCTGGAGGCAGGGAGAGGACACACAAAAGGAAAATGATAAAAATGTTTCATCATTCAATGAATGCATGGATTTACTGATAATGTGTGGCTTTGTGGTCTAGTGGTATGACACTCGCTTTCGAATCGGAAGGTCCTGGGTTCAAGCCTCGCTTGGCGCATAGTTGAGTCCTTGGAAAAGGCTCTTTACTCACATTCTCTCACTGTACTCAGGTGTAAAATGGCCGTAACAGCGTTGTATCTGTCCAAAACAATTGTAATATTGCCTCATAGGTGTCGTCTCGTCCTACATGTTAAGTATTGTATTGGCCAAGGACCCCTTGTAAAGCGCTTTGAGCATGTATAGTGGATATTGCTCTATATAAAAGCTCAAAGCTCAATATAAAACATTTCTAAAATCAATAAATGTTGAAACTGCCTCTATATTTGCACTCTGATCTAATGAAAGGATTTTGAGGTTTGACGTATCGGAAAATGACCGTGCAGGCCAGTAAATCTCACATGACTTAATGGAATATGAAAAGTTTGAAGATATATGTGAACTTGGTTTCAAGATATTCCGATTTTAAAATACTAAATATATAAAAAATTACATACATTACTTTCAGTAGTCTGTACATTATTGAGAACAACTTATGCTTACAAATCATTGAATTTGAGAGATTATTGTTAAACTGCAATTACTACACCAGAGGTGGCTTGCAGTTTATAGGAAGAAGAAGTAGAAGAAATCTCCCATTACAATTTAAATCTGTGACAACACAAAATAGTCGATTTCTACCCCTATTCCTATGAATTGTCCCCTTTAAAATTCTTATAATGTCATTCGGTTTGATCTCTTATTCATTTCTTGCTTAAATTGCAACGTTCTGTCTGAACAATTTTCTTCAAAAATTATAATTAAATAATCTGAATTTAAAAAAAAAAAAAAAAGAAAATCAGACCTCAAACAGCTCAGTTGTAGACCAAATACAGCGTATCTAAAAAAAAAAAAAATCTCACACACATATACAAATAAATAAATTTAAAAAATAAGAAGGATTAGGATGATTTTTCCAATTAACTTCAGATCAAGAATGTAGTTCACTTTCTGCCGTCTTAAGGAAAAAGACTGTATGTTTATTTGGAATAAGAGGCCACATACAGTCTTTTTCCTTAAGACGACAGCTTTGACAGAGACTACCGTATTTCTTAACATTTCAAAAGATAGCAAAACCAGAATTCCGGCACACAGGTGAAACATCATCATAAAACAACTGCTGATTTCAATTTGCTTTCTTACCTTCAACTTCATTCCCAAATCTGTCTTTTTCTTTTTCGATTTCCCCTCTTTCTTTCAGCATCTTCATCTTCAAGTCAGACATGTCGACCTTTGACCTGTGAATGACTTCCTCTGTGTGCCCTTTCAGTACGGTATTCTTGCGTTCCAACTCATGGATTTCACCTCTTAGCCTATTGTGCTCTGCTGATGTAGTCACCAGTTCTCTCTGAAGACCATCAAGCTGTGCTTTCAGAGATTCTCTTTCTGCCTGATGAAAAAAATAAATGCATAATATAGAAAATTGATAGCAAATGTGCACGTTTTGAGACAAAATTTAAAAAAATTCAAATATCTGTATTCTGAACTGAAATTTTGGTTTTCTTCATGTCTCATAAGTATCTTCAATTGAGCCAAGTTTGAGGAAAATCAAAAGGGGTGTGGTTCCCAATTTCCAAAAATTTGGTCCACTTGACATGGAATGGCCCTGCAAATATGGCACAAGATCTTCCTTATATAATATTATATAAACCAATGCCAGAATTGGGTTTGTCATCATAATTGTGCACATCCGACAATATTTGTCTCATAATCTATTAATTCTGACATCTAAACCTAAACGAAATGTATTTTGGTTTTAGGAAATATAAACTTTGCAATCGACTCAAGCCAATTGATAGAATTTAACTAAATAAATGTGTGTATAACAATGAGGATATATCACTATAAACAGGGGTGCTGTTCTTCCTCGGGTCTGTAGAATTCTGTGAAAATCTTTTTTTTATCCTCAGATATCATATTTTGTGCTATTGGCCTTTGGATCCTCAGAAAAGGACTTGGGAAGATCACAGAGTTATTTAAGTAGACTAGTCCAATCTTTAGTCAGAACTGCTCTTTTTGTCTAAATAGAAAATTAGAGCATTTCTATTGTGCAATATCCACTTAACGTGCTCAAAGTGCTGCAAAACGGGTTCCTAGCTAACAGCACCACTTAACATGTAGGATGAAACATGACTTCTATTATAGTACATTATTTCTTCAACAGAGACAACATTGTTAACGGCCAGATACTAGTTTTACACCTAAGTATGATGACAGAATGGGAATAAAGAGTCTTTTCCGAGGACTCAACTATGTGCCGCTCAGAGCCGGACTCAAACCCTGGACGTTCTGAGTGTCATATCACAAGACCACATAGCCATGTCTCTTTTACTCATGATTTTTCGCAATCACTGCTAACAACATTTTCCTCTGAAATTGTATCTGAGCAAAACTTTTCCTCTGATATTGGCCTTGGGGAGTCCCACCCTTGCTATTAAATGAACTGATCAGAATTGAGAATTATTATCTCAAATGACCAAGTCAAAAGGTTTTCATGGCAGACATATGTGGTGCATTATAATTATAAAAAGTCTCAATATTTCTCAGTAACTTGATTCCAGCAGGAAATTGTTAATTGTTAAATAAGCAAAACGTAATTGGACCAAAAGAAAAATATTATCATCTGCACCAGACGAAGGAGTTTGACGTCTTGATTGCCTCATTAGTATTAATTTCATTTTATATTTCGTTTTGACTTTTTGCTACCACAGGGCCATTCAATCCTTCTAAAAAAAAATGCTACTTTAGCACATGACCATATTACAAGATTTGACTAACCAAAATTTAAACTAGAAAAAGCATAAATAAATGTACAAAAACTTCTGCAGCATGTGACATAAATGAGTAAGCTAGAAAAAAAATGACTCACCTCCAGAGATCTAATGGTTCCCTGGTGTTCTGATAACTGTTTGGATTGAATCCGTGTTACATTGTCTGCATCAAGACCTGCCTTCTCTCTCTGTGCCCTGATCTCTTCCAACTCAACAAGGAGCTCTTTCATCTGCCAAGATCCAGACAATGAGTTATACATATTATTATTATAACTGACACTGACATTGGAAAAAAAAAAAGATGACGTAATATCAAATTTACACTAATCTAAAGATCTAAAAATCAGTATTTTGCACCCAAAGAAAGCGGAAATAATCTGAATGCTGAAAAAAGGACAATTGGAGATCAACAAAGAAGTAAGGATTGTTCCTGCTTCCTGTTGTTAGATAAAGCATCAAGAATACATGCAAAATATGTTATGAATAATAAAACAGAATGGCTATGGTATTTTTCAAAATGAAAATAGAACTTTAAAAAAAAGTAGTCAAAAGGCTCAAGGAATAGGCATTTATTCCAGTATTTGGAGTATTACAAGGACTGTAGCAATTGCTTGCTGCCCTTTGGATAGCATGCTAGTCTATCATTAAGTGATCTCTGCAAGTACTTTCTATCCAATAACTGATGAATATGCAGGGGGTCAGAGAGAATCTTGAATACACCTGGAATTAATCAGTCCCTTAGCCAGTAAAGTGAAAGTGAGAGCTCAACCATTAAGCTATTGGGACCCAAATTTATAAAAATTAGACATGCCAAACTTAGTTTAAAAAATCATACCTCTAAAGGGTAGTATATTATGACAGGGACTGTTGCCTTCACAGATGATTGACACTTAATATTTGATACATATTTCAGACCAAGAGAGAATGAAAGCCGTCACCTGTAAGTGTAATTGCGCATTCTCTCTTTGTAAAACTCTGACAGTAGCTGTGTCCTGCTGGGCTTCGGTCTGTATTTTGGATATCGTTGAATCTCTGTCTTGGCGAAGATTGGTCAGCTGGATGAAGAAAATATTTGACTTTGAAACTCGATGTTTTGTATAAATTAAAGCTACACTGTTGAAATGATAAAAGAAAAATATTATCTAATATTTCTCCTCGTTCTGAAATGATAATGTAATCCGTTATCAAATATTGTTTATAATGTATAAACTGCTGCCACTTTCCCTTAACTCAAATGAGGAAAACTTAAAATGGTGAGCAAGCCAATTGCCATTTTAAAGCTCATCAAGTGACAAAGGTGAAATAAGTCTGTAAATTAAGTAAAGATACAGTATCATAAGACCAATTTGCCAGTTCAACAAAAAATATTTTTAAAACGTCAAAATCTCTAATAACAATATCGAAGGAATACAGATCTATTTATATTTTGACCTTTTATCTAATAAAATTGTTTTGGCTAGATTCTATGAACTTTTAATCCATGCTAAGAATATTCTTGTGAGATTAATTTAAATTGCTGTCCTAAAATTTCAGAAATCTAAGACTTGAAATTCAAACCTCAATGTTGTGCTGTTTGGAAGAATCCTCCATTCGCTGATGATACTCAGCTCTGTCGTGTTCATATTCAGATTTCAGGAACGACAACTCGTACCGCACTTTGCTAAGAGCAGATCTGTATTCTTCTACTTCCCCTTCCTGTTTGCTGGTTCTTTCTCTGTATTTTCTCTCCAACTCATCCAAAATTTGATTTTTGATGAGTTCAAGTCGCTGAGGGGTCATCACCTGACAAACATAGGATACGGACAAACACAAATTAAGAACTTACTTTCCATCACTTTATGTTCTATATATGTGAAACACTAAACAAAGCATGATCAAAGGTGATCTTTCATTTCTAGAGGCACTAAAGCCAAAAAAAAATTTAAAAAAAAAAAGAAAAGAAAAGAAAAGAAAGAAAGATAAAATAACAACAAGAAACTAAGTTCAATTATATTGATTTATCAGATATTCAATAATCAAATTACAATAGAATTATCGTAAAAAAGGCTGACTTACTTTAGTCCTAAGCTCTTCACACTCAGCAAAACTTTCTGCTAAATCTCTTTTACAAGCCTCGTACATGTTGACATATTTATCCTTCACAATCCTTGATTCCTCAAGGGTTGCTTTATTCTCAGACTCCAGGTCCAGAATTTTATCTTGCAATCTGTATAACATAAAGGTTAGAAAATGATGATGAAAAACAAATTCATTCTAATACTACTACTACTAGTTATAACAAAATGACTTGAGAGAGAGAGAGAGAGAGAGAGAGAGAGAGAGAGAGAGAGAGAGAGAGAGAGAGAGAGAGAGAGAGAGAGAGAGAGAGAGAGAGAGAGAGAGAGAGAGAGAGAGAGAGAGAGAGGGAGAGAGAGAGAGAATAATGCAGTTGATTTTTAGTTAGTAAAACTAAAACATAATATATTAAATATAATTATATTTATAATAGATGTAGGATCACCCCTTCAACCTCTACGACAAGATCAGATATCTGCCAGACTCTTCTTTTTACTTTTACTTACAAGCTTAACTGTTTCCACCGAGAGAGCAGTAATAGTAATAGTAATATGACTCTAGCTTTCAATGAAGCCTGAATCAGATCTTAATAATTGATTTTGGGGTGAAACCGGTAATATTGTGTTAGTGTAAGTAATAATAATAATAATAATAATAATAATAATAATAATAATAATAATAATAATAATAATAATAATAATAAATAATAATAATACTTTATTGCATCCCAAAAAGGAAATTTTTTGTACAGACGTGTTATAATTTACACAATAAGATAAAAATACAATGGAAATAGGATGTATATATAAAAAAAGGAGCAGCTTTATAATATGAATAATTTCAACACTGTAAAATAGTTAAAACTGTCACTATAAATTGAAAATTTAAAAGATTGCAAAACAAATAAATTAATAAATTAATATTTATATTTTTAAAAAGTAAAAATGAGAAATAATTATATAAAATGATTATTGCTTGTTGTTATAAAGCCTAATACTGGACGGCAGAAAAGATTTTCGGTGTCTCTCTGTTTTCGTTGAAATAGAGAAAGGGCGACCACTTCTTTCTGACATAATAATTGATGGTCTTAGTGGATGATACTGGTCATTTAATATTTTAGTTATTTTATTTATACAAAATTTCTCGCATAAAAGATCTACATCGTCAACATCATTTATATAGCGTTTAATGGATATTTTAATATTTGAATTTATTTTGTTCCTTTCCACTGCTAAGCAATTGCCTCCCCAAGCTGTTATACAAAATGACAAAACACTTTCGATTACTGCTCTATAAAATAATGTGCAGAGGGTTTTACCTATTCTAAACTGAGAGAGTTTGGATAAAAAATATGTACGTCTGCACATCTCATGCCTAATTATTTTCAAATGTTCATCCCACTTGAGCCTGTCATCAATCGTTACACCAAGGTATTTGTAGTGAGGAACTCGCTGGACGAATTGGTCCTTTAATTCTAACGATTCTATCGGTTCCTTCACTCTCCTAAAGTCAATCACTAGCTCCTTTGTCTTGCTTATGTTAAGCTCTAGGTGGTGTGCATCACACCAAGACACAAATCTATCAATTTCTTGCCTATAAGCACTTCGTTGCCATTTGTTATGAGGCCTTGAAGAGCGGTGTCATCTGCAAACTTTATTAAAGGTACACTCAGGTTTTGACTTCTACAGTCATTCGTGTATATTGTGAATAATACAGGGGACAATACACAACCTTGAGGAGCACCAGTATTTGTAGTTATACAGGAAGATTTGTTTTGTCCTAATTGAACATATTGTGCTCTCTCCGTAAGAAATTCGAGCACCCAAGCAATTATATACTTGTTTAAATTCAGACTAGTCAATTTTTGAACAACCAACTGAGGTTGCATTGTATTGAACGCTGAAGAAAAATCTGCAAAAAGCAATCTGCAATAGCTCCTAGCGTGATCTAGATGCCTGTAGATGTTGTTTGTAAACAGCAAAATGGCATCCTCTACACCACGTCCTGGTTTGTAAGCAAATTGATGACTATCACTCAATGGCATAAACTGATTCCTAATTTTAACAAGAACAAGTTTTTCTAAAGATTTCATGACTATTGAAGTCAGTGCAGCAGGTCTGAGATCGTTCATAGTTTCAAGTTTTTCTTTTTTTGGAACAGGAATAATTTTTGAAGTTTTCCAAATTTCAGGGATCGGAACGCATTGGAGGGACCAGTTAAAAATATGTGTATAAATGGGGGAAAGCTGATGGGCACATTCTTTTAATAATTTTCCTTTCAATCCATCTGGCCCAGCAGCCTTCCTCTCGTTTAGTTTCGAAAATACGAATCTCGTTTCCTCTGCACTGACCCCAATAGTCATTTCATCTTCCAAAGCCCTGTCTAATTTATGTTTTTCGTTTTCAATATCAAATTTGTTTGCTGTGTCGAAACGTGAATAAAATTTATTTAAAGTTTCAATTTCGATATCTTCTGATATAATCGTGGGCTTTGGATTATAGTTAACAGCAGTTTTAAGCCCCCGCCACGTGTCCCGTATATCCCCAGAAGAAAAGCATTTTTCAATTTTATTTTTGTACTTATCTCTACAACTAGATATTACCCTCTTTATCTCTTTTTGTTTTGTTTTCAGATCTTTTTGTTTCCACTAGTAAAGAGAGTTTTCTTTTGGTTCAATAAAAGTTTTAGATCTTTTGTTATCCAAGGCTTGTTGTTAGGATAATATTTTATTTCTTTTTTACAAGACACTAGCTGTTCACAGAATTTTAAATACTCACTCACACAGTCATTCAGCTCATCCACACTATCACATGATTCGATAAAAACATTCCAGTCAGTGCATTCAAAACAACCACGCAAATCTTCACACACACTTCCGTTCCAGATCTGTACACTTTTCTTTACTGGTTTTACACGTTTAAAAACAGGGCGGTAGGTGGGGAGTAGCAAGAGCATGCAGTGGTCAGATAAACCTAATGGGGCACGGGGTAAACATTTATAACTATTTTTAATATTACACAGGAATAAATCTAATGTTTTTTTGTCCCTTGTCTCGCAGTCCACGTATTGATGAAGTCCCGGGAGAGTAAAATCGTTACATTGGTTAAAATCGCCAGTGACCATCAATACGGCATCGGGTGACTTAATTTGAATGTCCTGTATTTCTTTCCTCAAAATATTTTCGCTGTGGTGTTGTCTGATGATGGTGGAATGTAGACGTTGATGATGATGACATGAGTATATTCCCGGGGTAGATAATATGGTCGTGACGAAACAGTAATAAATTCAATATAATCGTCACAATACATTTTATTTATCTGACAGTTATTGGGTGGCACCATTTGTTGTTAATATATGTGCACACCCCACCCCCAGTTCGTTTATTTACATTAGTCCGATCTCCTCGAAATAGTGAATATTGTTCAATATCAAAACATGATGATGGTATGTGAGGAGATAGCCAAGTCTCTGTTAACGCTATTATGGAGGCTTGACGATAGTCACTATTAAAACGACACAGTGAAAACAGTTCATCAATTTTATTTTTCAGTGATCTTACATTACCTGTCACTACACAGGGTAAAAATGGACGAAAAGGCCGTCTGTTAAATTTTGTTTATATTCCTCCTTTTCTCCCCCTCTTTCTTACTTTAATAAACGATGTGTCAATAGTGGGTGGTGGGGGTGACACGGGTTGGAGGGATCGGAGAGTCTCTGGAGTATAAGTTATCGATAGGCTTTTGGCAGCAAAATTACAGGCTAAAACACCATTTATGCTTATAAATATACTAATAAATATAAAAATCAGGAACAATATATACTTCACATCCATTTTGAATAAAAATTAGGCGTAAATTCCGACGATTGAATGATAAATGAATTAAAATATGTGTAGAAAATAGGTAAACATTCATAACACTAACACGACTGTTGTCGCCGGAAGCCAGCGCCAAGGTAATTTAAGTTCAACCAAATTCAGCCTGGTAATAGTTAAAGTATCATAACAGAATAGCAATATAAACGTTTTTGAAAGTAGATACACACACACACAAACAAAAATATATGAAATATGTAGAAATTAAATTAATTACTAATAAAATTGAGAGAGAGAGAGAGAGGGTGAGAGAGGGAGAGAGAGAGAGAGTGAGAGAGAGAGAGAGAGAGAGAGAGAGAGAGAGAGAGAGAGAGAGAGAGAGAGAGAAGTGTTTTTAAATCAGTGGTATACCTTGTGTGCTCAACTTTCAGCTGTTGATAATTGATTTTGTGCTTTTCAGCCCTTGCCTTCTCGTCGGAAAGCAACTTGTGTAGTTCTGACTCCATGGTCAAATAAGGAAGTTGACTCCCCATGCTAGGACCTGCGGGGGTTCCAGCCATCCCCACCCCAGGAGATAGAAAGCTATTACTTGCCATCGCTTATAATACTATTTAAAGGTTACTGGAAAATTCTAACTGCCGATACGAATATATGCCATCAGGATCGTATCACTTTCACATCTCTAACTCTAACAACAACTCAACCCAGACTCTCAACTGCTGAGATGATGATGAACGTAATCATATCATTCATTTGAATTCTGGCTCTGTAAAATTGCACAGCAATCGATGAAATAAATCACACTTATATTACATAAAGATCGGCTAAATTGATGTATGTGATGAGTTTGATTAAAAGGGAATAAATATATATTTATGGTCATTATAAGCCTATTTTTGTAAACATTCTCAAGCTCAAACATGCACTAAGGACGCAACGAATCGGAGAAAATATCTCTAAGGATGTTCGAATACAGGATAGTCACGGTATCGGTTCTGGTCTCAAGAGAAAAAAAAGAGGGAATATTGTAATCGATTTTGTAATAGATTTGTAGTCGAAAAGAAGGTATGGTTTAAACTTTTTTAAACTTCAGAAGCAAAATATGTACCTTAGCGGTTTTTAACGGAACAAATATCAAGCAACAGTGAGTATCGTCAATGGCCGTAAGGTGACATCTCTGCAGTTTGTTCTTGATTTGATCGACTGTCATTTTAACATATGTCTTGAAACAGTCTTGGTTTGTTATGTGGTCTTGTTGTATGATCGATACGAATAAAGTATATTATAATAATATAATAATAATAATAATAATAATAATAATAATAATAATAATAATAATAATATAATAATAAATAATAATAATAATAATAATAATAGTAATATAATAATAATAATAATAATAATAATAATAATAATAATAATAATAATAATAATAATAATAAATAATAATTATTATTATTATTATTATATATTATTATTATATTATTATTATTATTATTATTATTATTATTATTATTATTATTATTATTATTAAATGATGTGTCTCTCTGGATGAAATGCGGCATTTGTTCTGACAATAAATAAGGTATATAGTATGTATCTATGTGGTCTTGTGGTATGACACTCGCTTTCGGATCGGAAGGTCCTGGGTTCGAGCCTCGCTCGACGCATAGTTGAGTCCTTGGAAAAGGCTCTTTACTCACATTCTCCCACCGTACTCAGGTGTAAAATGAGTACCTGGCCATTAACAGCGTTGTCTCTGTCGGATAAAAAATTGTAATATCGCCTGCGTCATGTCTCGTTCTACGAACAAAAAACAACAACAACAAAAAATAAAAAAATGGAAGAAAACAAAAACAGACGGAAAAGCCAACAAACAAACAATAAATAAATAAATAAATAAATAAATAAATAAATAAATAAATAAAAATAAATAAATAAATAAATAAATAAATAAATAAATAAATAAAATGAAAGAAAATGAACAAATCACCAAATCACCATAACATTGGTACAGGAGATTTTACCACTTAAAAAATATGGAGGGAAGAAAAACAAATGGCCATTGCTCATCTCACATAGTTCACCGTTTCAACTATTGAGAATATTAATTGGCCCCCCCCCCCGCCCTCGACACTTCTGTTTGTAGTCTGTCTTGCAGGATAATTGGACGTTTCTCTCCTCCTCCTCTCCTCCTCCTCCTCCTCCCTCCTCCTCCTCCTCTCCTCCTTCTTCTTCTTCCTTCTCTCTCTCTTCTTCCTTCTTCTCTCTTCTTCTTCTTCTTCTTCTTCTTCTTCTTCTTCTTCTTCTTTCTTCTTCTTTTCTCTTCTTCTTTCTTCTTCTTCTTCTTCTTCTTCTTCTTCTTCTTCTTCTTCTTCTTCTTCAACATCATCACCATCAATCGCATCCTTCTATTCTAAACCAACTCAAGCAGTCAAGTTTGAATATTAATTGATTTTTTTTGATGTTGATCTATTGGTATCTCTGTAGTGGAATTCAAACCTCTATGGAAAGTTATTATTTCATCCATAGCCTGAACCAGCTGTCGTCGGTGCAAAGTTGAAACTTTGGAAATGGTTCTTTACTCATAGTCTATTAACATACTAATGTGTCTTTCACTGCTAAAATAATTAGGCCAAGACGGCCAATCTTAGCGATGCACGCCCTGAGGTCCTACTTGGGATAAATTAAAACCATATCAGTTTTATCACTGAAAGAAGAGGTTTTGCTTCACTAAGATATACGGATGAAGAGAATGGCAATAAATATATATTTTATCATTGTTGGTTTTGCTTAAATATATATTAAATATCAAAAAGAACAGTAGACAAAGTATGCACCGAGAAGAGCCCCATGGTACTATAAATAAAAATCCCTGACCCCACGGAGTCCTTTCCCCGCACACTCCCAACGATCCCAACTCAACTTGTATTGTGTGCATTGTCTACTACCCTAGAAAGAGGAGCTACGACTAGAAGGGACAACTCGCCATTCGCGTGGCACATACCACACTTGCTTAGTGATTTGTTAGCGCGTGTTAGCAACACGCTCCTTGGCTGGCCGCCGGTTTCGCCTGGCTAGACTAGAGGGGGAGGGGGGGGGGAGGCCTAATTAAACTGGCACGTGTGTGTGTACCATTTGTTTTGTTTTTATTTTTATTGGGCCATGTGTTCTAGACACCCATCTGTGACTCTTTGTTGAAATTTAGTCTTTTTTATTTTAGTATTGAGTGGAGATCTGTTCATACATGTTATAGACAACCATCAGTGACACTTGAGATTTCTAGATCTATAGTAGGCTAGTACTAATAAGATCTGAGATATTATAGAGATTGAGTTGAACATGGAAGACGGTGAGTTGTACATTTTGTTAATTTTGTGCCCCCCCCCCCCTTGTTTCTCTCTTTTCTCTCTCTCTATCTATCTATCTGCCTCTATCCCTCTTCCCCCCTCCACCCCCCTATCCCCCCGCCCTCTCTCTCTCTCTCTCTCTCTCTCTCTCTCTTTCTCTCTCTCTCTCTTTCTCTCTCTCTCTCTCTCTCTCTCTCTCTCTCTCTCTCCAGTGGCGGTTCTAGCCTATCTATAGTGGTGGGGCAAAGATGATTCGGTCATATATATATATATATATATATATATATATATATATATATATATATATATATATTTTTTTTTTTTTTTTTTTTTTCACCTTAAAAAAAATAAATTCAACCACAAATAATCACATTCACAATGAAATGACAATACCAGTAGATTTTAATTATTCCAAAAGTAATAAAAAATGAATCACAAAAGAGAATAAAACTGAAAAATAAAGCGACGTGACATAATGCGACAACACCTTGACAATACAAGTCCATTTAGTTCACTCGAAAAATTAAAGAGATGCTTTAATCCCTCAACAGCGAGATTAATATTTCTGTTACATTACTGATTTTCAGTAGTACGTAGTAACTTTTAAGTTTTCATCGAGAAGCAACAACAGCGATATGATTCGAGTTTCACTCAGAGCTCAAATTGCATCATTTTTACTGCTCTCTTGGTGGTTAGAATGATTGTGCCGGTGGTGGTAGTGGTTGGAATAGTGGTAGCAGTGGTGGTGGTGGAGGAGGAGGAGGAGGAGGAAGAGGAGACGGTGAGGGAGGATGTAATTATGGTAGCGGTTTGGTGGTGCTGTTGGTTAGAATGATAGTTGTGGAGACGATGATGGAAATTATATGATGATGTTGATATTGTTTTTATTGCTATTGTAGTGCTTGTTGTTAATATTGTTGTTGTTAATGATGATGATGATTATGATGACAACGACGTGTCGTTGACAATGATGATTACGATACGATATTACAAAGTTTATTCAATCTTAGACTTTCGCCAATAAATCATACAATTTGATGACAACATACATGAAAGTGGAAAAAAAAATGGAAAATGGAACCAAACAATAAACTGATACCATTAATAACCACAAAAAATACAACAATCGTAATACCACCAATACGTACAATAATAATAATAATAATAATAATAATAATAATAATAATAATAATAATAATAATAATAATAATAATAATAATAATAATAATAATAATAATAATAATAATAATAACAAATGATAATAATAACAATAATAATATTACCATCATCATTACTACCACCACCATCATTATTACGTTTCCAATCAGTTTTTCTCGTTTTTTAAAAATTTGATACCTATAATAGACGAAAATTCCGGTGATTTTTTAAAGGGTAGATCTAGTTAAAATATCTACGATTTTATTAACCCTGAAAACTACGATTTTTATTTTCCTATTTCAAGTAGGCAGGTCTTCTATGACAGGTATCAGTTCCATAGTCAATAAAAGACAAACAAAAACAAAGTTTATTTAATCTTAGGCTTTCGCCAATAATCCATACAATACAATTAAGACAAAATAATGCTACCAATCTCTCCTCATGCATTCGTTAGACTATAACAATAACGACCGTGTTATCTTTACTCCTTCCCCAAACAACCCCTAGCTTCCCGCCTCTTCATCACGAACTATCTTATGTATGTATTAGCTTCAGGACGGGCAAGTACGGAATCTGCCCACCTTTCCTTTAAACGTATTTATTTCCTCTATAACTTAGTTAGAATTAAGAATTCAATTCTCTCCTTTCTCAGAAGAGTATTTCTCGTATACTAATTCAATTGTTGAGAAAACCAAAATGGTGGTTGTATTTCATATATTTATTTAGTCGTGACTTTTGAATAAAAGTGTTTTGATTTATTAGAGGGAATACAATAGAAAATAACATTGTTTTGCAAAAATATTTAGTCTGGCAATAAAAATACAGCGGTACTTACTTTAAGAAAATGAAGAAAAAAAGAACTAACAAATTAATTTGTTAAAAAAAAACACAAACCCCCCCCCCCCCAAAAAAAAAAAAACAAAACAAAGGAGAAAACAATTTAAATAAATGAGTTTTGAGAAGCACTAAAGAAAACGAGAAAAAAAAAAGAAATAATATAAATGGATAAACAAATATATAAAAACAACACAAGTTAATACTAACTTGATATAATATTAGTAAATTAATAAATTTAATTCTCTACTGGAACCTTCCCAATGTCATTACATCAATGTTACCAGCACAAGTAAGGCAATAAATAAAAAAAAGTTTGCCAAAATCTCGATTAAGTGTTCACGGGTTTATAAGGTGGGCTCATTTGAATTAGCCCGACCTAGAACTAGAGAGGCCAGACAGCAAATTCACCGTCAGGCGACGTGACGATGAGATGACAATGTGGGCGGAGTGGAGTGCAGGAGCGTATCCTGGTTTATGTATTACGGGATGCATGGTGATTCTCAATCTATCAAAAATAGACACACATTGATTTCAGTACGAAGTATCAAGTTTAAGTACTAACTTTTGAAATTATCTAATTTAAATTAGATTATTTCGGACATGGTAATACAGCTTATAACTTGAAAAAACAGGCTGGTATTTGCCCACCCTGCCCATTATTACCAGCCGTCCCTGTCTCTCTCTCTCTCTCTCTCTCTCTCTCTCTCTCTCTCTCTCTCTCTCTCGCTATATTATATCTACCTACCTACCTACCTATCTACATACCAATATATCTATCTATCTATCCCCAACCCACCCAACCCCAAAATAAATTTTAAAATCACAGATTATTATAATAATTATAGATCTTTATTGTCCATAAATATGGCAATTTGTCATTTAGTGACACTTGTTATGACGTTATATAATAACGATAACATTGAACAGATATTTCACTCCTACCTATTCTCTCTCTCTCTCTCTCTCTCTCTCTCTCTCTCTCTCTCTCTCTCTCTCTCTCTCTCTCTCTCTCTATCTATCTATCTATCTATCTATCTCTATCCCTCTACTCCCCTCTTCTCTCTCCCATTCTCGCTATATTATATCTATATATCTACCTACCTATCTGTCTATCTATCCCCGACCCACCCAACCCCAATTAAATTTTAAAATCACAGATTATATTATTATTATTATTATTATTATTATTATTATTATTATTATTATTTTATTATTATTATTATTATTATTATTTGATTATTATTATTATTAATAATAATAATAATAATAATAATAATAATAATAATAATAATAATAATAATAATAATAATAATAATAATAATAATAATAATAATCTTAATGTACATAAATATGGCAACTGTCATTTAGTACACTTGTTATGACGTTATATAATAACGATAACATTGAACAATATTTCACTCATCTTCTTTTCATCTCTCTCTCTCTCTCTCTCTCTCTCTCTCTCTCTCTCTCACTACACTACTCACACTTGATAATGTAGTACATAGTAATTTATCCACCTATTCTCTTTCTCTCTCCTCTCTCTCTCTCCTCTCTCTCCTCTCTCTCTCTTCTCTCTCTTCTATCTATCTATCTATCTCTATCTCTACTCTCTCTCTACTCCATCTCTAATTATCTATATATCTACTACCTATCTGTCTATCTATCCCACCACCACCATTATTTCTAATCACATCTATCATTATATCTATCTATCTATTATCTATTATCTATCTATTATCTATCTATCTATTATATATTATCTATCTATTATTATTATCTATTATCTATTATTATTATCTATTATTATCTATTATCTATCATACTATCTATCTAATCAATTAATCTAATCTAATTAATCTATTATCTAATCTATCTAATATACTATTATATCTATACTAATCATCTAACTATCTATCATCTATCTACTATCTATCTATCTCTATCTATACTATCTATCTATCTATCTATTATCTATCTATCTATTCTATCTATCTACTCTATCTATCTATCTATCTACTCTATCTATCTATCTACTATCTACTATCACATATTATACATTATCTAATTATTAGTCTATTATTTTTTCTACTTATTATCTATCTATCTATCTATCTATCTATCTTCTATCCATCTATCTATCTATCTATCTATCTATCTATTCTATCTATCTATCTATCTTATCTATCTATCATCTATCTATCTATCTATCTATCTATCTATCTATCTATCTATCTATCTATCTATCTATCTATCTATCTATCTATCTATCTATCTATCTATCACTATCTATCTATCTATCTATCCTCTATCTATCTCTATCTCCATCTCTCATCTATCTATTATCCTATCATTATTATCATCTATCTACTACTATCTTTTATCTATCCCTCTACCCCCCACCTCCACATTTATATATATATATTAACCTACCATCTGTTTATTATCCGACCCACCAACCAAAATAAATTTTAAAATCAAATTATAATAATAATAATAATAATAATAATAATAATAATAATAATAATATAATAATAATAATAATAATATAATAATAATAATAATAATAATAATAATAATAATAGATCTTTATTGTCCATAAATATGGTAATTTGTCATTTAGTTACACTTGTTATAACTATATACTTATATTATGATAACGATAACATTGAACAGATATTTCACTCCTACTTATTCTCTCTCTCACACACACACACACACACACAAA
>NC_088365.1:18628689-18631189 GCF_034508935.2 Berghia stephanieae | reverse complement strand
ATGGAAACAAAATATTTTGATTTTTCTCAAATAAATCTGATTCAAACTTCAGTAAGCTTCGACTGCAGATGAGATCTTTCCAAATCGTGTACAAGTTGTTTAGTAATTAGGCTATGCCAATGAAAATATATTTGTATTTTTAAATATATTTTGTCCATATTTCTTTCATATCAAAAGCGATTCTAAATATAAAATATTATAAATAATTACTATGATCAAAACGGATAAAGGCCGAAATATAATTCTAAATGATTCATTGACTATTTTTATCTTTATGATATTTTCTGTATTTTAACGTTTGGAAAAGGAAAAACGTGACCACCCGTTGACAGAAATTGGTGTTTCGTGTCACAGTACAAGTCAGCGAGAATCAAGGACCACTCTTCGACTCAGGCACCGGAGTGAAATCAACGTCTTCCATGCAACCAGGTAACCATCACAGCATCCCTGACTATTTGACACCGATCACTTGACAGACGGGTCCTGACCATCAGGAATTAAAGCCGTGACTAGGCAAAGTTAGAAACATAATAATAAATATAAAATCGTGAAGAGATGTGAAAGTATTGCATGAACTATGTGGTAGGAATCATGTTTATATAATGATATAAATAAACACACACAAACAAAAAAACACGAGAAAAAAAGAGACGAATAAGTAGGGAGAATTAAAAAAAGGAATTTTTCCAGACAATAAACAAAATATAAAAGGAAAGGAAGAATAAAAAAAGAATATTAATTTAATATTATTATATTTTTATTATTATTATTATTATTATTATTTTATTATTATTATTATATATAATTATTATATATTAATTATTTATTAATTATTATTATTATTATTATTATTTATTATTATTATTTATTATTATATTTATTATTATTATAATATATTATTATTATTATTATTATTATTATTTTATTATTATATTATTATTATATTATTATTATTATTATATATTATATATATTATTATTATTATTATTATTATATTATTTATTATTTATTATTATTATTATTATATTATTATTATTATTATTATTATTATTATATATTATTATTATTATATTATATATTATTATTTATTAATATTATTATTATTATTATTATTATTTATTATTTATTATATTAATATTAATTATTATTATTATTATAAGAGCGAGCTTTGAATCAGATCCTCCGATCTGAAAGTGATATGTAATATGGCTAGACAAATAGTCACAGTATGGAATCAAAATATTTTAAATTTTTTCTCAAATTAATCTGATTCAAGAACTTTCAGGTAAGCTTCGACTGCAGATGAGATCTTTCCAAAATCGTTGTACAAGTTGTTGCAGTAATTAGGCTATACCAATAGTATTAATAATTATTTTGGATATGTTTTAATATATATTTGTTCCATATTCTTTCAATATCAAAAGCTGATTCTAAAATATAAAATATTATAAATAATTACGTATGATCAAAACTGGATAAAGGCCGAAATATAAATTCTAAATAAATTCATTGACTATTTTTTAATCTTTATGATATTTTTCTGTATATTTGAACGTTTGGAAAGGGAAGAAACGATGACCACCCGTTGACGAGAAATGGTGGTGTTTCGGGTCACAAGTACAAGAGTCTAGCGAGAATCAAGGACCACCTCTCTCGACTCAGGCACCGGAGTGAAATCAACGTCTTCCATTGCCAAACGCAGGTAAGCCATCACACCGCATCCCTGACTAGTGACTACCCGATCACTTGGACAGAGTCGGGTCCTGGACCATCAGGAAGTGTGAAAGCCGTGACTAGCAAGTTAGAAACCATAATAGATAAATATGGAAAATCGTGACAGAATGATGTGAAAGTATTTGCATGAAACTATGTGGTCTAGTGGTATGGCCATCGCCTTAGATAGAGAGATAGATAGAGAAATAGGGAGAGAGAGAGACACACACACACAAACACACAGACACACACACACACAGAGGGAGAGAGAGAGAGAGAGAGGAGAGAGATATAAAGGGAGAAAGGGAGACTCTCTCTTTCACACACACAGACACACACACACACACAGAGAGAGAGAGAGAGAGAGAGAGAGAGAGAGATAGAGGGAGAGAGCGAGAGAGATATGGTAAAGTTTGGGAAGCATCCATTGCTAGTGTAATGATTTTCTTCATTATATTATTATTATTATTATTATTTATTATTATATTTTTATTATTATTTATTATTTAATTATTTTATTATTATTATATTATTATTATTATTATTATTATTTTTATTATTATTATTATTATTTATTATTATTATTAATTATTATTATTATTATTATTATTAATTATTATTATTATTATTTATTATTAATTATTTATTATTATTATTATATTATATTATTATTATTATATATTATTATTATTATATTATTATATTATTATTATTATTATTTTATTAATATTAATTTTATATTATTATTTTTTTTATTATATTATTATTATTATTTATTATTATTATT
>NC_088365.1:18605763-18628589 GCF_034508935.2 Berghia stephanieae | reverse complement strand
CTTCACTGCCTGCGACATGTTTTCATTCAGTTTTTCTTTGTGATCTGCCTTCCATGGAAGATGCACGACATATCTGCCTTCCTCAAACCTGACAGATTCATTGAACTCAGTAAGAACCTTAGAGTCAGTATTACAATGATTATCAATATTTTCTCTAATACCAATAATGTCTAAATTTCAAATTCGATGACAACAATGTTCAGGAATATCTGACATGCTCAGAAGCTGATAGCTTGGAGGACTCTCTTGATTACCATTTTGTTCAAAGGAGCCTGAAAGAATCCATCCAAACAACGTTTCCTGTGCATGTAGATAATTCGTGATATGACAAACACTAGGCTTTACAAATTGCCAAAAGTGATCTAATCCTATCATTATATCAATGTGGACTTGACTGTCATGATTCACCAGTGATCCATCCACCAGTTTTAGCCTTTTGGTCTTTATTTTGGTGGCAACATCTTGCGGCAATTTGTGCTTACGAATTGGAGCACAGATCTCTGGTGACTCAGTGACAATCATTTCCTGTATTTCACCAGAAGTGGTTTTGAAACACAGTTTAAATTTATCTCTAATCTGGGGCTTGTTGGGTTTGGATTGTCCGAAAAGAGCAACAGAAACATTTTCCTTTCCAACCGACTTCAGTCCTAAATCCTTAATTAAAGATTTTCTTATATAACTTCTATAAGAGCCACTGTCGAATAAAATCGTTGCCTGTCCATGGCTTTTGTTGTAGTTCCAGACTGTGACCGTAGCAGTTTGCAATACTGCTGTTTTTGACGACGTGTGTCCCATCATTCTGGTTTGTGCCTTCACACACATGGTATGCGAACCTTCGCCTTCACTCGTTTGGTTATTATCGCCACTTTCACCTTGTGGTTTTAAACATAACAACGTATGATGTCGTCCCGAACACGAATGGCATTTACTCATGGACTTACAGTCCTTTACCTTATGCATACCGAAACACAGAAAACACAGTCCCTTACTAAAACACTGAGACCTTCTGGTAGCCGGGTCCATCTTTATCCAAGAGTAGCATTTCAGTGTGGCATGTCCTTTGCCGCACACATTGCAGGTCGTAGTCGTGGTGCTTCTGGCATCATTACTAGAACGAAGAGCAGAGGCTGTTGTGAATCTCCCCCGTGCTCTGTGATCAACTCTGGGCGAGGGTTGATCACTACGGAAGGTTTGAGAACGCTCCCGCCTGAGAATTTCGTTGTGTAGAAAAGTGAGAAGGGCTTCCAGGTCACTCTCCCTTCCATCTCCTTGTCTAGCCCATTCCAAACGAATATTTTCGGGTAGCTAATGTAGGACCAGAGGGGTCAAAATGACACCGTATGTGTACAGCAATCAAGGAAAAGGCATTCCGGATATTTTCCTAACATTCTCCTTATAGACAAAAACATAAACAAACGGGGAAATTCCCCACTTTCATTCCTTCCCACCTCCCTAACCCCCACTTGCAACCAAATCACGAATGATACATTCACACTTTAGCAATATCATTTCCACCATCACTACTGACTGACCACCCCAAGCCTCTTCTGCATATTACAAACATCCTGCGGCATCAAACAGCCAGCATGCCTTTGCTCCAGATGCTCCAGAATGTCCTTCTTTTCCGATGGTTTCATAGTCACTGACGAGAGCACAGTCCTGTCTACCTCGTCCACCACAACCGCCTCTGCGCAGGATAGAGGTTGGAATTCTGTTTTTTTAAAAAAGAACAAACAAAAACTTCATGGCAAAGGACTGGGTAATGCGGTTCAGATTAATTACTTTCTTTGACTATTTAAAAGATTTAATGCAAACTTTAGCTGCAGGATTGGCTGCAATGATATAATGATGATTGGCTAAGAGAATGACAATAACATCAATATCTCGGGGTCCGTTTTAGTCTGAATGATTGTGTTTGAAGGCCTTTCAAAATATGGACAACCAATGTTGTATATACATGTATACATACATATATAGTGATATACTGTACTCTTCCCTCTTTGACTTTTTCCATCACAAGCATGCAAGACAGGAATTTGAATAGTTCTTTTTTTGTCTGCATTCATCAAAAATAATGTTGCCAGCCCTTGGAATTTTGACGAAAATAAATTAAACGTTGCCGACTGACATGACCTCGTTTTTCTTTTCTTGCTTTCTGTTAGAGACAGAAGGATATAACGATACCAACCAGCAACTACTCTAGGTGCTAGATTCAGTCATGTAAGATTCTTGATAAAGCACTTTTCCTAAATTGTTTTGTCAAATATGTTTTCTTTAGTTGTTTTTTTTTTCTGAGACACTTTAAAGTAAAAAGAAATCATATACAAGACACTGACTCCAATCCACTATCCATTTAAGGAGATCCGACTATGTGTATCCATTGGTTAATTTTCAAGATGATAAAACTGATGGAAAGGTTGATGATACATACCAAAATATTCTTTTGGATTACCCCTCAGGTTTATCCAAAATATAAGACGTTTTCCCAAAGAAACTCTGCTTGTTGCTTAAAATGTTCTACTTGTCAGTTACATTGGGGTCTTTTAAATCCTTTTTTTTTCGTGATATGACTGCTCTCAACGGGCCATTACTTGACCTGTAGTATAAATCTTTAAAGGTTAATAAGTCTGTCAAATATTGTTAGTTTTACTTATTACTTTACACACTTGTGATTGACATCCAAATAAGAAAATGTTATTCTTTGATTTGTATTACATAAAGCGTGATACACAAGATATTCTTTGATAAAGGAATATTAATACTCGTGCTCAGGATAGAGAAGGATGGATACTGTCTGTGGCCTATACCCTGACCCAGGGTGAATAAGGCAATGATGATGATGATGATTATGGAAATTGAAAAACTTTTTAGTCCACTCTCGTATGTATTGAGTCACTGAGGGGTATGATTTGCAATTGTTCCAGTGAGATATTTGGGATGAAAGATATAGCAAAATGTTTATGTCTAGTCGATTTTCACCATGTAACACTTGAGTCCTATTTTTTTTCTCCAAATTTTTGGCTTCCTGTTTATCAATGGAAATACATTGCCCTGATTCAATGAATATTTTGTTATACAATTTGTTAATAAGCACTTTCTATTGAGAGTTTTAGCCATGTTTTTTATTAACGATATGCGACTTCGGTAACAATTTTCCAATGCTCGTTTTGGGGTAAAAGTCAGTGTGAACTTTCAGACTTTAACTGTCATAATATATATTTCTAACCCAGATTGATACATAATACAAACTTTTGTAATCAGTGTCGCTAGCTTTTCATTTTTAATTGGTATCTAATGCAAGAGTTACAATTAGTATTGTTATCAAACTGCCTATTTGTAGCGCCGACTTTAGCATTTTTGCAAGGGAAAGCCAAATGCGTTTAACTTCCTTTTAAGTGTCATTTTAGTGCGCTTAGAACAAAGGAGCAACAATTATTTTCTTTTTCTTTTTGATGTTTTAAAGCCATTGCACCAACTGCAGTCTACTCTTCTTTTCATGGGAGTTTGTATTGTAGACTGGACAATATACATCATCTTTTGAGGATATATTTTAGCGCAGACTAACTGTGAACAATTTTCTGTATCCCATTGTTAACCATTCTATCTCGCTCTCACTATCAGGTCTTACAAAGTCGGCTGTCCTGTCCAACTGAATGTCCGCCTCAACCAGCCCAAGAGGGAGGAATCGTTCTTGAAAATAACTAAGCTTGTGATCCAACATTCAGGCCATGTTGTTTCGAAGGAGGTAAGTGATTTAATCTGTTCTGCACTTGATCTTCACACTTTCCAGGATTATAATGTATAAATTTGGGACATTCAAATGACTTTGAGCAAACGGTGCTGGAGTGTAGTTTTAATTTTTAAATTTTAAACAAATCATTTAAATTTAGGTATAACAGGAGTGTTCTAATTTTTTGTTTATCAAAACCGATGCGTTTTACTAGAGGGATCAAAATGTATGTAGTGCTTGACTAAGCGAGGTTCTGTTTGGCCACTTCTACAGTGGAAATTGACCACAAGGAGCTCTTTGTTTGAGCTATTGCCCTTGATTTGATCTATCATCATCATCATCATCATCATTGCCTTTTTCACCCTGGGTCAGGGTATAGGCCACAGACAGTATCCATCCTTCTGTATCCTGAGCTAACTTATTTTTTATCTCGTTCCATGTCTTATCACTTCTCTGTATATCAGCTTCTTTAATTCATCTCCATATTCCTCGTGGCCTTCCCCTTGATCTTCTGCTCTGAGGATGGCGAAGACGTCATCGGGTTAGCAGAGTCATTTCGGCTTTGTCTGTTGTCCTTCATAAATTCTTTCATTGCAGAAACTCTTCGGTCGCCAAGCTAAAAAAAAGGATTTGATTTGTCTGTCTGCGTTTCTGTAACGGTTTGAGTTTTACGGAAGGGTTGTTAACCCTTCGACAACCCCCAACCTGGAGGACCAGGTGACTCAAAAAAGGGGGAGTCATACACCATTAGTCGCCTTTTACGACACGCTGGCTTGGCGTTGGGCTATTCTTGCACCCTCTCAGTTGAGGGACCCCGGGCACCACACGGGGGAATTTCCATAATAACTCCCGCATTTCAGGAATAATTAGCTTTGCAATATATCACACCATGATCGTACAACAGCCATTGTGTCTGTGTTGTTTTCATAGTGGTCTCCTACTTCAATTTAGGGAATATGAAAGTGCTAGGTCCGGACTGCAGGGTGGATGTGGCAAGGTGGAGTAACCTATTTTCTTAAGTGCAGATTGAATCTGTTGATTCGTGTGGGGTTGAGTAACATTGTGTTGTAATATCCCACTGTTCTGGGCCCTCAATTTTTCTAGCATGGCAAGATAATGATCGGAATTCACAGCCCATAATAAATTGGGTTATCAGAACAGCGAATAAGAGCACATTGCTCAATACCAAATTTTGACAAACGTGTACTTATTTGAGGGCCCGAGTCTGATAACCCACATTGTTATGGTCTTATTGTTTTAATGGAAATAGCCTTAAATCAGCACAAAATATTGTCCCTTACAACAATATTTTGCGGCTATGTGGTCTAGTGGTATGACTTTCGGATCGGAAGGTCCTGGGTTCGAGCCTCGCACTCGGCGCATAGTTGAGTCCTTGGAAAAAGCTCTTAACTCACATTCTCTCACCGTACTCGGGTGTAAAATGAGTACCTGGCCGTAAACAGCGTTGTCTTTGTCCGAAAAATTGTAATATCGCCTAACAGGCGGCATGTCCCGCCCTACATGTTAAATGTTGCTGTTGAGCAGGGACCCCTTGTAAAGCGCTTTGAGCACATTTAGTGGATATTGCGCTATATAAAAACTCAATTAAAAAAAAAAGTTAAATCAAGCCCAAACACAAGTACGTTCGGGCATCAGACCTGCTATAATATGGACACATCTGGGCCTTGATCATTTCATTGAATTGTTGATGGAATTTTTGGGAGGTATACCGAAAGCTCCTGGTGCTAAGGGAAACAACTCAAATATTCCCTCAACTAACGCTAAGAAAATACAAAACCCAGAACTTTTAACTTTAACTAACCCAAATAGGAAAAACATACACCCTAGACTTATAACGGAAAACCTTCCGAAAGCTCCTAGCACTAGCATTTCTTTTAATTTGTATTTTCACCGTGGATCTTTTGTCAGGCGTTTTTTTATTTTTTTTTCTTAGGGTTAGTTGACGGATTATTTGAGTTGTTTGCCTTAGCACTAAGAGCTTTCGGAAGGCCTCCCCTTATAACAAACTCTAATAGAAAAGAATACCTTTGAATTCGTCTATCAAAATTTCATTATTTATCTGAAAATCTAATTTTTAAAACGGCATCACCCAAGGCATTTGAACTGGGAAATCAAAAAGATCCTCAAACGTCGCGATGGCCATGATAAAATATTTGATTTTGATTTCAAATCCCGGTCAGTTCTCTTTCTCTTATCTCCCACCCTGACAAAATATTATTATCATTGGCATACAATTTACAGAAAATGGACCGTTGATTTAAAAAATTTAAAAGGGGAATAAATTAGAAAATGGTTTTACTTACGTTTCTAAATAATTAATAAAAGTAATAACAACCTTTTAGCCATTATTGGTTGAAAATTTACAGCTCACTGGTTAAGCAGAGATGAATTTTCGCGGTACAAAATGGCGGACTTCGCTTGTTATTGAGCGAGCTATTGAACGCGCTATTGAACGGAAATTTTATATTATGCGCACAAAGCATTCCTGTCTGATATGCCCATTTGCAATATTGCATTATTATTATTATTATTATTATTATTATTATTATTATTATTATTATTATTATTATTATTATTATTATTATTATTATTATATTATTATTATTATTATTATTATTATATTATATTATTATTATTATTATTATTATTATTATTATTATTATTATTATTATTATTATTATTATTATTATTATTATTATTATATTATTATATATTATTATTATTATTATTATTATTATTATTATTATATTATTATTATTATTATTATTATTATTATTATTATTATTATTATTATTATATTATTATTATTATTATTATATATTATTATTATTATTATTATTATTATTATTATTTATTATTATATATTATTGTTATTATTATTATTATTATTATTAATATTATTATATTATTATTATTATTATTATTATTATTATTATTATTATTATTATTATTATTATTATTATTATTATTATTATTATTATTATTAATATTATTATTATCAATAATAGTTTTATGAGTCTTGGGCTTTTGGTTTGTTTTCCTTTTCCCACTGTATCTTGCCGCTTTCGTTCGATCGACGTTTCTTTCTGCCGGCGCATCTCTCCGTTGTCACGATATTATTGAGTTGTTTAGGGTGTTTGCGGTTGTCGATTTCGAAATATCCAGTGCATCTGGCATGATTGAACGTTCGCGTTTGATTCCTGTAGGGTTCGGCTTCTAAAACGAGTGGGTTGCAATCGTTTTGCTATGATAAAACAAGAGACCGACCGAGAGGAATGGTCAAATGGAGGGCAAGTCGGACCGGAGAAGAAATTGAATTAAGGGCTAACCCATACGGAGACCCGGCACTGCCGTCCTCTGCCGTCTTCAGGATAAAGACGTCGGGCACGGACAAAATACTAAGAATAAAGAGAAGAGCCGCTAGACCTACCCATACCAAGCTCGAAAAAAAAACGGCAGAGGACGTCGGGTGCTTGGTATTGGTAGGTCTAGCGACTCTTCTAACACCAGTGCCTGCTCCCTAATTTGTCTGACACTGTTTCATACACACTTTTTCAGATCTTTATCTCACACCAGTCATCATCATTGCATTTTTCACCCTGGGTCAGGGTATATGCCACAGAAAAACAGTGTCCATCCTTCTCTATCCTGAGCTAACTTTTTTTTTATCTCGTTCCATGTACTATCACTTCTCTATATACCAGCTTCTTTAGGCTTTGTGCCTGCTCCCTAATTTGTCTGGCACTGTTTCAGACATAATTTTTCAGATCTTTATCTCACACCAGTCATCATCATTGCCTTTCTCACCCTGGGTCAGGGTATATGCCACAGAAAAACAGTTTCCATCCTTCTCTATCCTGAGCTAACTTTTTTATATCTCGTTCCATGTACTATCACTTCTCTATATATCAGCTTCCTTTGGTTTTGTGCCTGCTGCCTAATTTGTCTGCACTGTTTCAGACATAATTTTTCAGATCTTTATCTCACACCAGTGCCTGCTCCTTAATTTGACACTTTGACATTTTCAAAAACACCGGAAGTATGCATTTCTTATCGTACTTCTACGATATTCACATTCCTGGTCCAATGGGATTGATCTATATTCATGTTTTCGTCCAACCGAGTCATCAATCACGTGATTCGTTGCTGTCCAACGATTGGACATTTCTGAACAAATGAAAACACGCTGCTTTGTTTATAAAAGTTGTAAACATACCCATATGTCAAGCTGAACACAATGACCAATCGTAATGTTAGATAGTTCAAAATCTGTGAACACTTTTCACTATGCAGGTCACTTTGAGCACATTTTGCAATGTGACCAATGACCTCGAGCACATGGAGAGTTAATATAGATCATGCCCTTTCATCCCCGACGTATTGACGTTTTGACACGATCGGTAACATATCAATTTGATTTTTCAAACACTGAAATGTCTCATTGTTGATGAATTCAAAGGCGATAAAACAAGAGACCGACCGAGAGGAATGGTCAAATGGAGGGCAAGTCGGACCGGAGAAGAAATTGAATTAAGGGCTAACCCATACGGAGACCCGGCACTGCCGTCCTCTGCCGTCTTCAGGATAAAGACGTCGGGCACGGACAAAATACTAAGAATAAAGAGAAGAGCCGCTAGACCTACCCATACCAAGCTCGAAAAATAAAAACGGCAGAGGACGTCGGGTGCTTGGTATGGGTAGGTCTAGCGACTCTTCTAACACCAGTGCCTGCTCCCTAATTTGTCTGGCACTGTTTCAGACATAATTTTTCAGATCTTTATCTCACACCAGTCATCATCATTGCCTTTTTCACCCTGGGTCAGGGTATATGCCACAGAAAAACAGTTTCCATCCTTCTCTATCCTGAGCTAACTTTTTTTATATCTCGTTCCATGTACTATCAATTCTCTATATATCAGCTTCCTTTGGTTTTGTGCCTGCTCCCTAATTTGTCTGCACTGTTTCAGACATAATTTTTCAGATCTTTATCTCACACCAGTGCCTGCTCCTTAATTTGACACTTTGACATTTTCAAAAACACCGGAAGTATGCATTTCTTATCGTACTTTTACGATATTCACATTCCTGGTCCAATGGGATTGATCTATATTCATGTTTTCGTCCAACCGAGTCATCAATCACGTGATTCGTTGCTGTCCAACGATTGGACATTTCTGAACAAATGAAAACACGCTGCTTTGTTTATAAAAGTTGTAAACATACCCATATGTCAAGCTGACACACAATGACCAATCGTAATGTTAGATAGTTCAAAATCTGTGAACACTTTTCACTATGCAGGTCACTTTGAGCACATTTTGCAATGTGACCAATGACCTCGAGCACATGGAGAGTTAATATAGATCATGCCCTTT
This sequence comes from Berghia stephanieae, assembly GCF_034508935.2. Taxonomy (NCBI): domain Eukaryota; kingdom Metazoa; phylum Mollusca; class Gastropoda; order Nudibranchia; family Aeolidiidae; genus Berghia; species Berghia stephanieae. The sequence continues at coordinate 18,619,463 of NC_088365.1, read as the reverse complement.
CATCCCCGACGTATTGACGTTTTGACACGATCGGTAACATATCAATTTGATTTTTCAAACACTGAAATGTCTCATTGTTGATGAATTCAAAGGCGAGTCGCGATCTCCCCGCCAGGCAGCAGCCTCTTATGGTTCACACTACTATGTTATGACGATCGACCCAATCAGCAAAGTCTGGTCCGCATTCGTGCACCGTCGCGAACCCGCCGGGTAGCATCGTCACAACACACCTTTCGACTAGATGCTCTACCGTCTCGGATTCTTGCCCACAGCGGGGACATATTGGACAGGTAGTAAGACCCCACCGATGTAATGCATTTGCCGTTAGGCAGCTCCTCGACCGAAGCCGATTCGCAGCCACCCAATGTCTCCTCTTACTGGTATCAAAGCCTGGCAACTTCTCACCAAGCTTAGAGGAGTGTAGGTCCCCGCCCCCACGAGGGATTGAATTCGTCCAAACCGACTTCCATCTCGTATGTGCAGCTCTGTCCGTAGTCAGGGATTCTGCGTTCAAGGGCTGCCGGGACTTATTTCGGCTCGAAACGGGGGCACCGTCCATCATGCTCATCAGAGGGGTATCCCCATTCCCTCTCTCTTTGATCTTACTCAGCCAGTTTCCCGTAATCGTCTCCCTTCGGACATCGGGGGGCTGGATCGCTGCCATTATCGGGCCTCATTCTCTAGGAGTTGGTGCTAGCGTTCCTGACACTATGTGCATCGACTTGCGAAGTTTTACATCCACCTTCTCAACGTTTCTGCTTCTACCCCACACTGGAGCGCAATACTCCGCGGTGGAATAGCATAGTGTCAAGGCGGACGTTCTCAGGAGCGCTTGGCTAGCGCCCCAAGTCGATCCCGCCAGCTTCCTCAGAAGACTATTCCGCTTCTCTATCTTCCGGCAACCCCTTCGAGATGCACCCGATAGGTAAGGCTGCGATCCAACGTCACCCCTAAATATTTTGGATGCGTCTCATATGGGAGTGGCTGGTCCCCGACTAGGACATTCAGTTTGCGGGTGTGCCAAGCACTGCATAGGTGAAATGCAGTGGCCACGGTTTATGAAGTGTTTATCTTCAGGTACCACTTGTCGAAGTAGGATTTGAGTCTGGTGACGTCCTCGCTAAGTACGCTTTCGAGACGGGTCCACGCTTTACTCTGAGTAACGAGTGCCCAGTCGTCCGCGTATCCCAGCCTCAGGGAGGAAGTGTTCGGCATATCGCTAATGTAAACGTTAAACAACATTGGCGCAAGTACCGACCCTTGACGGACCCCATTCTTCAATTTCCTTACTTTGCTCGTGGCGTCTCCCAGCGCGACGTGGAATTGCCTTTCCCCTAAGACCGAAGAGAACAATTTCAAGTTTTTTTTTTGCACCTTATGATTTTTGCAAGTTTGAGCATTAACCCTTCGCACCAGACCGTATCGTACGCCGCTGATAGGTCTATAAAGACAGAACCTGTTTGCTGTTTTCTCTCGAACCCGTGCTCAATATGCTCTGTGGTGCACCTCCCTTCCCTGAAGCCCGCCTGCTCGGGTGGCAGGGCAGCGTCTAGGACCGGCCCCCATCGGTTTAATTGAACACGCTCCAGCAATTTGTAAAGACAGCTCAGCAGCGATATGGGTCTGTAACTGTCGGCCTCCTTCGCCGGTTTCCCTGGCTTCAGGATGGCAACTATCTTCGCATGCTTCCACACTGGTGGAAGCTTTCCTATTGCAAGGACGTCGGACATTGCCTCTGCCAGCCAGGCCCGTTCCCTGGGGCCCAGATGCGTCACCATATCGGGATATACACCATCTATCCCTGCTGCTTTGCCGTTCTTCACATCGCTAATGGCTGCACCCACTTCTCGGGGACTGAACGGGGCCGTCCAGTCCGACTCCTCCGCAGGTAACGAGTCCAAAATCGTACGGTACGCCTTGCGGACACCGCGCTCAAAAGCCTGATTAGGGACCCGTTTGCTACGGTTCTTAATGTTCTTGGCAATTGTTTCTGCCTCACACTCCGGTGCAGCCTTCGCGTAATTCCGGTCTGGATCCAATTTCTTTATCAAACGCCAAGCGTGGCGGCTGGAGTATGTAAAGTCGAGACTTTCCACGATCTCCTGCCACCGTTGCTTCCTTCCCTCTGCCAGAGACTGAATTAGTCTATCGGTTACGTCCTGGGACTGGGTCTGCTGGTACTCTCGGTACAGCTCTTCCGACTCTGCTGTCTAGCAAGGGGTGTAGAATTTCCGTTTGCCCCGTTGAATAGAACGTTGAGCGCTCTTAACCAGTAGCCTACTAAATCTGGTTATATTCTCGGACTTTGGAGGAATGGCAGGGCAAACCTGCTCGATGTAGGAACTGAATTTCTCCCAGTCAGCCTTCCTGAAGTTCCACCCGAAAAGTGGGAGAGACTGCACCCTTTGTATTGTCACCCCAGCTGTGACAAGAACCGCCCTGTGCTGGCTATGCGGGACGTCTCCGAGGACTGTTCGCTTCACCTGCAGCGGTTCACCGTTCGCGCCTTTCGTAACAAGGGTGAGGTCTGGAGTATACTCCTTCTTATGGCGGTTACCCCTGAAGGTACCCTTGGCTGTAGGATCGTACACTAGGTGTAGATCATTACAGTCCATCCATGAGCGGATTTGTCTTCCTGTCTCGTTGCAGTCTCGGTAGCCCCATTCGTGATGATGGCTATTAAAGTCTCCCAGGCAGATGGAAGGATGGCTGACCACCGGTACCGGTGGTGTAGTCCAAGTCGCTCTAGGTGGTTTGTAAATATTATGCAGACACAGTCCACCTGCTTCCACCGAAATTCGGTTCACCCCATTACTGTCCGTTACGCTCTCAATGACCCTAACCTTCGATGGCTCTTTAGCGTAAACGCTAACCCCTCCTTTGAGCCTCGAAGTGTCCTCGCGTTGGACCACCGTATAGCCTGGGATCTGGAATCGGGAAGATTGCGCGCCTAAGTAAAGGTGGGTCTCCTGTAGAAGGATGATGTCTACGCTATGGGCGGCCAGTAGCTTTGATAAAAGCTCATTTTTTTGCCATACTCTGGCTCTCGACATTCAGGGACAATATGTGCGTCAGGTCGCTATCCCCGTCGTCGCATTTTCCGACGGCAGGCCGCGAATCGATTGTGTAGAGGGACGCTTGCTTTTTTCTCGAACGTGCCGACGACCCTGGCGACACGAACGCGGTATTATTTGGCTAGGCGGCAGACCGCTTTGCCATTGACTGAACTGATTTGGAACTTTAGTAGTGTGGCGCCCGGGATAGCGCTGCTATTCGGGCACCGGGTTGGATCAAATTTAGTCACACATCGGGGAGAGCAGCTCATGTGGCTCGTTGGCTCGATACCCGGGATGGTCTCGTCACGGTCAACCGGGATTTACACCTTTGCCCTCCCGTGTGGCTCAAGCCCCCTCACCAGCAGCAAGGTAAAGATCCACGAGGGGGCCCGGCCAGGCGGAATTGTCGTACCAGTAAGGTCGCGGCCTCGAGGCCCCATCTCCGCCGTGACATTTATTATTCTCTGTTGTCTTCTGGTACTTTCCTTCTCACTTCATTTCTTGTTATTATCAACACTCTACTCACTTTTCTGAATTAAAAATTCACCCCTACATGTTAAGTGTTTCTGTTAGCTTGTTTGCGCTTTGACTTTGAGCACATTTATTAGTGGACATTGCAGTGTATAAAAGACCACATTTTATCCCTCAGCTTTTGCTCTCTTATAATTGAACCACGACTTTCGTAAGAAAAATAATAGACAAAGACAAGAACAGAGACAGAGAGAGAGAGAGAGAGAGAGAGAGAGAGAGAGAGAGAGAGGGGGGGTAGAGAAAGACGGAGAATGAAAAAAGAAGGTGGTGGTAGGGGGGGGGGATGGGGTGAGAGAGAGAGAGAGAGAAAGAGAGAGAATGAAACAAAAAGAAGGTGGATGGGGGGGGGGGGAGAATTGCAGTGTTGTTGTTTATCGAGACTAGTTAGGAAAGGCCAACTTAGTGACTCAATAGGCGTTGACAAGGGGCGAATAAGCAGGGAGGATTATCTGTAATTAATGGCACCAGGGTTATCGGGTCAGGCAGCGGTTTAATCAATGGATTTAGTTGGTCACTGGTGGTAACGTACTAAATCTTGAGGTCTTACCTCGCTTCCTCTTTCCTTGGGGTGTCCATCGTAGAGCCTTTCTTATCATTGTTTCATCAGGTCTGCGACAGACATGCCCAAACCATTGCCATTTTCTCCTTTTCGTGAGACTCTCCAGAGACTCCACTTCGGAAATTCTTACATTTCTTACATACACTGGCGGTCGGTCAATAGAGCGAAGTTGTTTTGTGCCGCCCTATATTTTCCATAGATTAGCATGTCAACCAAACAAAAAACTTCAATTTTAAAATTTTGATAAAATAAAAAATTTAGCACATACTGCTTTTTAGTTTGAATATAATATTTGATGACTCGTGCGTCGCTCCGCGAAGGTGGCGTCAAATCGGCACTCTTCATCTTTCCCCCGTTGCCTGCGCGGGGTGACAATGAGCGGAGGGTGTGGTGTGGTGGGGAAGTTTTGTTTTTGTTTATATGAGCCAGTCTTCGTTTGGCCGTCATGTCCTTATAGCAGGGGGAATTAAGGTATAATTGTGCAAATAGGTGATGAAATCATGAAAATTGACACACAGGTACCTTATAGGGGAGGGCATCCGGGTCACCAAAAGGTCACCGATGCTTTAGGTTTTGAGAAGTCCGACGATTTTAGTATTGAGAAGGTACCGACACCGACTTAGGTCTCGATGCTTTTCTCGTCTCGAGAATCTCGGTCATCGATGCTTCTCGTATTGAGTCCCGAGTCTCGAGACTATACTGCGCGAGCGACGCACACGTTACTAACAATGTGTACTGTCTGCATTGTTCACCCCTCTCTCGTCGGCGATGAGTGGCGATGATTTGAGCGAAGCTCGAGACTTTTTTGCGTCTCGATGCTTTTTTGAGTCTCGAGACTCAAAAAAGTCTCGAGCATCGCTCAAGTCATCGGTGCTTTCATTCAATACTTAGTCATTGGTATTGGGTATTGACGTTATATCATATTTTAAACAGCTAACAAAACACAAACGTCGTAAATAGATCAAAATGGTTATAAGTATCAATGTTTTATTATTATACAAAGTGAATTTATTTAATGTATTTAAGTTTTAATACAAAAAAGCCATCCAAAGCTCAGTTGAAGTGCTTTTTCTCGGGAATTCCCGACTTTTCCTTGGTCATCGATATCGGGAAGTTTTGAGTGTTGGTGGCCGATGACTTGAGGTATCATCGAGACTTCCGCTCGACACTAGTACCTTATACCACCAAGAACACAATCTGATAGAGAAGCATTCTGACATTATACAAAAAAGTTGGTTTTAAAGCATTTTATATTTCACTATATAAACATTAGTAAATTTAGGGGGAATAATCGAGGAAATTCTATTCGCCCTCTTACTGATTAGTACTGAGCATAGTAATTATGTTACGAAATTACCATATTTTCTCTCGTACTTTTTGTTGTATATCAACCATAGAAATATTCCCTATCTTTAAGCTTTCATTTTGAAAGGTTTAGGATTGTTTGTTTTCAACGGGGCATATGTTAACAGCGTCAAATAGGGCGACATTAAATATTATTTGAAAATGAATAAAATCATGAAAATCATATTACACAGTACAAAATCCACGGCCAACTCCATATTCGTGTGGCTTTACAATGAAAAAAACCCCCTGTGAGCTTTTATATAGGGCAATATCCACCAAACTGTTCAAAGCACTTTACAATGATTCCCGGACGGGGTAAGCTTTCAAGCTAATGCTAACTACCTTGAGGCCTGATATTGACTGTTTAAAGTCAAGAGTTAAGCCTGACCAAAGTTGCTTGGCTTTTATTTGTTTGGCTTTTCCTTATAGTCCTTTATAATCAAATTACATTTTCAACCTACCTAATTGTTTATGATATGACATCCTCTACATCGACATAAGTCTGTGCATGTAATGGTAAGCGGGCTCGCAAACATTTGCATCGGGACGTGCATCCTTTCTTGCAGCCACATTTGACAAGTTGTTGGCACACTTTGGATACTTCCGGCTGTGATGACCAGTATGGTAAGAGCTTTGCTCCGTCCATTTTCCAGCCCCATTCCATTGGTGATGGTAGTACAGGATCTTTTTCTGTTGCAGAGCTCAAAACATAGCCAGCTTGATATGCCGCCCGTTTAATGTGTTGCTGTAATGCACTTCTTGTGGGGAGGAAGTCTCTCTATTGCACGACCTTTTTGGCAAAATAAATATTTTCTTGCTGCATTAACACCTGTGCAATCTAATGCTTTGTCGTACATAGTGACAGTAAAGGCCTTGAGCTGGGTGACGTGATGATCCGTAATGACGTTTGGTTTCCTTTGTTTGCTTGTTCTTCCAACAACGGAAGCATTGTATTGATCAATTTCGGCATATTATGAGACAAAGAGCGTTCAGAATGAAATCCAGCCCATGTTTTTACATCCTGTTCCAAGTAATTTGATGAAACATGTTGTAGTCAGTCCGTTTCTTCTGTCATATAAGGGTCATTTGTCATGTTTGAAATAATGTTCGATGGAGCAGTGTATTGCAGGTATATCTGGTTTAACTCCAAATGCAATTTGTTGGGCGACCTTTAGAAAATCCGACAAAATATTGCTGTCTGTGTGAATGACGTCAGAAGTATTCATATTCAACTTTTCTCGATCAACACCGGACTCATCATTTGTAGGTTGCTGAAACATGGAGATACTTGTTCCGTGGACAGAGTTTTTGTGAGATGTTGAGCTTGGGTTATATTCAATGTTATCAACAGCAGCAACAGTAAAAAGTTCTTTCTTCAGATTGATTGGGCAAAGAATTCCTTCCTCTTCGAATCTATTTTCAGCTGCTGATGCGATATCCGATGACAATGACAACATACGTTTATATGAGGAACACAACCCTAGCGAAAATAATGTGTCAATTATCTTCTTTGATCTTGTATGTGTGTATAAAAAAGACTTACATACAATGGCGTCTCTTTGATCTGTGATTGTCTTTTTTGAAAAGTCGACCCCGTTTTATTTTTATTTTTGGTATTTGACACAATAAGTTGTGATATAGATAGGCTTTCTTGATGCCTGGAATCTGACTTTTCTGAAGGAGACGATCCAACCAAACTCATTTTGATTAATGTCAACAGGGAGTTAGGCACTGCGCCTTCTTGACTTCCAATCCCGATCTCCAATTGTGTTGGTGTTTGCGGGCATTTGCGAATGATGTCTTGTCGGATATTTTTTTGCTGCACGCCACAAAGACATTGCATTATCATCTGCTTGTTCGTGTGCTACATATGTATTTCGCCCAGAAGAATAGAATTCTATGCTTGGAAAGACTCTCATAAGCCGCTCTTTGAACCGGGTGGGGTGTGCATTTCCACAGCCTCTAGTGGTGCACTCACTTTTAAACTTCTTAATAAGTTTTGACAACTGGTGGGTTGAATTATGGTTCTCCTCTACATAAGACACGACTGCTGCGAAAGCGAAACTTTCATCAGGACCTGAATGTTTTCTCTTCATATGATTAGTCTTCGATTTTCTACCCTTATTCATGTATTTGATGTGGCAGAGTTTATGGTAGTGTGCCTCTTTCGCTACTAAATCACCACCATCGATGTAGCTGATCATTGTAATATCTTTTATCAAAGTTGCTGTAGCAAGTATCTTATCTTCCATTTCCTTCGTCATTACAGCATGGAGCCTTCCTGGTCGCTTATTTTGACATATAAAACACTTTGTCCTGTTTGATTTCAACTTCTCCTCTGATTTTTGACATGGTTCCCTGATACTTCTTCTGGGTGTTGTTTCAATTGGCAATTCGATACTCAAAGATGAATCTTGAAAATCAAAATCAGATATTGTAATGTTCGCTTCTAGTCTAAATTCATGCTTTTCTTCTTTGTTTTTCTTGTCTTGGAGGCTTTTAATTGCATTAGAGTTATATTTCACTCGACAAGACCGATGCCATTTTGCATTGTTCGATTTCAATTCTTCAAGAGTTCCATTATGATGTGTTTTGACATTGCTATCAGCTAACGAATTGTATTGATTTAGATTTTCTAGAAAGGTTATATATCCTTGGTCCTTGTTTGGAAGTTTAGAATTAGCTGGACAAATCAATTTTTCAGATGAATCAATTTGGCAAATCAAGCACTTTTTCCAGTCATTTGAACCAAAACTTTTTGCCATCGTGCATGAAAACAGCCAAACGAACAATGTTCAATATTAGGTACTATCTATATAATATGTTTGCATACATATGTTTACTTAATTTATCACTAATGGGGTTATTCTCTGCCCAATGTTTTGGCGGTTATATGACCTGAACGACGTTAACACAATTTTATCAACTAGTCATTCACCTAAGGCACAGTCTGTTTTGTTAGCATGTGCATATATACGATTTGCATATCTCATGGTGAGAAAATACATTTCTCGGTGTGTGTGATTTTCATAGGTAAAGCCATAATTAATACAGTACATAACATACAATGATCAATGCCTAAAGCTAGGTGGTGGTGGTGGTGGTGGTGGTGGTAGAGGGAATGAGAGAGAAAGAGCTAGAGAGAGAGAAAAAGAAAGAGAGAGAGAGAGAGAAAGAGAGAGAGAGAGAGATAGAGAAAGAGAGAAAGAGAAATATATATATATATATATATATATATATAAGATAGAGAGAGAGAGAGAGAGAGAGAGAGAGAGAGAGAGCGAGAGAGAACATCCCCACCATTACATTCAATCAATGAAATAATTCTATGTAACTGTGTATAGTAATATGATTATATCAATACCAATCCATGCTAACAAAGAGTTATAAAATGAGTCAACACCGGTTTACGTTTTATGTTTCCCTTCAAACACCACCTTGGCCCATTCTAAAAATAACTTTTTGGAAACTGTCAGCCGATTGGGTAATTTCCACCAATCCGCACCCCTCCACCCTGCTTCTACCTTCTCGCCGCTTCGTGTTTGTCACAATGATATGTCGCATTCACACACCGGACGCCATGATAAATATTGTTGCCGATTAAAAAATATCAACTTTTATTTACTTAATTTCTTGGCTCACAGACGTCGCTGGAAGTGCTTCTCTATCACATTTTGTAGCCCTTGACGTGCTTTACAATTCCTGAAAGTTTCATGCTTTCATCATTCGTTTGCACAATTGAGCTATTTTTTGCCCTTAATTCCCTCTGCTATTATCCTGTTGTACCTTGAAGAAAGTTGGTTGCCACCACAGACTATGGTTACCACTCCCTAATCTCCGTCCACCCTCCCTCCCCAACTATTGTCTTTCACTGCTAAAATAATTAGGCCAAGACGGCCAATCTTAGCGATGCACGCCCTGAGGTCTAACTTGGGATAAATTAAAACCATATCAGTTTTATCACTGAAAGAAGAGGTTTTGCTTCACTAAGATATACGGATGAAGAGAATGGCAATAAATATATATTTTATCATTGTTGGTTTTGCTTAAATATATATGAAATATCAAAAAGAACAGTAGACACAGTATGCACCGAGAAGAGCCCCATGGTACTATCAATAAAAATCCCTGACCCCAAGGAGTCCTTTCCCCGCACATTCCCAACGATCCCTACTCAACTTGTATTGTGTTCATTGTCTACTAACCTAGAAAGAGGAGCTACGACTAGAAGGGACAACTCGCCATTCGCGTGGCACATACCACACTTGCTTAGTGATTTGTTAGCGCGTGTTAGCAACACGCTCCTTGGCTGGCCGCCGGTTTCGCCTGGCTAGACTAGAGGGGGAGGGAGGGGAGGGGAGGCCTAATTAAACTGGGCACGTGTGCGTGTACCCTTTGTTTTGTTTTTATTTTTATTGGGCCATGTGTTCTAGACACCCATCAGTGACTCTTTGTTGAAATTTAGTCTTTTTCATTTTAGTATTGAGTGGAGATCTGTTCCCACATGTTATAGACAACAATCAGTGACACTTGAGATTTCTAGATCTATAGTAGGCCAGTACTAATAAGATCTGAGATATTATAGAGATTGAGTTGAACATGAAAGACGCTGAGTTGTACATTTTGTTAATTTTGTGCCCCCCCCCTTGTTTCCCTCTTTTTTTCTCTCTCTCTTTATCTATCTATCTGCCTCTATCCCTCTCCCCCCCCACCCCCTATCCCTACCCCCACCCTCTCTCTCTCTCTCTCTCTCTCTCTCTCTCTCGCCTATATATATACCTATACTATACTATCTACTACATATATCTTATATTATATATATTATATCACCTACCTACCTACCTACCTATCTACCTACCAATATATCTATCTATCTATCCCCAACCCACCCAACCCCAAAATAAATTTTAAAATCACAGATTATTATAATAATGATAGATCTTTATTGTCCATAAATCGGCCGTTTTCAAAAAAACGCCAAATTCGAGTCTTCAAATTTTAAAAAAGTCAAGTATTTCCAACATACTCATTATTTTGTGTATGCTTTCTGTGATATGTATGCGACATAAAATTGTAATAACAGGGCTTAGTGAGTTTCCAGTGGTCACTTATTCAAGTATTTGTGAATCACGATCCACATGTGACTCATTCCTGTTACGCTTATAACATTATGTCACATTACATAACAATTATTGAAATAAAACATTGAAAAACAATATACACAGAGCATTGATTCTGACAATAAAATGACATTTATTGTTTTACAAAAGGCATTCTGAAATCAGTTTTTTAAAACAAAAGATATTATTTGAGCAATCATCATCTCCAAAAAATAATAGGAAAATGACAAAAATAAAAATTGTTCACCATAGTCTAAGTATATACGTGTTAAACCACCACAAATAATATTTCCTTTCAAGTATTCATATTTATCATGAAAAAAAAATGAAAAAGTCATTCTTAACAGGAATGAGTTTGTGTAACAGGAATGAGTAATTACAACATATTTATTCGAAAGGATTATAAATTCAATACGCTTAGTGATTGAAACTCAGAAGGGGAACAAAATGGTTAGGGCGCCAATACATTGATTTGGGGCTTATGTTAGTAGAAACCCACAAAAGAGCACCAACATTGTTTGTTAACGTAACTCTAGGTTGAATCAATTGACTCAAGATAACTCTTTTGTGGCAGTTCGGAATGTTTGGATAAACAGACAAAAGAGGCATTTTTAAAACACTGGAAAGAGCAAGAAGCTGCCACCCATGTATGATTTTGGTTTACTTAATGACATAACGTCCAGTTTGAACATCTCTTCCAGGGTATCTTTATCACTTATGTGAACATCGGGAATATAATGGTCCAAGTTTGTGACAAAAAATCAACAACTGTCTGGATGTTGTCATTGAGTGAAGTAAGGTTTGAATCTGACAAATTAAATAATGGTCTTGCGTAAACCAGCTCTTGTATCAATCTTATTCGTATTTCGTCTGTTTGTGTGTCTTTGCCAAATGCATACACTGCACCACAGGCAGGCAGGCAATCCCCATCGGCCCTCAGCTTGACTGAAAATAACCTTTTCCATCACACAGAGATCTAGGTTTATCATTTGGAATGAAATGTGTAAACCTGTTGTCAATACCAATGCGAGTTTTGATTACACTTCTACTGGCCCCAACTATTTCACAAACACGTAATGCTTGATTTTCACATTCATCAACCACTTCATCAAATGATTTGTATTCATTCAATATTTTGATAAAACCATTGTAATCGATTTCAGTCGGCATCACCTTAATGTCAATGTCATCTTGGTCATGTTCATCACTTGATCCACTGTTTAAGTCAACCGGTGCAACTCAGGCATGACTCCATCATTACCTTTGAAAACCTGTTGCTTCAAATCACTTTGTAGAAATGAATGAAATTTAATTGATGTGACCAACAACATTTTTGAACATTCATGACTCCTTTTCTCCAAAGCGCTGAAGAAACCATATTAATGTTTTCACATTTTTTACATGCACATGTTTCTCTTTCCTTTTTCTTGGAGTAACAACCCAAAATGGCTTAAGTCGGTAGAATGAAGAAAATGACACATATGGGTTTCAAGAGATGTATCACTTGTACAAATGTGACATTGTTTCACATAATAGTCTTCTTTATTTCTTGACTTTATTTCTTGTTATTGTGTTTCTCTTTCCTGGAGCTAATTTAGAAGTGTCACCTTTCAGGAAAAAATCTCGTACTATTTGTTTGGCAAGATTGGGAATTTTGGAGGCATTTGACGTCGTTTCCGAAATTTTCCAAGAGTTTATATTTTTGAGAGTCATACCAGCTGCCGAATGTTTCACGGATTTGTACATGTGCCTTCTGTTCCTCAAATGTTTGATGTCTTATAGGAGTGCAAAATGATATTGTAATGTTCTTTTCACTGAATTTTTGCCACCTTTCTTGTTTTTTTTTCTGCTATCTTTTAAAAGTTTTCTCGTTTTTGATCGGGGTGTCAACGGAAGTTTGTGTTTTTTTAATGACCTGTCCAAGCGCTTTTTGTACTTTTTGGATTTCTTTCTCGAATGAGAAAGAGAGGAGAACAGCCTGTTTTAGTAGCTTGATATCTTTGACGAGAGACATACTGGAGTGGAGATTTTGAGTGTGAGGATGGAGTGTAACTCAGATCAAGATTTTGCTGTTTCCGGTTTGTAGTGTGTGTGTGTGATAATTTTTTATCCAATTCTTTCTCTGTTTGCGTTGTTCTCTTAGTGTCTTATCTTTTATGGACTTCTTCTTTCCACTCGATTGGTCGTTATGGTATTTGTCTTGTTCTTTTTTAAGACAAACAGCACGTCGAATAGGAACTCCATCTCGTCTTTGACGGTAAAGTCGTTGCTCTCGGCTGACGTCATGGCTTTTTTGGCCTTTATGAAGAAAACAAAATAAAACAATCGTTACAACCAAACCCTTTTGACCCTTGAAAATGAACAATAATATCAAGTTCCATTTCGCCACCCTCATTCCTGTTACAAAGCAAGGTGTAACAAGAATTAAAGTCAAGAAACAAAGAAGATTATTATGTGATACAATGTCACATTTGTACAAGCGATACCGGGACGTTAAAATCTCCACAACCATAGAGTGGTTTCCTTAATCAAGGAAATTAATTTTGGTTGCTTCACTTTGCTTCACCCAGGTGTATATTATGGTACCAGTGCTGCTGGGGAATGTAATTTGCTATAGACCAACGTCGTATTCATAAGTGAAATGTCTGTTTCATGCTACAGAAACAGGGATAAGCTCCGATTCTATGGGCCATTATGCTCACAAAGGACTTAGTTACAATAAAACGTGTGTTTCATTTTATGAAAGTTTACATTCCTCATTCCTGTTACTCATTCCTGTTATGTTTTCCTCATTCCTGTTACATCCCTCATTCCTGTTACAAAACAAGGTGTAACAGGAATGAGTGTAACAGGGATGAGTTTATCTCGCTTCGATTCATACCATCCCTAAAACATGCTTTACTCCAACATTAAAGTATGACTATTATTGAGAGCCTTTAAAAAGCTATATACTGATACTTATTATTTTTGATTCAATTTCTAATTTAAATAACAAGCCCCGGTAACAGGAATGAGGGTCATGGTCTAATGTTGAACACTACTCACCATTCTTGAAGCGGTTTTGATCTGGAAATCACACTGGATGAA
>NC_088365.1:18593263-18598263 GCF_034508935.2 Berghia stephanieae | reverse complement strand
ACCTACAGCAAAATCGTCACATTTGTTACGACACAATATACATTTTTTCTTATCCAGATTTATTTTGTACATTAAACGTTGAAAAATGATCTTTGTTTAATTAATAAGAACGTAAAGTTGTTTTGTAGAGATTTTGTTTGAGTTTAAAAAATCATTTTTTTTCTGCTGGGTAAGCCTGTCATTTTGAGAAAATACTGAAAAGGATCGGTAAGGTGAGAGTTAATGAAAGCGAACTAATTCTTTTGAACCGATATAACTTACTGATCTTCCCTCATCTGTTTTCATTGACTTTGATGGTGGGGTCTACAGACCATCTACAGCTTGGTGAGACAAGAAGGGTATCGATGGCTACCTGCTTGTTATTCTTGTTCAGCTATAATGCCATACAAAGTAAAAATGACGTACCTACATCTTTTTTAGTAAAATGAGAAACATAGAAAATGTTTCTTAAGGAAGACTTAAAAGGAAGACCTCTCAAGGTCCCAGCTTTGAGAGTTGTTTTTTGCCAATAATATGAGGGTAATTTAATTCGATGGATATAATTTGAAGGACGAGTTTTCTGGCCAAATTTTTAAATACATGAGTTTTTTCTAGCGTACGGTAGTTAACCCATTAATACACAGTAGTCTGAGTACTTTAACTCACTCAACCCTAACACCGACTATGTCCGTAGTTTACTCGGGTTACTTTTACCCCATGACTATTTATTACATTTTTCTATAGCGAATGAGATTAGCGGAAGAGTAGCGTCCCTTTGTTTGTACGTCACCGGCGGAAAAGTTATTAGAGAGAGAACGACATGTTGGTTGTGTGCATGCGTCTCTCGTCGTCGCTTCCGGTGAAAGCGGCATGAGACATTTCATCGAAAGCGAGGACGAGAGAGACGCATGCGCAAAACCATTTTGACGTTCTCTCTGTAAGGTGGTGTCCAATCAAGGGACGCTACTCTTCCGCTAATCTCATTCCCTATCAAAGCTAATGTTTTTAGTTTTTGCCTGTTAATGGTAGTTCAATAAAACTATCTATGTAAAAATGCTCATTTTTAATATAATTTTTTTCCAATTTTGAAAAGTAGCAAAAATTCTCTAGGATTTAGTGAGTTAATGAAAGCGAACCATGGACTATGAAGCGAACCAATTCTCCTGAAAATGATATCACTGATCTTCCCCCGTCTGTTTTCAGTGACTTTGATGGTGAGATGAACAAACTATTTACAGTATGATGAGAATAGAAACTTTCGATATGTAGCTACTTTGTTTTTCTTGTCCCTGGATAGATAGCATTGCCCTGGAGCTACAATGGCATACGGGGAAAACATGACGTATCTACATCGTTTATTAACTCACTCAACCCTAACACCGACTATATCCGTAGTTTACCCGAGTTACTTTTACCCCATGCCTATTTATTACATTTTTTTCTGAGACAAATTATAGGCGTAGTATTAGTGTCAAAGCTATTGTTTTTAGTTTTTGCACATTAAAGGTTGTTAAATAAAGCCATCTATGTACATGCTCATTTTTAATACGTTGTTTCCAGTTTTGAAAAGTAGCAAAAATCTTTAGGATTGAGTGAGTTAAAACGAGAAATATGGAGGAAACAATAAATCAAATTGTAGCATATCGCCTCAAAACTTTGTTATGTCGGTTTGATTTAGCTGTTGAAAATTGAATTTATTGACATAAATATGGGATTTGTGTTAAGTTTTAAAACTTTATTGAGGTGAATGAATTTATTGTTTTCAAAGAGATAAAATTAAAATTTCTAATTTTTGTTCATATTCCATTCAAATCGTAATATTCAGTCTGTAGCAAACAATTGCTATTGTCCATTTCAAGGTATAGAAACCGGGATAAACTCCGGCTCTATGGGCCTTATGACTCTCAAGGACTACTTTTTAAACAACCTTTAAATCAATAGACACCTAGATAACCACGCCCCTCGGACAATCATCATAATGTAAACAATGGCAGTGATTGGTCAATATCGCAAGCTACACAGGTTTTACTATCGATGGTATGCATCTAAGTAAAATATCCACTGTTCTACCGCTTGATCAATAGAATAAACACAGAAAAGAATGTGTAAACTTAAACGTTTATAATATAACCTAGACAATCGTGTGATAACTAGTCACTCATCTGGAGGTATAAAAACAATAACAATGATCAGAGAGAGGTCGATTTCATTCACGTTATTGTTTATAAACAACCAACTATGTTTGTCCGAGCACGCGTGAAGGTGTGTCATACGTTCCATGTTTTGATTGGACAAAAATCTACTGATTAATTGTTTTCGCACCTGGTTCATCATGTGCGGCTATGTGGTCTAGTGGTATGACACTCGCTTTCGGATCGGAAGGTCCTGGGTTCGAGCTGAGTTGAGTCCTTGGAAAAGACTCTTCACTCACATTCTATCACCGTACTCAGGTTTAAAATGAGTACCTGGCCGTTAACACACAGCGTTGTCTTTGTCCGAAAAATTGTAATATCGCCTAATAGGCGTTATGTCCCGTCCTACATGTTAAATTTTGCTAATGACCAGGGACCCACGTAAAGCGCTTTGAGCACATCTAGTGGATATTGCGCTATATAAAAGCTCATTTTAAAAAACCATCCTGACGCAATACCATTTTGAGACGGTGGGTCACAATATTTTGCAATTATGGGTAGATAATCATTTTGATATTGATTTAAAGAGAAGATAAACAAAAACGTGCTGCAGATGATATGCTGCTTGTCTTAGACAAACCTTGGATAACAATAATATAGATGAAACGAAATTGACGTCACTCAGCTCTCTGTTATTGTTTTTAGACAGCCATTTTAACGATTATTATTCTCCCCAGATTATATCCACTAGACTATAAACGTTCAAGGTTACACATCGTTTTATGTTGTTAATCTGTTTAACCGGGCTGTTGGATGTTGTGATTATTTTACCCAAACGTATAGCATCAATAGTAGAATAGAGATTAAAACAAAATCTTGAAAACATGCGCGTTTTGCCAGGAATTCCGATATAACTTCGGACACGACAAGAGGCAGAACTACGGTATAGATAGTTCGAAGATGACGTCACTCATGTCTTTGTTATTGTTTTTTGCCATCAGCATTTATGAGTACTTCTCACTAAACTGTATTAACCAGACTATAAACTTTCAAGGTTACACACAGTTTTGTGTGTTCTCCAGTTTTATTTCCGGATGGCAATGTTGTGAACTTCTTAGCCAAGCGCATACTATCTATACTGCCGTAGTCTGAAAAAAAAGACGTATATGATAAAATTTGGGACAGAAAACTCGTCCTTCAAATATCGATCGCTTAAAATGACCTTCACCTTGCCAAAATACTCCCAAACCTGTGAATCCCAGGTTAGAGAGTTTTTAGCAAGATGGAGATCATTTTAAATTTGATCGATATTTGAAGGACGAGTTTTCTGTCAAAAATGTTAAATGTGTGTTTTTTCAATGTACGTCCGTATAAATGTCGCTCACAGGTAGGGAGGGAGAGAGAGAGAGAGAGAGAGAGAGAGAGAGAGAGAGAGAAAGAGAGAGAGAGAGAGAGAGAGAGAGAGATCAATGGTGATAATTGCTCATTTGATATTCTTTCACAGAGCTTATCCCTTATGTAAATATCTGTTGGGTTGTTTACAGTCATCGGTGGCAGTGGGATATAAACATACACACACACATAGAAAGACACACACAGACACACACACACACAGAAACACAAACACACACACAGACACACATAAATAGGAGAGTGTGTGTGTGTATGTGCGAGAGAGAGAAGGGATGGAGAGAGAGAGAGAGAGAGAGAGAGAGGGAGAGAGAGAGAAAGAGAGAGAGCGAGAGAGAGTGATAGAAATAGATAGATCGATAAATAGATAGATAGTTAGATAGATAGATAGATAGATATATAGATAGATATATAGATAGATAAATATATAGATGTAGATAGGTATCTTGTTCGTGTCCTAGAAGGCGCCAACTTCCGACCGGAAGTGACGTCACAAAACTGGAAGCAATGTCATGAGAAGTTCAATATGTCCTCAGAGACTCGGGAATCGTCGGATTTTTAAAAAGAAAAAAATAAGCTTGCCTCTTTTAAAATTCTTAACAGGGAGATTAACTAAAAAGTGCAAAGTTAAAACATTATCAGCACTATCAGCATCAGGGTGCCCATGATTATTGTGTACCATGGAAGGTAAGGAGGTAGTATATTCACTTCGCGCACACATTCATCAAAATATGCCTCTGCCGGTTGTTAACCGATAAAAGCCTTCCATTCCAAACACCTAATAGGCGTTTCCACTGGTTGTCAAGGTAAACAACTCAGCACCATACCGGCCAATATATACAGTATAATATGTATTCACTTTTTATCTTAGGTTCTCACAGAGCGTAGCGAGGTCAATACTGTACTCATCCTAACATTCGGATTCTATCAATCTGTTTCTCGGATCTGGCCATGTCTAAACATAAATACAAGAGCCACGATCTGATATCTCATTATTATTTTCCTCTTAATATTAACTGCGTCTCTGTATACAATTATCTACTACTACTACTACTACTACTACTACTACTACTACTACTACTACTACTACTACTACTACTACTACTTCTACTACTACTACTACTACTACTACTACTACTACTACTACTACTACTACTACTACTACTACTACTATTCTTAAAATCACTGTCCATAGGAAAAAGCAGTTAACCCTCTCCTTACCAGCCATTTTCAGGATTTTCCCCAAAACTTCACACCCAACTAACACAAAAAAATATTTTTTATCACTCAAATACAGTAGCAGTAAGTTCTTGCCATAAATAATTTGTTTAGCAAAACATGCTCTACAAAACACTGTTCATTTTCTTTAAATTTTATGATATACAAAAGAAATTTGAATAAGAAAAATGTTGGTTGTATCGTAACGAATGTGACGATTTTCTTATAGTTGGTAAGGAGAGGGTTAATAATAACTAAAAC
>NC_088365.1:18540763-18585763 GCF_034508935.2 Berghia stephanieae | reverse complement strand
TAAACAGACTATAAACGTTTAATGCTACATAATTTAGTTTTATGTGTTGGTCCTTTATACTTCCGGATGACAATGTTGTGAGCTTCTTAGTCAAGCGCACACTATCGATATCATTGTTTAGAGCACAATTTTAAGCATTCAATCAAAAGTCGTTTCTGCGTAAAACTTAAAGGCAAAGGAACTATTGCGGGGGGACGTCACCTTTTCTTTTATCTTTGACCCCTTTGGCTCACCAGTTGTGATTGAATCGCCAGATTGATATACTATAATAAGGAAAATGGTGATTTGAAAGAAATGTAGTCCAATGCCCAATGGGCCTCATTATGAATCATATTTTCCTCCAGCAGGTCAAACGAAAGGACACACATTGAGAAAGCCAGAAACCAACAGCACACGCCAATCTCTGACCCGGAACCCTCAAGGCAAGAAGAAGAAGTGAGGCCGGCCACGCAGTAGCTAGAGGCGAAACTCAGAGGCAGAGCTAGAAGAGATGGGAATAATTAGCTGGCAGGGTGCAACAGAAGCAGCCCAGAACAGAGAGCGCTGGAGTGAAGCGTGGCCTTCGTTATATTAGAGTTCACGAAGGCCACGAGTGGAGTCAGTGATGGCCTTTGCTCTTCCAAAGAGCAAATGGCCTAAGTAATTAAGTAAGTAAATAAGTAAGTAAGTAAGTAAGTAAGTAAGTAATTAAGTAAGTAAGTAAGTAAGTAATTAAGTAAGTAACTAAGGCCAAACGAACACAGTTTCAGTTCCATATTGTACATTTTTCTAGGTTTCTTTCAATGTCTAATACCCGCGGCTTCTTGTAGCCAGGTCCTCATTCATACTTGATCCTAGAGTGGCCATCTTTGTAGAGTGCCCTGGAACAAAACCAGGGCCAGTTTTGCGATCAATGCTATATTGCGGCTCTTTCGCACAATTTTGTAAGATGACGCCACTGGGACATGCCAAGTAGGAATAGGTAGGCCTATAGATATAATATTCCACAACGCCCCCCCCCCCCAAAAAAAAAAAACAAAAAAAAACCAAAAACAAAAAAAAAACTAACCAAAAAGACAAACAAAAAAACAAAACAAAACAAAAACAAACTCCCAACAAACAAACCAACAAACAAAAAAAAAAACAGAAAAAAAAACAAAAACAAAAACAAAGCAAAAATAACAAATAACGCATGATGTCTGCAGTATTCACAATAAGTTGTCGAACTGAATCAAATTAGGGTTTGATTTCTTGTTCTAGGAAAGATAAACAACGAAAGTGTTAAAAGTGGGGCTCGAACCCGAAAAACCTTCGGACTACAGGACAACGACTTATCCACACGGTTACCACGCCTCACAACTAGTGATTTGAAATTGACTTTGCTGAGTGACCAAGAGGTTTAGTCCATTCTGCAGACACGAAGTCATTGGAGGAGATGAGCTAAAAGCGATCACATGTATTCGCATGGCACAGAGAGTTGGTAGCCCACAAGGGTGAAGTGTCCAACAGTTACACAAGCGTTAAGTTCGATGCCTTGCTCAAGTTAAGTTTCTTATCTGAATCAACTTTTCTATCAATCACTGACGCATAAATACATCCAGGTAGGTCCAAACTACTGAATTGCTGTCTCTCTCTCTCTCTCTCTCTCGCTCTCTCTCTCTCTCTCTCTCTCTCTCTCTCTCTCTCTCTGTGTGTGTGTGTGTGTGTGTGTTTCTTTCTGTCTCTTCTCTTTCTATTTCTCTCTTTCTGCCTGCTTTCGGCTTTTCTCATTCTCACCACTGTCTATGTCTCTTTGTGTCTTCCTCCCCCCTCTCTGTCTCTCTCTCTCTCTCTCTCTCTCTCTCGTGTGTGTGTGTGTGTGTGTGTGTGTGTGTGTGTGCCTAAGTGTGGTTGAGTGTGTGTAAGTAATCGTATTTATTTATTTGCAAATCCTTAGAATGCTCAAGGAAATATGAATTAATAAAACCTGTATCTATTTTTTTCGAAATAAAACCATACCAAAGAGAAAATAAACTACATCTTTACAATTCCTGGAATTTCTCAAAATAAACATATTCAAGTGCAAAAATAAGACAAAAGTTTATTTCTTTAAAACAAAATGTTATTGTCTCTGAATCTATCTACCTACAATGGAACATTCTAATAAGGATAAAAACACTTCAATCACGAAGTTTTAGAAAGTTTTGAAGATTGTAACTATTTTATTTTGGAATGCAATTAAGTTTGTAACTGATTTACTATTTTTAAAGGAAGAAAATATAAATATACGTATCTGTTACGCGTTAGACAGATATGATTAACTTGCTATATCGGTATTTTTGCCTGAAACATAATAAACTAGATTTGGTAAAAAATATGAGGAAAATAGGAAAATAGATAAATGTGAAAGTGCACACACACACACACAACACACACACACAAACACACACACACATACACACACACAAACACACACACACACACAAACACACACACATGCACACACACACACTAACACACATGAGAGACAGTGAGTTAGTGAGTGAGAGTGCGATATAGATAGATACATATATAGTTATGTAGATAGGGAAATAGATAGATGGATAGATAGATAGATAGATAGATAGATAGATAGATAGATAGATAGATAGATAGATAGATTGAAAGATAGATAAGCAGACAGATAGATAGAACTGTAGAGAGGGATAGAAAGAAAATTCGAGATAGATAAACAGATGCAGAGAGAGAGAGAGAGAGAGAGAGAGAGAGAGAGAGAGAGAGAGAGAGAGAAAGAAAGAAAGAAAGAGAGAGAGAGAATTAAAATAAAAGAAAACAAGAAAGAGAGAGAGAGTGAGAGAGAGAGAAAATAAAAGGAAAGCGAGAGAGACATAGAAAGAAAGAAAGAAAGAAAGAAAGAGAGAGGGACTGAGAGTGAGTGAGAGAGAGAGAGACCGAGAGTGAGTGAGAGAGAGAGAGAGAAAGAAAGAAAGAAAGAGAGAGAGAGAGAGAGAGAGCGAGAGAGAGAGAGAGAGAGAGATAGAGAGAAAAAAGTTTACTTTGTCACCAAAGGCGATATATATTGTATGTGATTGGCCATCCTCATCAAATCTGCTCGGAAAAATAAACTGAAGAGCATCACCGAAGTAAACAGCTAATTCATTTATACAAAAAATATCTTTTCCGCCTCTCAGATCATCACATATATAAATATAAAAAGACGAAATAGGCAATCAACGGCATACATTCGTTTCAGGAACTGTTGGAAATAAATTACGCGTGTGTCAAAACAATCTGAACTCGTTTTGATGACATCAGTGAGCAGAAATATTTTTAAAAAGGCAATTTTTGATTTTATCCGGGAGTTATGTAATTCAATATAAAATGGGTAACCACAAAAGATTACCCCCCCCCCCCCACCCAGATGCAATCAGTGAAAGAATAAACAAAAAATAAAGAAAAAAGAACCAAAAAAAAGTGGGGAATAAGAGATTCTCCAGAATATTCCGCCTATGGAGCTTGAGATTATCTTGGTTTATGTCAACTTTGAATGGACTGAAACAATTATTGCTTACAACCATTTTGACAGGACTCTGGTCTGTCGCAAATTACTTTCCATTAGATTTGACAGGCCTATCTGGACTGGAAAAAAAAAACCAATTTAATACTCACACGACTCAACCAGCCATTACGCTACCGACACCCGTGTACGAGGGATAAGTGCTCTACTAAGTGAGGTATTGAGACATCCATTAAAATGAAATGATGATGATGATGAATATCGCATTCATTTACGGCTTATCCACGGTTTATAAAATAAATAGCATTAAGTAAGCAAATATATACTTAGATAAATTGAAAAAAAACCCTCAACATATAGGGTAGAGTGGTCGCCAAGTTGACACTCTTAGATAAGTAGAAAACGCTAGGGCTGCCTGAAGCCGGTGATCCTAAAATACTAACGAAAGAGTCAAAATGGAGAGGCTTCGTATGGGAACAAAACAGACAATGGACGTTTCGGGCACAAACCCTTCGTCAGCACAACAATACACAAATAAACGTGGAAAACAAATAAAATATAATGCAAAAAACCTTTTGTCGTCTGTACTCAATGGTGGTTGGAGTATGAATACTTAGTTTTTTTTTTTTGCATTATATCTTATTTGTTTTCCACGTTTATTTGTGTATGTGCTGACGAAGGGTTTGCACCCGAAACGTCCATTGTCTGTTTTGCTCCCATAAGAAGCCTCTCCATTTTCACTCTTTCGTTAGTATTTCACTCTTAGATAACCTGCTTTCAAACATGTTTTTCACCTAAATTTATGTTTTCGGACAAAATCACTAATGTCATCTTAACCGCCGATACATTTTCTTTCTGTTTCACATATTTTCCAATTGAAAAATGGATGGAACATTTTGTTGTTTTTTTTTTTTCATTTAGCGTCATCGGCAGAGGCCGCATCGTCTACAGATAGATCGTAGCCATGGTTATGTTATAGCTTGACACTGAAATACAAAAGGACGGGCAGTTTATTTGGTTTTTGCACCGCCTAGTCAGTTGTCGTTAGTAGAGCTCATGGAAACAAGTCATTTCATTGGTTGAACTATTGAATACAACTCACGATTTGTTTTCTTTTGTGGCAAAAGATTGGCATATTGACGTCATTTTTTGGTCAGTATCAGGCTATAACTTTATGATGGCTACAGATAGATGGTGTGTTCAAAGCTATTAGAATTTCTGTTTATCAATGCATATCTGTAGATGCGAACTACCGTCTCTATTCGGTGTTATATCGGAATGCAACAAGTTGCCAAAATGTATGGCCATTCGTACGTATATATAAAATGTGCGTAGGCGTGTATGTAAATGTGTGTGTGTGTCTTTGTATGTGTTTGTGTGTGCGAGAGAGATAGAGAACCAAAATAATAAAAAGAAGAAGAATAAATAATAACACATTGTCCTTATATAGTGCATATTCACGTTGGGGGGCTCTAAGCGCTTTATAATAAAATATCGAGAATAAAAAGAAACATGAAAACATGACATATCTACAAATATTAGCAACAGGTCTATACATATTTGGAAGTAAATATTATAAAAGTACAATGAAAAATGTGTCACACGTAACAGGGACATAAAGAGATACATTAAAATAGTATAATAATTTTAAATATTATTCGTGATTGTTTAAATCCAATGAACGTATAGAAGAAAGAAAAGTGGTAGTAATACATATTTCAACTAAAATTAATAAAAAATAAAATTACCTTTATTCATCCCAAAGGGAACATTTGTCTTTAGAGTCTATTCCAAGGGAAGACTAAAATAACCCAACCCAGGCGTCAGCGGCGGGTGATCGAACTCGGTACCTTTCGGGTACGACTCAAAGATCGTACCGGTGAGTCACGCTGCCCCCAATGGACAAACTATCTCATTTTTTTGTCATGATTTATCATTTTGGTGATTAAAAAATATTATAATTGAAATTAGGCTGAGAGAAAAAGGCAGTGGACTTTTAAAACAGAAAAGTGAGTGGAGCAGGCACTTATGTTGATAACAACAAGAGATGAAGTGAGTAGAAAAATGCCAGAAGACAATAGAGAATAAACATTTCGCGGCGGTGATGGGGGTTTGAACCCGCGACTTTACTGGTACGACAACTCCGCCTGGCCGGGGAGAGCGTGAATCTACTGTATGAGCTATCCACGATCCCAAAAAAAGATCGTCTCTAATCCTAGTCGTTATTAGAGTCTCTCTCTTCCCGACTACTTGAGAAACCAAATTAGGATATGCCACTGCGTTTATAGAACTCCTGACATAGGTGTCAAAATTAGGGCCCCAGTGTCGAACTTAGGGCGACCGTCCGAAAAAAAAATACCACCTCAAAAAATACAAACTTGGCGTGTAAAAAGAAAGGTATAACATATTAATTTATAGGATATTAAAGAAAAATAATTCATCTATTTGATGGTACAAACCGCACATCGATAGGGAATGAGATTAGCGGAAGTGTAGCGTCCCTTGATTGGACGTCGGAAACGTTATTAGAGAGAGAACGTCATGTTGGTTGTGCGCATGCGTCTCTCGTCCTCGCTTCCGGTGAAAGCGGCATGAGACACTTCACCGAAAGCGAGGACGAGAGAGACGCATGCGAAAACTGTTTTGACGTTCTCTCTGTAAGGTGACGTCCAATCAAGGGACGCTACTCTTCCGCTTATCTCATTCCCTACAGCTTGAAATTTAAAAACAAAACGAGCGACAAACAGTGTCGAACAAAGCCGAAAGAAAAATACACGAAAACATCACCACAAAAAATCAGCCTTCCCCAGTCGAGTCAGGCTAATTTTTGGTCAGGTTTTTGGGGATGGTTTTATGTTTCATGTTGTATTATTCTTTCTGCGTTTCCCGACACTGTTTCACACACACCCTTTTAGATTGTTATCCGACAACCTTGCCTGATTTCTAATTATTTTGTTACTTTGATTCTTATTTCAAAAACTGTTGATAAGAGATTACGTAAAGCAAAACAATTGGAATTCACATTGACGAAGTAAGACAGAATCGATACTAATCGAGTCTAAACGACTCACACCTGGCTGAGCAAACACTTGTTAAATAAACTAACATATTCAAACCGAAACCTATTTTGAATGCTAAAGCATCGTGAATTTCAATGTGCGGCTATGTGGTCTAGTGGTATGACACTCGCTTTCGGATCGGACGGTCCTGGGTTCGAGCCTCGCGCTCGGCGCATTGTTGAGTCCTTGGAAAAGGCTCTTTACTCACATTCTCTCACTTACTCAGGTGTAAAATGAGTACCTGGCCGTTAACAGCGTTGTCTTTATCCGAAAAATTGTAATATCGCCTAACTGGCCGTCCCGTCCTACATGTTAAATGTTGCTATTGATCAGGACCCCTTGTAAAGCGCGTTGAGCACATTTAGTAGATATTGCGCTATATAAAGCTCAATCTGTAAAAAAAATTAAAAAAAAAAAAAGAATCAATTTGCCAAAAGAAGAAGTTTATAATGAGACATTTGCACTAAGCTATTTCAAGAGGGGGTTTTTTTGGTGTGAAATACGATACACTATGCAACCTCCTATCGTTAAAATATGTGTCTTGGAATGCGGGAATGAAGCATTATTTAATTCTTTGTTTAAATCAAATTCACTTCTCCAGGTTTCGTTTGCTGATGCAGGTTGCAATCATGCACTGCTATAACTTTTTATTTCTTCTGGCGGCATGAAATGCTGTTTAAAAATAGATTTGATCGATATTTCGCTTATAAATTTAGAATGACAAAATATACAACACACACATTCACACACACACACACACACACACACACACACACACACACACACACACACACACATATATATATATATATATATATATATATATATATATATATATATAGCGTTCAATTTAAAACACAAATTCAAATAAGCGATTACAAATGAAATTGAAATTAACAATTAATTGTGTCTTCTACCACAAATTCTAGATAGTATTTCACACAATTTCTACACTTTTAATGTTATATGTAGATATCTAGATGGATTGAAAACATATATAAATATATATATATATATATATATATATATATATATATACTATATATATATATATATATATATATATATATATATATATATATATAAATTAAATAAATAAATGTTTAAAAACATTTAGAAAACTCATATTTTGTTATATTATTATTCTTTTACTCTTAATTTCTGGGTACATTATATTCTATTTGTTAAGAAATGTACGAGCTTTACCATGCCTAGCTCTAAGCTTTCCAGATTAAAGCAATTTGAATTTCTGTAACGAAGAACATTACTGCGTTTTTGAAACTCGGTGGGGTGTCTGAAATACTATTTTTAACGTAAAAAACCCCTCCCGATATTAATGAAAGCATTGTGAGGCAGCCCGTCAACAGGGTACAAACGCAGAAATGCGATTTGTATAATGCAAATATACTATGGTTAAAGAAGGCGCAACGACATAAGTTGTATTTCAGTGGTGCCAACCTTACGCAAAAAATGCGTATTTTTACGCATTTTCATTCATTATACACATTTTTCTGAGGATTGCACGCATAATTTAATTTCTATTATTTAAGCATTTTAGCATTTATACACTTTTTGGTGTCATTAAACACTAAATGTTTCTTGACCCATCATAATTATACATTGATCTGGAAGTTGATCCTATTTATCATCTATAAAGTGTAAGCTTATTCATTATTTGAAATATTGATTATATTATTGCTAGTGTGGTCTAATAGTTGCCCATTATCAGATTTAGTGCTAATTATCGATTTTGCAGAATTGTACGCATTTTTTCAAAATCCTACTCGTTTTGGCTCTCCATTATACACATTTACATGGGCTAGGGTTGGCAGCACTGGTTGTATCATAAAACGTCAACAATTTTCAATACTAAAAAAATCAAATCAAATCAATGAAAACCGACCGTTTCCTTTGTTTAGTAGCTTCTTGAGCAGATTCGTTCAAAACATGTACAATTTCAGATATCTAGGATACGTTTGGTGAGAAGGCCCTGGTTTGGTGCTTTCCTTCGTGTCCTTGACTAGTACAATAGACATTGTACGTAAGAAAAGAATTATTTTTAAATCATTTGAAAAGAACAAGAACGGACCTAGTCGCATCGCTGTTCCGGCTCCTGGTTTGACAATGGCTTGGTATGCGTGAATGACCAGATTATGAAAGGTAGAGATAATTTAATTATGTGTAATGGTCTGATGAAAGCATTTTGGCAAAATTGGTCTCAAAGACAATCGCGTTTCATTAATAAATTTCCCCCTATTCTAGTCGCGTTTTATGTTTATTAAAACCCATGCGATTTTCAAGGGAGTCAGAGTTGGTAGTTTTGGGCCACTTAAGGTTCTATTTTGCCACTTTTGAAGTCGAATTGGCCACAATGAAATCTGGCCAACTGGCAGTCCTGGATAAAAGGTGTCAGATTCAGCGCTGATTTCGAGATATGAATAATAATTTTTTAAAAAGGAGGGGGGTGGGGGGGGGGGAGTTT
This sequence comes from Berghia stephanieae, assembly GCF_034508935.2. Lineage (NCBI taxonomy): Eukaryota > Metazoa > Mollusca > Gastropoda > Nudibranchia > Aeolidiidae > Berghia > Berghia stephanieae. Next base: position 18,576,747 of record NC_088365.1, on the reverse strand, counting down.
CATGTTTCTTCAGCTATGGTGTAATGAAATGTAATTTTGTTCCTTGTCAGGGTATGACAATGTAAACTACATTTAACAATAAGGGGTTCGCCATTTGGCACGTTTCGTCAGGCCACCACGGAATTCAAAAAAAAAAAAAAATCAGGGCCAGTCGTCGTCGGCAAATTAGATTATATGCTCGACATTATAATTTCATACGTTATCATCTTCAGCGTTCGTTTCTAGTGGACACGACTGCTTACGTTCTCCGCGTGAATTTTAACATTCAATTCATTAAAAAAATCACACACACACACAAATCCTCAGAATATTATAAGAACAAACAGAATAGAAAATTGCATGTTACGTTCAGCCATTTTTCTGAAATTCACATAAAACGCTCTTTCGACAGTCTTAATTACTGCCGCCTAGGGATTAGAATGAAAATAAATGGGATGGGAAAAAGACGAATTGATGAGAATGGGAAGGAAAAATAGACAGGAGAAAGTCAGAATTAAATTTTTTCGTATCGTGTCCTTTATCTCAGTTTCTATGGTGGGAAAATTAAAGGGTTATGTTTTAAAGACATCACATTTTTACGAGAGCTATCCCCAGTATGGAGTCTCCGATAATTTCCTTGGTAGAGAACTCGTCTCGAAATCGACCTATTTTTTCTGACCCCTGTGTTCACCTGTTAGTAACTGGGTTGCTGGGTCATGTTTGAACTGCATAAATCTTTAGTTTAAACGATTTAAGACCATGCCTTTTCAGTTTGGGATCCGTGCTGATGGAATTTAAATTGATTTGTCCTTCAGAGCTATAAGGCACATGTAACCGGAGGTTATCCCGGTTTCTATAGTGGACAACAGCAATTGTGTGCTACCCTTTGGATTATACGCTAGCCTATCAAAAAGTACTCCCGTCAGATCTATAAGACCCAGTTACCCAATCACCGCTGGGTGGAAGGGTGGGAAGATTAATTGACTTTATTGGATACAGTGCGGCTATGTGGTCTTGCGGTAAGACACTCGCTTTCGGATCGGAAGGTCCTGGGTTCGAGCCTCGCTCGGCGCATAGTTGAGTCCTTGGAAAAGGCTCTTTACTCACATTCTCTCACCGTACTCATGTGTAAAATGAGTACCTGGCCGTTAACAGCGTTGTCTCTGTCCGAAAAAAATTGTAATATCGCCTAACAGGCGTCATGTCTCGTCCTATATGTTAAGTGTTCCTGTTGGCCAGGGACCCCTTGTAAAGCGCTTTGAGCACGTTTAGCAATATTCCGCTTATAAATGCTCAAAATACAGCTGGATTAATACAAATGTAATTTTATAAAACACAAACTACGCAGCTAGGGTTATTAAACTCTTAATATTCCGCCACCCAATGTTGACTGTAATTCAACCGTCACTCTTTTTCACAAAACGGTTCCGCTCATGAAAACAATCTAAGTTACCTGCTGATATTAAGCTTACTTTATCGCAGTGTTTAGTTCAAAGACGCACTATAACTATCAGGCAGGTATCATAGTTTTAACTTCTTGTTTAAGATAAGCATATCGAAATTATCTGACTGGGTTAATTTGTAAAAAGGATGACGACGACGACGACGACGACGACGATGATGATGATGATGATGATGATGATGATGATGATGATGATGATGATGATGATAATGATAATGTTGATGACAATGATGATGAAAAGAAAAGAAGAAGAAGAGGAAGAAGAAAAAGAAGAAGAAAAAGAAAAAGAAGAAGAAGAAGATGATGATGATGATGATGATGATTATGATGATGATGATGATAACACTAATAATATAATTATAATAATATAATAATAATATATAATAATAATAATAATAATAATAAATAATAAAAAAAAAAATAAAAATAATAATAATAATAAATAATAATAATAATAAATAATAAAATAATAAGTAATAATAATAATAAAAGAAAAAAAGAAGAAGAAGAAGAAGAAGAAGAAGAAGAAGAAGAAGAAGAAGAAGAAGAAGAAGAAGAAGAAGAAGAAGATGATGATGATGATGATGATGAAGACGATGACTACAAAGAAAGAGGAGAAGAATTTCACGCGCTTACTGAACCTTTCCAGTCAAATAGATATGAATGTTAAATTTTAAAATTTGTGGGAATATTATTACATTACTAAAACTGTGGTCGTTAGATTCAGACAATAATATAACGACCCTAGCTTTACAATTGCTTGTGATACAATCTGGGCCATCTCATTACCCGAGCATAAGAATAATAATAATAATACATTCGGTCTAAGTAGAATTTAATATTTGTGAGAAGAGGAGTGAGGAGGGGGAAACGTAGTTCAAAGATGAGTGAGCGCTTGCTACATCGTCCCAGGCTAAGCAGAAAGTGATGCGCTCACGACTGCACGTGCTTGCGTTCTGTCGGGGCAGCGGTGGAGTCTAATTATTGGTAGGTCATAATAATATATTCAAATAGGATAATGATATATGCAATCTTTTGCAGTGTTCATTGTCTTATAAAGAGCGTTTCATTCGTATTTATTATTAAAAAAGGAGATAACAATTTCAAGTGATTGTGAAAATATTTTGTTTTCATTCTCGGACTGTTTATTTATTTGATAAAACAATGACATCAACAGTAGTATACGGACAATAATAATAATAATAATAATAATAATAATAATAATAATAATAATAATAATAATAATAATAATAATAATAATAATAATAATAATAATATCAACAACAAGAAGAAGAGCATCAATAGACATAATATAAGAAGGGGAGAGGAACAAACAATTGTCAATTTTTGGATGATTGTTTTGGTTAATAATTTCCAGTGACTGGTAAGTACCTAAAGATCTCTTATAATTTACAATTTTATATGTCTGTTTATCAATTTTGTGTCATAACTATATCCTTATAATTATTGTAATAATAATAATGATAATGATAATAATAATAATAATAATAATAATAATAATAATAATAATAATAATAATAATAATAATAATAATAATAATGATAATAATATAATGATAACAATAATATTAATGGTGATAATGATAATAATGCTACATTAATTATTTCCACAACGCTAAAATCCGCATAAATGCCCAAAGGCACCCCATTCAAATCAAAATTAATATCCATTTATGACATTCGCTCAACTATTCCATTTTCTACTTCTTTGATATAATGCACAAACAAACAAACCAACAAACATATACACACAAGTTGTTGAATGAAATAAGAAACATACAAATGAAATCTAGACGTCTAATGATAATCAAACAAGTTTATCATTCAGGAGCCACGAAAATACAGATAACAAACATTCGTATTTATATTTGACTATGGAAACAAGTTCTTCAAATAATTAATTCTTCTTTCCGTCTCTCCATTTATATAATTTTGAAATTCTTAAGTGGTTTTGAGTATTAAAAATATATTTTCATGTTCGTAACCTAAAGATGTGCAGCTATGTGGTCTAGTGGTATGACACTCGTTTTCGGAAAGTACGATTTTCATTTTTGTTTGTTTTGAAACCTACGATTTTCATTTTTGTTTGTTTTGAAACCCGTTTTGATTCAGATGTCATAATACCAACTCACAAGTGACAAAAGGGCAAATGCATTATGATAAAGGAGATAAACATTAAACTTGCTAGCTTTTCCCTTATCAATCCTTTAAAAGTGAAAATTTATACAGTGCTCAGGTGTAAAATGATTAAATTGAAGTTAACAGCATTAAGAGTGTCGGGGAAAATGGGAATATCCCCTAACAGACGTCGTGTCTCATCCTACTTGTTAAGTATTTATTGCTGTTGGCTAGGGACCCCTTGTAAAGCGCTTTGAACACGCTTAGTGGAAACTGCGTTATCTTGGGCTAATAATAGCCCGGCTCTTTTTTTTTATACATCGATGTTTCTGTATCCATTTAAACGGCCGAATGGATCCAAAAAAAATTAAAAAATACATTATCATCATAATATGTGGTTTAAACGGTTTATTCACTCAATTTGATAGAACGTACGTACAATAAAAACAATCTCTTAAAAGACTTTTCGTAAACAATTTAGCCATGTGTAATTCATTTAAACGGCCGTTGTCTTCAAACACATCCCCCCGATGAACCTGACAATAACGAACGATGGCACTCCCTTTCCCAAAACCTCCCATTTCCTGCAACCCTTTACGGATGATGTTTGATTTGGCTCTAACACGACACGTATCGTTTCCACCAAGAGAGCAGTAACAATGAAGCCCCAATCACGACGCTGTTAAAATCTCTTGGTGATAACAGTAAGGTCTACATTAAAAAAAAAAAAACATTTATATAGCGCAATATTCACTAAACGTGTTCAAAGAGCTTTACAATGGATCTCAAGCCAACAGAAACATTTAACATGTAGGACGAGACATAATACCTGTATGACGATTTTATCATTATTTTTTCGACAGAGACAACTCTGACTGTTAATGGGCCGGGTACTCATTTTACACCCGAATACGGTGAGAGAATGTGAGTTAAGAGGACTCAAATATACGCCACTCCACGGGGTTCCAATCATGGATCTTACGGTTCAAAGGCGAGTGTCATACCACGAAACCACAAAGCCACAATTTCGACACGAATATATAACGGGAAAAATTATGATTCAATAGAAATTCAACCAGGTCGTCGCCGTTAAAGGGTTAATCCTCAGATGCCACTAATAATCTATTCTGCCGTCCTCGTTAATCCTATTTAAAAAAACCGAATTATCTCGTGCACAAATTCCGCGGTTCCTTGATCTCCGCCTACACAACCACCCTACCCCCCCCCCCCCCTCCTTGCCCATCCCTACCGCAGTATAATGACAAAACACAATTCTTTCATTTTGGCCCGACCCCCCCCCCCCACACACACACAAACCAAACATTTACTTCATATCTATTGATCGGTAAAGATAACCCTCAGCTTGTTAATAAATGATAAAAGTGAAGCTTCTTAAAAAAGTCTTTAGAAATCTCAGGGTTGAGATCTTTTGGCGAGTCGGAGGTCATTTGAATTGATCGTCATATAAAATATACGTTTCTTTCCCCCGCAAAATGAAAAAAAAAGTGTTTTGACCTCGTACATATAATAAATAGATCTTAAGAGCAAAAAGCAAAGAAAAGCGTATATAGAACAAGCAGAATAAAATTTAAACTAGTAAGAAAAATTATGGTTTGACTTCGGAATATGAGAAAGTGAGAAAAAAAAAAAAGAAAAGACACACGCACAGAGAGAGAGAGAGAGAGAGAGAGAGAGAGAGAGAGAGAGAGAGAGAGAGAGAGAGAGAGAGAGAGAGAGAGAGAGAGGGAGAGCGAGAGAGATGGGATGAGAGCTGTATCATTTCCCTTTATTCAAATGAAAGAATGAAGAGCACCTTTCTGCCCAATTTGATTCGTTAAACGTCAATACAAATCTGCAATGAAGCATGCGTATGCATTGGAAAATATATCTAGAATAAATAACTATGTACTTCAACATGCAGGACCAGACACCAAACCTGTAAGGAGCTATTAATTATAATTGGTTTCTACAAAGACAACTTTATAACAATGAGGTACTCATTTTACAACCAAGTGCAGTGAGAGAATGTGAGTAAAGAAAAGTTTCCAAGGGCTCAACTTTGCGCCGTCCCTTGCGGATCTCGAACCTGGGACCAACATGTCGCTAGGCGACTTTCATGCCACTAGATTACAAAGCAGCAAGAGGTATATATTTCCAACATATACTAAAATAATAATATTTTTAAAAACCTTGAACGGGTACCCCAATATAATCCTTGCTGCAGTGTCACGACTGATAAAACTCTATTTTTTCCTTTTCGTAAGAAAACTTTTATTACCAAGATCAATCGACGGGTCCCCCAATACGCTTCAACAGTCGTAACGCCACTTCCCTCGTAATGACGCATGGTAACTTAATAACTGACTCTAAACTATCGGAACAATGGCGGACGCCCTTATGAGTTATTTCTCCGAGGATCATGAAAGCGTATCCAGAGAAAAAAAAAACCCATTATAAATCTGATCTTGTTTTGACTTTTACACATTCTGATCATAAGACATATGAAAAGTTCTCGTCAGCATGAAGAATAAAAAGTACCGATTGTCTTTGTTTAGAACCACGATTGCCGCCGTTGCTGGGTGACGTGACATCAGACTATTGAATCCAATTAGTCGGATAGTCTTGATTCTGAGATTACTGAGAACGCGGCCACTCCAATATATTGCTTACGGCAGTACCTATACTGAAAAAAATCACACTTTTTTCGTCCTGTTGACAAGAAAACAAACTTTTACTTCCAACATCAACCGATGAGAAGCTTCCAACTTGTCAAACGATCTAAATTTTGAAATTTCTTTGAAGACATCTGTTTGGAGTCTCCAAATTGAGACCATTGACAAGTTGGGGGGGGGGGGGGCTTCAAAATTGATCGATATTATCGATATTGAAGTGACAGCTCGCTGGCATAAACTATATAAAAATGAAATGTGCTTTGTGTTGAATAATCGGGATCTTAAAGTGTGACCTTTTACAATCTATTTTCAATTCATTTTTTATCATTGTTTTGGAGGCTCCAAGTCCATGCAGTGACATTTGCATCTCGAACGATCTTGTAAAATCCTCCCATAAAGTTTACTCAATTAACCAGTAGATTTTTGACCAATCAAAATATGGAATTTATGACACACCTTCACGCGTCCTCGGACAAACATAGTTGGTTGTTTATAAACAATAACGTGAACTAATTCGACCTCCATCTGATCGTTGTTATTGTTTTTATATTGACTAATGGGTGACTAGTTATCACACGATTTTCTCGATCATATTATAAACGTTTAAGTTTACACACAGTTTTCTGTGTTGATTCTACTGATCAAGAGGTAGAACAGTGGGTATTTTACTTAACACATACCATCTATAGTAAAACCTGTGTAGTTTGCTGTGTCTACCAATCACTGCCATTGTTTACATTATGACGATTGTCCGAGAGGCGTGGTTATCTACCGGTTAATTGAAGCGTGGCCATCGTAAAGTTATGGCCTGACACTGACCAAAAAATGACGTCAAAATGCCAGTCTTTTGCCACAAAAGAAAACAAATCGTGAGTTGTATTCAATAGTTCAACCAATGGAACCACTTGTTTCCATGAGCAATACTAACGACAACTCACTAGGCGGTGCAAAAACCAAATAATGACGTCAAACTGCCATTCTTTTTGGATTTCAGTGTCAGGCTAAAGATAGAATGCGCTTGGCTAAGAAGCTCATAACATTGCCATCCGGAAGTATAATGGACCAACACACAAAACTGTGTGTATCCATGAACGTTTATAGTCGGGTTAATACCGTTCAGTGAGCATTACTCATAAACGCGGATGGCAAAAAACAATAACAAAGACCCGATTGACGTCATCTTTGAACTATCTATAACTTAACGATGGCTACGATTGAAGAGTGGTTTACCAAAACTCCCTGACTCCGTTTTTTATCCATTTTGAGATATTGAGGATTATTTCCCCTTATACTTTCTCATTCAGTCTATTATTATTTAATCATATTTAAACTTCAAATTCACACAAATCAAAGGAAATTCTTGTGCCAATTGATGCTTAAAATAAAGTTTAAGTTTTTAATTTATCTATCTCATGGATGGAAAATCACAAAAAGTAGTAAAAATCAAATTAACGAGTTTTGGAAAACCAGTCGTCACTTCAAATCGACGTCTTCAGCGATTTACGTGTTACTCAGGGACAGCAGTGAAACCAACATTTCAAACCAAATAAGAGTGAAACTCACGTTTGTCTTCCTAACCACCTATTGTTCGTGGCAAATCTTTCAATGAGGTCATTGCATATTGAGCCCAGAAGCTTCTTCTCATCATCAAAGTTGGTTCACGTCCTGAAATTCAATCGCTACTTTCCCTAACTATTGTGGCTTCCTCTCGACTACATCCTGGAAGCCTTTAATGATGCCGAGACTCATTAACCTGCTTGAAGATTGAATGAACTTAACGCTCTCATATAGAACAATATCCACTGAATTCTCTAAGAGTTCTTCTTTAGAAGAGATCTCAAGTCAACACCAACACTTGACATTTAGGTCTAGACATGAAGCACGTGAAGCGCTATTAAAATTTATTTCGATCAAAATAAAGCTTGTATCGGCCTAAAGGCTTTGGGAGAATTTAATTATTGTTAACCAGTTAACTGCCGTACTATGAAAAGACACGTTATTAAACATTTGGCCTGAAAACTCGTCTTTCAAACATTGATCGATTTAAATGATCCTCATCTTGGCAAACTACAAAAAAAAAAAAAAAAAAAAAAAAAATAAAAAAAAAAAAAAACAACAACAACAACAACAACAAACAAACAGACAAAAACAACCAAACAAACAAAGAAACAAAAAGCAAAGACAAAAAACCCTTCTTAAACCCGAGACCTTGCGAGGCCTCTCCCAAGGCCTCACCCAAGGCCTACCCCGTCAGATGCACGAGCAGAGGTTCGAACTCGGAACTCTCGTTTTTCTAAGGTATAAGCAATACCGCATTACTACATTCTCAGTGGAAACAATAGGATAGAACAAATAAAACAAGCAACAAAAGAAACAAAAAACCAAAACAAAACACACACACACACGCACAAACACAGACACACACACACACACACACACACACATACACATACAAAGTAAATCAAGAAGAAAAAAAAAACCCACAAGAGGTGAAGTATCAAGCACTCAAAATATTATGAGTGTCAATATAATAACATTATATATTCTGATAAAGATATTGATTTTATTTGGTTTACTTGCGGCAATTCGGAGAACCCTGGAATATTATAATATTATTATGAGACTCCGTTCGCTCCGCCACTTTCTTAACATCGACCGATAAATTAGAAACATTATTTTATCCAAATACAGATATGCTCCTTTGGGATAATTCCGAAGCACCCCCCCCCCTTCCCCATTTTCGCCATTTTACTTCACTTGCAACCCATCGTATCAAAAGTTTTTTTTTGGTGAGATGAATTGGATCCTTAAAAGTGAATATAGAATTAATATGATAAGAAATATGAAGTTTTAGCGAGAGTGAGGGAGAACCGGCGTTTTGTCAGTATAGATGAAACAAAATTAATGTCACTCAGGTCTTTGTTATTGTTTTTAGACAGTCATTTTATAGATTAGTACAAAATAAATTATATCAATCAGGCTATAAACGTTCATTGCTACACACAGTTTTGTTGTTTTTACTTTATATTTGCCTGGCCGATGTTGTGAGTATTTTAGTTTTACGCATATAATCAATATAGATAGTATGCGCTTGGCTAAGGAGTTCACAACAATGCCATCCGGAAGTATAACTGACCAACACACAAAACTCTGTGTAACCATGAACTTTTAGCCTGGATAATACAGTTCAAAAAACGAGAATTACTCATAAAAGTGGATGGCAAAAAAGAATAACAGTAACAAAGACCTGAGTGACGTCAACTTCGATCTATTTATAGCAGAATTGAGGAGTTGGGACGGAGAGGCTAGCTGTGTTCACAAGAGATATTAATCTATAATAATTTAATATAATATATATATATATATATATATATATATATATATATATATATATATATCCAGTCCTCCAGAAGAGTGGTTTTACACTTCCAATGAGATTGGATCCGGTTTTTAGCATCACATAATCACACTTTTGTTCCCTATTAATACAGAGAGCAATAATATGAAAAATAAAAAAAATCCAACCAAAAACAAAAAGAAATCACCAACCCCCCCCCCCCACCCTAAAAAAACAAAAGAAAAAAAAACAAAACAAAAACAAAACTAAACAACAAATCCATAGGGGAGATATTTATTAAAGATGAATTGCATTAAAACTGTGATGCTTCTGTAAAAATTTGATCATCTGTAAGATTATCGCATCATCTCAGCAGATTAAAGGAAGAATGGAAATTTCCAAAGGCCCGAGAGCCATTGTCGAGAATGATCGCTCCTTCCCTGTGACACTTATCATTATATTTTATAATAATGTTTTGTTCATTTTACATTTATATTCATCTTTCGATATCAATCTAGGACATCCCGACATCATATTGTTAGAAACGATGTGTCACATTTGCAAAATTGCTTTTATTCGAGACAGAAAATGCTTTTATTTTCCTTTCATGTACTATAATTAGTCTATACTATTCATTAAAGGGTAAAAAAACGTGCCGACTTTATATGAATAAAAATAAATATGTCTTAATGGAAGCTTTCAATGTCTAATTAGACAAGAATGAAAAGAAATGTCTTTTTATTTTGAAATAATAGACAAAAGTATGGCACAGATTTTTTTTATTTGATTAAAAGAAATTGTCCCCTATCATCGAAAACTTGTCTATGAGGGATTTGATAAAAAATGAAACAAGCAAAATTTCCCGTCAATTTAAACTCATTTATCCGGAGCATTCAATCAACAAGTTCTTTGTCTTGTCTGAATGAGGGATGAATGAACCACTAATAATGTCGTGTTTCATTTTAATTAACCCGACAAAACGTGAATATTGATTACTAAAATGATGACAAATTGAATCTTATGGTGACTGTAGAGATTTCTTTGACATAGAAAAACATCTTCATTGCCATCGAAGATGCTCTAAATCAACTCACACAAATTTATCTAGACGAAGGGAAATACTCTTCAACAGTCGTAACGTCACTTCCTTCCTAATGACGCTTGGTAACTTAGTAACACTGGCTCTAAACTATCGGAACCATGGCCGACGCCCGTATGAAATATTTCTCCGGCGATCATAAAAGCGTATCCAGGACGAGAGACGCATGCGCACAACCAACATGACGTTCTCTCTCTAATAACTTTTCCGCCAGTGACGTCACAGACTATGGGTGATGTCCAATCAAGGGACGCTACTCTTCCGCTAATCTCATTCCCTATTTCGGCTATGATCGAGTAGTTGGAATCTTTTATTCAAGCGTGGAAATCCATGTTTCCCACTCACAGGGTCCCAGGTTTGAGAGTTTTTTTTTTGTTTGTTGCCAAAATGAGAGTCATTTAAATTTATTGATATTTGAAGGACGAGATTTTGGGCCAAAATTTTGATTGGATTCAATAGTCTGATGTCACGTCGCCCATCAACGGCGGCCATCGTGGTTCTAAACAAAGAAAGTCTGTACTTTTTATTCTTCAAGCTGGCTAGAACTTTTCATATGTCTTGTGATCAGAATGTTTCCCCCCCCCCCCCTCTGGATACGCTTTTATGCTCGTCTGAGAAATATTTCATAAGAGCGTCCACCATTGTTCCGATAATTTAGAGCCAGTTACTAAGTTACCAAGCGTCATTACGAGGGAAGTGACGTCACGACTGTTGAAGAAGCGTATTACGCCTCTTTCTGAAGTACGCCAGTCAGCTGGTTAATAACAACTTGTACCATCTGTTTCAATTCGACATAAAACCATTATGAGGCGAATGGCAACTCTTCGTTCCAATTACCCGATCAGCCACAGATGGCGTGGAGAGGACCGGAACCCCCCCCCCCCCTCCCCATCCCCCACCCCCCAACCAATTCAATCATACGCGGACTCGAACCCCAAGTCCATTTACGTATAGATAGTTCGAAGATGACGTCACTCAGGTCTTTGCTATTGTTTTTTGCCATCCGCGTTTATGAGTAATGCTCACTGAACTGTATTAACCTGACTATAATTCATGGATACACACAGTTTTGTGTGTTGGTCCGTTATACTTCCGGATGGCAATGTTATGAGCTTCTTAGCCAAGCGCATACTATCTATACGGTGGTCACGTAATGATTATAAAACGAACGACAAAGAACTTTAGACAGCAGGTAAGGTCAGGCATGTGTCTCACATGTCATGAGATAATTAAATATAGATTAGCGGAAGGTAGAATAGAACGGTGAGAAATCGGCCGAGACGCAGAAACGCATAGACGAGGTTCATGCAACATGCAGCCTGCTGTTCGGCTTGCACACAGTTCTCATTAATGATTTGCGTAATGTTTTTTTTTTTTTGTAGCATAATAACAAAACAACTTTTTCCATATTGACCAGAGCTTAAATTCTTTTAAAAACTTCAAACATGGATAAGCTGTCCATAATTAATTGTCACAAAAACTCAAACCCGAGACTTCGAGGTCTCTTGTTTGAGATTGTTTAAATCACTGTTGTCTTATTTTTATTTTGGCATTCGAGGGCCATCTGAGTTTGGTTGTAGTTGAAGTAAATGATTTCTGGTCATACGTGACATATAGGTGTTTTGTTGGGATACGATAGTAATCTACCTCTGATTGTTGGGATTTGAAGGGGGGGGGGGGGGAAGGAGGGCAGGACGAGGAGGAGTAGAAGTAGGAGGAAGAGCAAAAGAGGGGAGGAGGAAGGAGAAGAGGAGGAGAAGAGACGATGATTTTTTTTATGGCAGTAGTATGAGGAGGAGAAGAAGAAGGAGAAGAAGAAGAAGGAGGAGGAAGAGGAGAAGGAGGGCAGGACGAGGAGGAGTAGAAGTAGGAGGAAGAGCAAAAGAGGGGAGGAGGAAGGAGAAGAAGAGGAGGAGGAGGAGGAGGAGGCAGTGGGGGAGAAGATGAAGGAAGTAGATGGAGAGAATTATTAATATAATATCCTAAATCAATATTATATATATTAAGGATACACATGATAAAAGATGGTTACATTTTATAAATGAAGGGAGTAAGCTGGTAGGATTAAGAAGAGTATGGCTGGTGTGGATAACGGTAGCGATGATGATGATGATGATGATGATAATGATGATGATGATGATGATGATGATGATGATGACGATGACGATGACGATGATGATGATGATGATGATGATGATGATGATGATGATGATGATGATGATGATGATGACGATGATGATGATGGTGAAGTTGATGTCGATAGTTGTGGTGTAGGTGTTGGTTGTGGATAATACTTCGGTTGTCCTAGAAAACGACGATAGCGGCAATGAGTATCTATGTTTATGAAATAATCCCCCAAAGCGCTCATATACAAAGACTACAAACCAAACAGGTGTAGCGTTACATGTCTACTATCTACGTCTTACCTTTCTTCTTGCCATCCGACTTCCTGAAGCTGTAGGAAGGTCCTGAAGACACCAACCTGTTGGCAATTTCAGGATCCAGATAGTCAGGGGACCTGGCTGTATTGGGATTAAATACAACAAGTAAGACGTTATATATAAGGTTAGCAATGACCATTTATGGGGCGTGGGAGGGTTGAAAAATCAAACAAACTTGAGCTTTTATATAGCGCAATATCCACTAAACGTGCTCAAAGCGCTTTACAAGGGGTCCCTGGCCAACAGCAACACATAACATGTAGGACGAGACATGACGCCTGTCAGGCGATATTACAAATTTTTGGGACAGAGACAACGCTGTTAACGGCCAGGTACTCATTTTACACCTTAGTACGGTGAGATAATGTGAGTAAAGAGCCTTCTCCAAGGACTCAACTATGCGCCGAGCGAGGCTCGAACCTAGGACCTTCCGATCCGAAAGCGAGTGTCATACCACTTCGAGTGGTTAAGACATTGCACCGTGACTTATAGGGCCCATGCTTCGAATCCCGCTCCCCTAGCATTCCATTGTTTTCATTGATGGGCCAGATTATTAAACCCCAGTTATTTCACTTGGATGTTAAGAATCTCATGGACAGAGAAGAAAACTAATGAAGAAGTATTAAAGCAAGCTGAAACTAAAAGGTTATTAATTCGTACAATAAGAAAAAGACAAATGCAATTTTTAGAGCACCTAAATCGACATAAATGTATTGAACATCTTGCTCTCACAGGAAAGATAGAAGGTAAAAAGAATAAAGGTAGACCAAGAAAAACATATTTATTTGCTTTGTTGTTTGAAGTCAGCTACTTATTTAAACCTGGGTTGAGTAAGATAATATACATGCAATGTGTCCTGTCCGATGACACAATGCTGGTACCCAAGTTATGATACTTTTGTCACCCATCCGGTATTTGGCCACGTTCAACATTGCTTGAGTTAAAAAGAAATAACTAGTCAAGAATCCACACTCGAACTTCCAAAAAAAAAAAATAAAATAAAATAAAAAAGCGCAAGGCGCATCGCAGTTACTACTGCTACATTGTTGAAAACGAACATGTTTGTAGATAACGGATGGAAAGAATTGGGATTTGAACGAATTTTAGTCAGTCAGGCCAATATGGGGTTAATACGTTTATGTATATCTTTACAGTTATGTGTTGTGTATCTCTTTCACCTAATTTAAACTGATATATTCAGTTTAAAAAGTCTACCTGTTCCAAAAATAATAAAAAATTGGAACAGTTTCGTGTAACCTCAATAAATATAAATCCACAAAATTGTAAGTTGACATATACTGTTGTAATGGCGTGCCTATGCCGTCAAAACACATTCTCTTTTCATTTTGGCCAGAAAATAAATGATATTATCAGTTACAAATAACAAATAAACAAAACAAAAACAAAAGCAACAACAACAAAAAAAAAGTTTAATATCAAAATTCCCCGCAAAAAAAAAAAAACAATTCAAAAAAAAAAAAAAAAAAGAAACAACAGAAAACAATAAAAAAAGAAGAAAAAACAACCCAAAATAAAAAATAAATAAATAAAAAAAATAAAAACAACCCCCCCCCCCTCCCGACGTGCATGCACTTATTCGCAGGTCTGATAATCCAATTTCATATGGGCTCATTGTTGTAATAGACATATTGAAAAAATGACGCAAAATACTGTCCATTACAACAATGTTAAACTAGACCAATACGTGGGGGTCGGATATCAGACCTGCCTTCTATTATGTACACAAAACAAACTAAAACAAAAAACAAAAAAAAAAAACAAAACAAAAACAAACAAACAAACAAACAAACAAAAAAATAAAACAAAAGAAAAAAAAAGGAAAAAAGAAGAAAACCCGAGCAGTTCGTTTAACACCAATTTTTAGTACCTATCTATATGAAATAAATTAGTAGATATTTTCTGCTGAAATGTCGTACGCTGACACAAACGAGTATTTCATTTTGGCCAGAGACAAAAATCAATTCAAATATCCATGAATTATGATGAATATAAATGACCCAAAACGTGCAGAAAAATCTCAAACCCGAGAAACTAGATAAGTCTAGGATTCTAAAATATTTTTACGATTCAGAGTTATCTTACTTCAGCGATATTTGTCGTTAATTTACTCGCAAAAAAACTCTTTAAAAAAGTGTTTCGCCAGTGTTTGGCAGTGCCCTTTCCAGGTCTCAGTTCCCTCTTTGTTCTCTATTTTATCAGTGATAATCAGTTGAGGTCTAGACCTGTGTTTTATGTCGCTGTAATATGACATGATTTGTGTTGTTAATGAGTTTTTTGCCTATCTATGTAATACTCCTCTGTTGCCGGCCTTGTAGTTTCATGGTAATACGTTTAGTTTACATTGAAGAAATTTGCAGTTTTGAGCACTCGTTTGAATCTGTCGTTGTTTTATTATTATTATTTCAAATCATAATTTCTCCCATCAGTTATATCCAGACTAAACCCCTTGAGCTTAAAAAAATTTAGCTTTTATATAGGGCAATATCCACTAAATGTGCTCAAAGCGTTTTCAAGGGTTCCCTGGCCAACAGCAACATTTAGCATGGAGGACGGTACATGACGCCTGTTAGGCGATATTACAATTTATTTTCGGACAGAGACAACGCTGTTAACGGCCAGATTCTCATTTTACACTGAGTACGGTGAGAGAATGTGAGTAAAGAGCCTTCTCCAAGGACTCAACTATGCGCCGAGCGAGGCTCGAACCCAGGACCTTTCGATCCGAAAGCGAGTGTAATACCACAAGACCACATAGCCATATCATCAATGTAGCCGTAACGGTGATGCGCCTTGCCCTTTATTGAAATTCCCAGCCCCATCTGTATTATTACGACTCTATGACTAAAATTGGAAAGATATGAGATTGTGAGTGGCTTTGCGGTTTGGTGGTATGGCACTCGTCGTCGTCGTCGACATCATCATCATCATCATCATCATCATCATCATCATCATCATCATCATCATCATCATCATCATCATTTTCATCATCATCATCACCAACATCATCATCATCATTATTATTACTATATATTAGCCTAGATAGCATCTAATCCTAAAACTTTCCGATACTCAATATTATCGTTGAAGGGAGATTAATTCCGATATCTAAACTTTGTCTTTTATGACCCTCGAAACCGGAGTCTATCCTCTGTCTTCAGCGCTCAATGAACAGTAACATTTTATTTTGTTTTGCTAACCCCAAAGTACTATTCGCCTAACATAAGATCAAAGAGAGAGGGAATGGGGATACCCCTCTCAAGCGCATAGTGGACGGTGTCCCTGTTTCGAGCCAAAATAAGTCCATGCAACCCTTGTACGTAGCTTCCCTGACTTCGAACAGAGTTGCATATACGAGGTGGAAGTCTGTTTGGCCTAATTCAATCCCTCGAGGGGGGCGGGGACATCGACTCCTCGAAACTGGGGGAGAAGTTGGCAGGCTTTTCCACCAGCAAGATAAGACATTGGGTGGCAGCCAATCGGCTTCGGTGGAGAACCTGCTTAACAACCTACCGATTTATGATAAAGATATTAGCTATTAATTAGTAAGGTCAAAATGAAAAGAAGAAATGGTGATAGAGTTTTGTAGACCAAAAAAAAACAAAAAAAAAAAAACAAAATAAAAAAAAAAAAACAAATACAAAAACAAAAACAAAAACAAAAACAAAAACAAAAAAAAAAAAAAACAAACAAAAAAACAAAACGTAACAAAAAAAAAAAAACCAAAGACAAAAACAAAAAACAAAAAACAAAACAAAAAAACACAAAATAAAAAAACAAAAAAACAAAAAAAAAAAAACAACAAAAAACAAAAAACAAAAACAAAACGGCAATGTGGTACGGCAATATTTACAATAGTTCTTTCGTAAGACCAGAAAAAAAAAAATCACGCGTGCAGTGAAAGTTATTTTCATTTAATTTAATTCTAAAAAAATTGAACTTTCCCTTGTTTCTTTGACTCAAAAGCGAAACCACCTCTTGAGTTTAGCACCGAATAACGTGGCAAAGGTTAATCAACTTACCGTCTTTTCACCTTTTCTCCACTAATTAATAGCTAATACCTCTAGCACTGGGTGATCTTAAAGTCATGCTAATGTAAGGAGAGTTTAAAAAACAACACCCACACTTTCTTTGTTATGACGCAGTAATACGAAAATATTATTCTGCTCATTTTCTCCCACCTTCTCTCCCTCTCTCCATTCTTTCTCCTATCTCTCTCCCACTCTCTCTCTCTCTCTCTCTCTCTCTCTCTCTCTCTCTCTCTCTCACTCTATCTCTCTCTCTCTCACACTCTCTCTTCCTCTTTCTCTCTCTCTGTTTCTTTATTCTCTCTATCTATCTATCTATCTATCTATCTATCTATCTATCTATCTATATATATATATCTATCTATATATCAATCCATCCAACTATCTATCTATCTATCTATCTATCTATCTATCTATCTATCTATCTATCTATCTATCTATGTATCCATCCATCCAACTATCTATCTATCTATCTATCTATCTATCTATCTATCTATCTATCTACCTCTTTCTTTGTTTCTCATCCTGTCTCTGCAAGTTCAGTCACTGCTTATTGCCAGGTACTCATCCACTCCAGAGTCGATTTAAGAAGTAATGATTAAAATATATATCTCAAAATTCTCCTGACAGCAAGTGAGTGGATGAATAAGTCTCTCTCTCTCTCCCTACTCTCTCTATCTATCTCTCTCTTTCTCTCTCTCTCTCACACATACACACACATTCAATGCATCTGTGTGTGTTTACATAATATGATAATGTCCGCGTGTGCGGGTGTATGTGTGACTATTTATGTATGGGCGCTCTTTACCATTATCACCGATAACCAATAAATAATCTCCCCTGCTTATGCGATAACCTCGAGGCTTAACTTTGCATCTCGCGTTAAAGTTAAAATGAACATTTGGAACATTTCCAATATCAATAATAGCTGTGATGATGGGAGATCATATTGTGTATATAATATACAATCCAGTGAAGCACTCCATACTCTGCCGTACTCTAAAAATAATTTAAAAACTTGGTCAGACAACTCATCCTTCAAATATCGATCGATTAAAATGACCCTTATTTTGTCAAAAACGCTCAAACCTGACACTTAAAGACGTCCCAGGTTTGAGAGTATTTGACAAGATGAAGGTTATTTTAATCAATCGATATTTGAAGGACGATTTTTCTGACCAAAACTTTAAAAATGTATTTTTCTCAGAGTAGGATATAGTACAGTGAGTAATTCTCTCGGGAAAGATCAGAAAGGAGTTAACTTCACACACTGACAAAACAACTTTTCATATTGGCTGCCGTGCATTTTAAACTTAAATTACCAAACAAATTTAAATGCCTCGATAGTTCAGTCGGTAGAACACTTACCTCACATCCAAAGTGAGGGATATCGAGTTCGGGTGAAGTAGAGGATCCCCCCCCCCCCTACCCTCTCTCATGTCCATACAACAGTGATTGATCTGCTGGGTCTGTTAGATCTGGTAGAAAGTACTTTGTTATAGTCTAGCATCATATCCAAGGGGTAGCTAGAAATTGCCATTGTTTAAACTATGCAAAAGAAACCAGAATACATTCCGTCTCCATTGACCTAACGGGTCTGAGTGAATACAATTTGAAGGCCGCATTCCTTACAGGTGCGGCTATGTGATCTTGTGGTATGGCACTCCACTCGCTTTCGGATCGGAAGGTCCTGGGTTCGAACCTCGCTCGGAGCATAGTTGAGTCCTTGGAAAAAAGCTCTTTATTACTCATATTCTCTCACCGTACTCATTTGTAAAATGAGTACCTGCCGTTAACAGCGTTGGCTCTGTCCGAAAAAATTGTAATATCGCCTTGCAGGCGCCATGTTCCGTCCTAAATGTTAAGTGTTACTGTTGGCCAGGGACCCCTTGTAAAGCGCTTTGAGCCCGTTTAGTGGATATTGCCCTGTATAAAAGCTCAATTTCTTTTTTCTTACAGTAGGTAAGTCACATCTTTATGTTTTTTTCAGCTAATATTTGATAAACTTCCTAAATCACTAACCAATAATTTTCACAATGAACATAATCTGCAACACCTTTCTTCGTTTTAATTTATATTTTGTATAGATAGTATGCAGATGACGTCACTCAGGCCTTTGTTATTGTTTTTGCCATCCGCGTTTGTGAGTTGTTCTCACTAAACTGTATTAACCAGACTATAAAAGTTCATGGTTACACAGAGTTTGTGTGTTGGTCCGTTATACTTCCGGATGGCAATGTTGTGAACTCCTTGGCCAAGCGCATTCTATCTATACTCTCTAAATCCAAATGCAGACTCTAATCGTGGCCTTTGAAAAGTTATGGCCTGATACAGGCCAATAAATGACATCAAAATGCCAGTCTTTGTCCACAAAAGAAAACAAATCGTGAGTTTTATTCAAGAGTTCAACCAATGAAATAACTTGTTTCCATGAGCTCTACTAACGACAGCTCACTAGGCGGTGCAAAAACCAAATAATGACGTCAAACTGCCAGTCCTTTTGGATTTCAGTATCAGGCTATAACATAACGATGGCTACGCTCTAATCCATATCTTATCAAAACTAATTCCAGTGATTTTAGTACTTTAAGCACTTGGCTTTTCATAATTTGTCAAAGACTTTTGAATCTGGGTATTCTTGGACTTCTCAGGTTTAAGAACTGAAAAGCAAAATCTTGACCATCTTTATAAGGCAATATCCACTAAACGTGCCCAAAGCGCTTTTAAGGCGCTCCTATATAACAGCAACACTTAATCAAACGCCTGTTAAGCGAAGTTACACTTATTTTTTTCGGACAAAGACAACGTTGTTAACGGCGGGTACTCATTTTACACCTGAGTAGGATGAAAAAACGTGAGTAAAGAGCCTTTTTTTTTTCCAGGGACTCGACTAAACTATGCCCCGTTCAGAGCGGGGCTCGAACCCTGGACTTTCCGGTCCGAAGGCGAGTGTCATATCACAAGACCACATAGGCGCACAAACCAATCTGAGAGTCAATTTAATACATCGATATTTGAAGTTTAAAAAAAATAAATTTCTACCCAAATTGAACAAAAGACCTTTTTTCATGACACAGCGGGGAAGGTGTAAAGCGTTTTTACCCTTTCCTTACTAACTATAGGAAAACCGTCACATTCGTTACGATATAACCAACATTTTTTAAAATTCAAATTTCTTTTGTACATCATACACTTTTAAAGAAAATGAACAATGTGTTGTAAAGCATGTTTTGCTAAAGAAATTATGTATCGCAAGAACATTAATGCTATTATGTTTGATTGATTCAAATACGTTTTTGTGCTAGTTGGATGTGAAGCTTTGTGGAAAGTCCTGAAAATGGCTGATAAGGAGAGAGTTAATTACTAAGACGTCACTAATATTGACGTACTCTGAAAAATCAAGTCTTGAAAATTTTGGCCATAAAAATCGTCCTTCAAAATATATCGATCAATTAAATTGATCACCATCTTACCAACGAAAAAAACCCCGTCTCAAACCTAGAATTTTTCCTATGAAGTCCCAGGTTTGAGAGTTTTTACAAGGATGAGGCTCAAAAATTAATCGATTGATACTTATTGAATGACGAGTTTTTTCTGGCAAAAATTTTTCATATGTTTTTTTTTTTGGTTCAGAGAACGACAGAAAATGGGGTGATAAATTCCTGGCTCGAGCTGCCACTTGTAATAGGATATTTACCCGCGATGTAACCTATTTACACAAAGAGTCAAAAGTATTTTTAAACAGACCAGAAACTAGGTGAATTCAAAGGTTAATTTTTTCCTTCTGCGTTCTGGAGGAAAAACAGGTAAAGAGAGCCCCCAAAATAAAATACTGGTACACGCGAGGATTTGAGGACAAACTGCTTATTAAAGCGCTGAACATAGAATGGGATCTGTATTTTTAAAAAAAATAGTATAAAATATAAAAAAATGAGAGAGCATACATAAATATAAATTAAAAAAAACCACACACACACACACACACACACACACACACACATATATATATATATATATATATATATATATATATATATATATATATATATATATATATATATTTCATCAGGAAGTGAAAGAGAGCGAATGCTTGATACAATATTGTAGAAGTTGATCATAATTATACTTGAAATATTTTATAAATAGCTCCTTTATCAAAAAGTTGAGCACTATTATTTCATGTTTTTTTTGTTTTTAAAAATTTATAAAAAAGCTCACGTTTTGACAAACTCAATGCGCAGCGCATTGAGTTTGTCAAAACGTGAGCTTTTTTATATAGCGCAATATCCACTAAACGTACTCAAAGCGTTTTACAAATGGGTCTCTGACCAACAGCAACACGTAACATGTAGAACAAAACATGACACCTGTTAGACGATATTACCATTTTTTCCGACCGACAGAGACAATGCTGTTAACGATCAGGTACTCATTTTACACCTGAGTACGGTGAGGGAAATGTAAGTTTTCAAGGACTCAACTATGCGCCGAGCGAAGTCCCAGGTTTGAGAGTTTTTGCCAAGATGAGGGTCATTTAAATCGATCGATATTTGAAGGACGAGTTTACTGGCCAAATTTTTAAATTTGGTTTTTTTTTCCAGAGTAGGGCAGTAAGTTCATTTGGCAGAGCACTAGCTTCACAAGTAAAGGGGCCGGTATTAATCCCAGGTACGGTCGGGATTTTTTCTGATCCTCCCGCCCCCCGCTTTGTCCACCCAGTTGTGAATGGGGAGCTGAGTTTGTTAAATCTGGCGGATAGTACTTTACGATAGACTGGCGTCCTACTTCTAGGTAGCAAGTAATTGCCGTTTCCCGCAATAGAAACTGGGATTAGCTCTGGCTCCATGGGCCACATAGCTATGCAAGACGTGTCAGATGTTTTATTTCTTTCAAACTTCTTCTTCTTCTTCTTCTTCTTCTTCTTCTTCTTCTTCTTCTTCTTCTTCTTCTTCTTCTTCTTCTTCTTCTTCTTCTTCTTCTTCTTCTTCTTCTTCTTCTTCTTTTCTTCTTCTTCTTCTTCTTCTTTCTTCTTCTTCTTCTTCTTCTTCTTCTTCTTCTTCTTCTTCTTCTTCTTCTTCTTCTTCTTCTTCTTCTTCTTCTTCTTCTTCTTCTTCTTCTTCTTCTTCTTCTTCTCTCTCTTCTCTCTTCTCCTCCTCCTCCTCTCTCCTCCTCCTCTCTCCTTCTTCCTCTTCTTCCTCCTTTTTCTTCTTCTTCTTCTTCTTCTTCTTCTTCTTCTTCTTCTTCTTCTTCTTCTTTCTTCTTCTTCTTCTTCTTCTTCATCTTCTTTCCCATCTTCCTGCTATTTCCACATCTGCATCGTCATGAATGCCACATCTCCATGCAGCTCAGTGAAATGCATCATCTTCCCCCAGGCTAAGTTCTTTCATATCATTCTTCACCCTTGTTAAAAATAATCTTGAACTTGGTATTTTGCCCCGGAACTAGAGTGAAGCCGG
Source organism: Berghia stephanieae (assembly GCF_034508935.2). Taxonomy (NCBI): domain Eukaryota; kingdom Metazoa; phylum Mollusca; class Gastropoda; order Nudibranchia; family Aeolidiidae; genus Berghia; species Berghia stephanieae. The sequence goes on along the minus strand of NC_088365.1, from coordinate 18,554,117 downwards.
CAGATGAAGATGATGATGATATGTTTTGATCTGTTGACAAGATTGGTGGATGGATTGGCGATTGGAATTTTATTTGTCTTATTTTGTTACCTTTATTTGGTCAAACAATAAAATCATTTCTATGGAATACAACACAACTCGTTATTGACTATAGATAATTTTCTACAACCCTATCCAACCCTCTCTAGTCTTTGGGCGTCCCTTATTTTTTTATATCTTTCCCGCTAATCGTATTCGTAACACTTTCTTTCCCACACATCCCCTCTCCCGTTTCTTAACGTGTCCAAACCATCTTAATCTATCTTCTCTCATTTTTATTGATACATTCTTCACTTCAGTCAACCTTCAAATCTGTTTATTTCTCACTTTATCTTTTCTTGTCCAGCCAAGTGACCATCTAAACAGTCTCATTTTTTTTGCTACCTCAATTTCCTTATCGTGATTCTTTGTCATATCTGCTCTCTTTAATCCCAAATGTTAATGTTCCTGCTCGAAGCTCGAAGAAATAAATAACAATGTGAAATTGAATGTAAGCTTCAATTTGATATAAATAAACAGTTAAAATGGACGTTTCGGGTTTCCCCTTTATCAACAAAACAGGATGAATGAAACACTACAGACAAATGAGATAATTTGGTAGTGGCATTGTTAAGATGAATAACCATTATTCATTATTCAACCAATATTCAACCCGAAAAGTCCATTTTAACTGTTTTCGTATATCAAATTGAAGCTTACATTCAGTATAACATTGTTATTTATTTCTTTAATCCCTACAACATTTTTGCTGGTCTTACAACAGCTGATAGATTCCACTGTTCTCTGATGTTGATACGGTAGGTAATACGAGAATCAAAAACAAACCAATGTGGCTATAATAGGAATGGTTTGCACTACGCGTATATAATACAAAAAGAGATTCGTGGTTTTCTTTTATTAGTGAAGCTAGTGCTGGTGCTCTCCCAAATGAACTTACTGTCGTACGCTGGAAAAAACCCAAACATTTCGTCAGAAAACTCGTCCTTCAAATATCGATCGATTTAAATGACCCTCATCTTGGCAAAAGCTCTCATCCCTATGGACTTCGCTCGGCGCATAGTTGAGTTCTTGAAAAAGAGTATTGTGCATTGAACATCTTGTAAAATAAAAGTATGATCTTCATGTAAAGTAGAACACGGAAGGGGCTGCCTGAAGCCTGTGATCGTGAAAATACTAGCGAAAGAGTGAAAATGGAGAGGCTTCGTATGGGAACAAAACAGACAATGGACGTTTCGGGTACAAACCCTTCGTCAGCACAACAATACACAAATTAACGTGTAAAACAAAAAAATTAAAATGCAAAAATAACTTGTATCGTCTGTACTCAGTGAAAAAATGCTTTACGTAGGTGTAGTGTTTATTTTTGTTTTGTTTGTATTGCTTTACGTATGTGAACAATAAATTGTTTCCATACGAAGCTTCTCCGTTTATTTCACTCTTTCGTTAGGATCTTCAGCTAGTATGTATATACTCCCTAATTCTAACCAGTGCGAGTTAGTTGGCAGGCCCAATGATGCCATCATAAAACCTTGTACAGATGGTGTTAATACAGAGTTATAGTTGCTCACCGAACGGACACCGAACGAACGACTTACCGATCACGTGATCAGTTTTTTCTCGCGTCCTCTCGTCTAATCTCGTCACTCCGGAATAGAAAGAGGAGGCGGAGCTTATATGATATAACGCAATGAAAGTTCTGTCCGATGACGGTGTGGGGGATATCACCTCTCCAAAACTTACCTTATTATATGAGATCTTGAGATTCTTATCCAATCATCGATTGCTCGTTTTACAGTTCGCTTGTGAACAGTTAGGAGACCATCTCTTGATTTATGGGCAGGCGGCTTTGCGTAAAGGCGGTGAGTGTTGTATACATCAAAGAGTACCGCTGACCAATGGGTAAATAGTGATTGTGTAACCCAAAAGCCCTGCCGACTCGACTGCAAGGTCTTGTATGTAATAACTGCGTCACCATATCAAAGCTCAGGAATTAATTAGTGAGACTCTCAGTATATATTTAAAAAAACAAACAACGCTTTTGAATCACACGAGATACATCAGTGTGCTCGTCGCATTGAGAATTGAAAAATGAGATATAAATCAAGAAAACCGACCGGAAAATAAAGAAACTATCATTAAATTAAAAAAATTGAGCAATATTTTTTGCAAAATCAATCTACTTGAAATTTTTTAAATTTCTAAACCTATTTTTGTGAAACAAAGATAAATGTTCTCCTTTTTGCAAGCGATTCAACAATGTGGTTTTCAAATTTATCGTATACGTAATCATTTGGAAGCTCCCGAGGAAAGGTATTTTTGTGTAATTCTTTCACACACACGCGCGCGCACACACAAACACAAACACACACACACACAAACATATACAAAAAATACACAAACAATACACATCCCTGGTCATCTATTGCCTATATTATTAATGTTAATATATACATCCATGCTGATTGTCACTCCCCCCCCCCCCCCCCCCCCCCCCCCCCCCCCCAACCATTTCCACCATCCAAGTACCAGCGGCCTTTTCTCTTTGATTCCGTATCATGGTCTACCCGAAGCCCAACACCTCGATCGTTTTGTGGGTCACCCCCCCCTCCCCCCTCCCCCCACCTTCGCCCGTAATCAATTTATAATTTTCTCTCTGTATAGAGCGCCACGTGCACAATTATATACTATTGAATGACACTGAGCTTGCCCCTCCCCTAACACAAGCCAACAGCAACCCAAGCTATCCTCTATCACGTGACCTTAGATCCGATGCTGCATACCGCTTGAGAGTCTTCACTATCCAGATCTCGTTCATGGTCACGTGAGAAGGCTATATCCGTTCGGGTTCGGCGTTCGGCGTCTCGTTCGACCCGATTTCGTTAAAAGCCTAATGATTGAATCTTAACGACTGCCGTGTTTATCGATGGAGATGACGACGAGCGAATTCTTTATACACAAAGTATTACAATATACTCTACACCATCTCTTTCATTAAGTTCGCTCTTTCGGGGCGATGCCAATGTAAATAAGGTCGAGTAAGGTGATAGACGGGAATATAACGGATGTACGCGTATGTCGTAAAAATATGGAAAGATGTGAATGATACAACAGTGCCAGACAAATCAGATAGTAAAATACGAGAGAAAAAAAAGTCACCCTTATCTTTAAAGTGCGTCATAAAACCTGAAGATGTGTGAATGTTAGCTATAAATAGAATCAACGTAAAAAGAAAACTACTAGAATTATACAGTGTCCATAAAGTCTGGCTACATGTAGTATTTCACTATATATTTTTAATTTTACATTTATGCTATAGATTGTGGAGATTTGGCTGAAAAATACTCTCAAAGGTCACGTGTTGTTAAAGTACGGTTCATTTACATCCCAATTGAATAAGATTCGTTTTTAAAAAGATGAATTTGTACTCTTACCATGTACCCGGATTTTATGGGCACATTGTACAGCCATCTCAACTGGTGTTACGTCATAACGTAGATCTCATTGATTTCCCCATTCTATTCCTATTCATTCTGGTGGCGGATTGGATTTTATAACGATAATGATGAGAAATTAAAGGTACGGAGAAGTGCTAAATGAAAACAGAATATTATAATTATCACGGTGGTGTAGAGCACCAAACCCGGGATCCAACTGATGGATTTTTATAAAATGTCGCTCACCTCCTCAATTGAGTTTTAGGTCGGGGGTAAACCAGGTTGAATAAATATTGAATTTAAAGTGAAAACGATTAGAATTATATATATATATATATATATATATATATATATATATATATATATATATTTATAATATATTTATGAGTGTTGGTGGGTACTTGTAGATACGGAAGTAAGGACGCAAGAATATCAACATTGAACCTAAATGGAATAAAATCATTCTACGGACATAATATGCCGACTGACGACGTGCATGGAGACCACAGAAACATGTGCTCTGCCGTCTTCCGGATAACGACGTCGAGCACGGACAACCGCTAAACCTATCCATACCAAGCTCGAAAAAAAAGCAAAACGGCAGAGGACGTGGGGTGTTTGGTATGGGTAGGTCTAGCGGCTCTTCTCTTTCTTTTTAGTATTTTGTCCGTGCCCGACGACTTTATCCAGAAGACGACAGAGGATAGTTAATACTGATTAAAACAGGATTTGTGAAGTATAATGCATTGTACAGAGTGTCCTAACTTTACCCTCAGATCACCGAGGTGAATCGCTGTACACTGACAAAAAAACAACTTTTAACATTTTGATCAGAAAATTTTGACTCCATATATCAAAAGACAAAAATGCGCCCCCCCCCCCCCCACTTTGTCACAAATTTCAACCTGTGACTTCTTTGAATTTCAGGGTTTAAGTCTTTTTTTTTACAAGTTGGGGGGCCCAAAAATCTCTAGTCTTTTGTTGTATCAAACATTTCTGGCCAAATTAAAAAAAAAACCCCAACGTTTTGTCAGTATAAGCCATAAATGCAATGCTATTTCCATTGATACTTGGATTTGTTTCAATTTTTGTTTCATAAACTTCACCTTGCCACATTCCTTCAGCAAATTTTAACCCACACGATAAAACTATTGCTCATCTGCCAATAAAAATTAAAACATAACACCTGTACACCTGGCTTACATTACTCTATTTTCAAACTCTAATAAGAGATCGTTGTTCCTATTCTCAAATGGGAAAAGAATCGTATAGGGAATGAGATTAGCGGAAGAGTAGCGTCCCTTGATTGGACGTCACCCATAGTCTGTGACGTCACCGGCGGAAAAGTTATTAGAAAATATTAGAAAACGCATGCGCACAACCAACATGAGGTTCTCTCTCTAACAACTTTTCCGCCGGTGACGCCACAGACTATGGGTGACGTCTAATCAAAGGACACTACTCTTCCGCTAATCTCATTCCCTATTAAGATTTTTTTTAAAAATCATTTTCGTGTATTTTTAAATTTTGTTGGGCATTGACGTCACAAAACCCTTCCCAAACGTGTACAATATATCAAGTCTGAAAACAGTGACGTCACATTTTCCTTGATTCCGGTCATTAACTCACTAAATCCTAGAGATTTTTGCTGCTCTCAAAATTGGAAAAAAAATGTATTAAAAATGAGCATGTACATAGATAGTTTTATTCAACTACCATTAACATGCAAAAACTTAAAATATTAACTATAATTTGTCTCAGAATAATGTAATAAATAGGCATGAGATAAAAGTAACCGAGGTAAGCGACGGATATAGTTGGTGTTAGGGTTGAGTGAGTTAACTCCTTGTTTTTCAACAGTGGCAATCAAGGGCCTCATAAAATACTTTAAAATGAGTTCAAAAAGTATGTATTTTGAATAAGAGAACCCTCTGAATCGGGTCACTTGGTGATATTATTTCTTTGCACAGATTGCGTCGTGTTACAGAAGTTTTATGCCATGCCATGCCATTATGAAAAAAAATAGGATGGTTGTAAAAGCGGGTGAAACCTGGAAACGATATTTCTCTCTTAGAGACTTAATGGAGAATATTCTCAAAGTTGAAAATAGTTTGTGTTCATTTGAGAGTATTTCCATTATAATTATAACAAAGATACAAGTGAATACTACGCTTACTATGGGCTGTATGTAGACTGCAAAAGTGTCTGCTCTCCCATCTATCTGGAATTTACGTTACCCTTTTACTTGCTTTACTTGATAGTTAAAGAAGGATTCTGAGTCCGAAACGTTCCTTTTAGTTTTTGTTTTTGTTCTGTTTAAAGCTGTTATATTCCTAATATCTTAAATTATAACGAGACAATAACAATTATTCGTGTCTCAGGATTGTAAATAAGTATATATATAGATGACCCTCTCCCGTATGTACAAATCCATAATATTGCTCCGTCTCCATTAGTTCAAGACAAATTTATGGAAGCAAACCAACAACAAACAGTATTATACAGAGATCTCGAGCGCCTCCAGAGCCACGCGGAGAGTTAATGTCGGAAAAAGAACAGACCTATTGTCCCTCGCAGAAGAACAAGGAAATTCGTCAATAGTTTAGAAACGCTGCCGAGGCATCCCAGTCGGTTGATTAGGAGGCGTGTAACAATGAGTCAGTGAGTTAAGCCGTCATCATTGTTTTTTTTTTTCAGATTTTATATGAGAAAAATGATTGCGATGAGCGTTTCAATAACTCACTCTCTGAAAAATACTTATGAAAAATAGAACAGTAACAACCCTTTACAGTCATAAAACTGTTAACCAATTAACAGCCATAGTCCGGAAAGACACGTATTAAAAAAATTAGCCAGAAAACTCATTCTTCAAATGGCGATCATTTAAATGATCCTCATTTTGGCATGCCATATGGAACATAATTCCATCTCATACTGTGCCAGTCGCCTGTTAGGCTTCCTTTTGGTATCAATACTCTTACAAAATCCGCCATTGCCTCAAGTAGTCATTCACACATGAGTCGAGTGAGGCAATGTATGTTATGTGTCTTACCCAAGGACATAACATCCAAACTAGACATTTCCATGATCACTGTCACCCATCCGGCCGCTGATCACACTTTGTGACAAGACGAGACACTGCACAGCTGCGCCGCCGAGTCACAGTTAAATCCATAACTTCAATAGAACTTTCAAGGTTTCATGAAAGATTTTTGGGATACCTCTTGGCATGTTGTGAGGGAAATTAAAAATAAAAAAACCCAAACATTTTCAAGTTTTATTTCTTTTTTTTTTTTTCCAATTCGGGGGCCCAAAAATCTCTAATTTTTTGTAGTATCAAAAAAAATCTGGCCAAATTAAAAAACAAAACAAAACGTTTTGTCAGTATAAGGCAGCCATAAAATCAATGCTATTTCCATTGATACTTGGATTTTTTTCAATTTTTGGCAAGACTGGTATACCGATTTGGCTATAAAAGCCTGTAACTTAGATATTCTCAAGACAGAAGCATAAATATATGGCAGAATATTTCCTTCTACACCACACGTGGAACTGGTATTTTCAACTAACAATTTTGTTATGAAATGTCGGTAGAATATGGCTAAATATAAAACAGAATTATTTATTATTGTTATTGACTAAAATATTTCACTCAATGATTCACCTCCCTTGCAAACCACGTAGATCAGTAGCACAATTTGCTCTCCACGCCTACTCAGGTCGCCAGCTTGGATTGGATTCGTATCATATAAAGTGCACTACTACTTCTTCTTCTTCTACTACTACTACTACTACTTTTGCCTCTGCTACCGCTACTACACTAAATACTACTACCACTGACATCATCACCACTACTACTATTACTACTACTACTACTACTACTACTACTACTACTACTACTACTACTACTACTACTACTACTACTACTACTACTACTACTACTACTACTACTACTACTACTACTACTACTACTACTACTACTACTACTACTACTACTACTACTACTACTACTACTACCACTACTACTATACTACTACTACTACTACTACTACTACTACTACTACTACTACTACTACTACTACTACTACTACTTCTTCTTCTTCTTCTTCTACTACTACTACTACTGCTACTACTACTACTACTACTACTACTACTACTACTACTACTACTACTACTGCTACTACTTCTACTACCACTGTCACCATCACCACTACTACTATTACTACTACTACTACTACTACTACTACTACTACTACTACTACTACTACTACTACTACTACTACTACTACTACTACTACTACTACTACTACTACTACTACTACTACTACTCTACTACTTCTACTATTACTACTACACTACTACTACAATTACTACTACTACTACTACTACTAATACTACTACTACTACTTCTACTATTACTACTACTACTACTACAATTACTACTACTACTACTACTACTACTAATACTACTACTACTACTACTACTACTACTACTACTACTACTACTACTACTACTACTACTACTACTACTACTACTACCACTACTACTACCTACTACTACTACTACTACTACTACTATTACTACTACTACTACTACTACTACTACTACTAATACTACTACTACTACTACTACTACTACTACTACTACTACTACTACTACTACTACTTCTACTACTACTACTTCTTCTACTATTACTACTACTACTACTACTACAATTACTACTACTACTATCATTACTACTACTCGTACTACTACTACTACTACTACTACTACTACTACTACTACTACTACTACTACTACTACTACTACTACTACCACCACTGACACTTTTGAAAACGTACGCCATTCTTCAAACAAATCAAGGATAAGATTTAACACCAATCTGCTATGACTGTTCGATGCCCCCCCCCCCCCCAATTCCCCCGCCCACAGGATCGATTGCTAACACAGGATCTTCGTTAAATAGACTCATTTTTAGCGTTTATCTTGTTATCAATTGGTACTTATATATCAGAAAAGTAGAAAACGGTAGGGGCTGCCTGAAGCCGATGATCGTAAAATACTAACGAAAGAGTGAAAATGGAGAGGCTTCGTATGGGTATACGAAGCCTCTCCATTTTCACTCTTTCGTCCGTATTTTACTTATATATCCCTGATCTGCTTACGTGGTTTAAAAAAAATTGTAGTTCACGTAAAAAACGCCCGTCACTTGATCTTATAAGTTTTTAAATTACTTTTATTCAACTCAAGGGGAAATTCATTTTTAGAGATTTTTAGATTCGAAAAGAGACCGAAATCACCCGAGCCTCAGCCGCAGGCACATCGCATCGCCTTAAAGTTATCAAAATGATTTAAATTTCTTACTCAAGGAAAAAAACGAGATGCAGACATATGGGCTCGACCTGGAGTCCGAGAGTGAGAGCAAAGCCTTATCCACTCGGCTATCTTGTCATTTATTTCCAGTAGCAGGATTGAAAACAATTATTTGAAAGTCCTTGATATGAGTTCTCGGCTGCAACCATTTCTTTTCAAGTCGACATCTAGTTTTATTGAATTGAAGATACGCATATAGGTATAGTTGATAGTTGATATCAAAATGTATAATCTTACGAATTTTTGGAATCAGCCTTTTTGCTATTCCAGCCTCATACAGACAGGGTCTGACCGTAGCCATCGTAAAGTTATAGCCTGACACTGACCAAAAAATGATGTCAAAATGCCAGTCTTTGTCCACAAAAGAAAACAAATCGTGAGTTGTATTCAACAGTTCAACCAATGAAATAACGACTTGTTTCCTTGAGGTCTACTATCGACAACTCACTTGACGCTACACAAACCTAAAAAAAAATGACGTCAAACTGCCAGTCTTGTGTCAGACTATAAATAGTATGCGCTTGGCTAAGAAGCTTATAACATTGCCATCCGGAAGTATAACGGACCAACACACAAAACAGTGTGTATCCATGAACGTTTATAGTCGGGTTAATACAGTTCAGTGAGCATTACTCATAAACGCGGATGGCAAAAAAAAAAAAAAACAATAACAAATACCCGATGACGTCATCTTTGAACTATCTATAGATAGAATGCGCTTGGCCAAGGAGTTCACAACATTGCCATCCGGTAGTATAACGGACCAACACACAAACTCTGTGTAACCATGAATTTTTATAGTCTGGTTAATACAGTTTAGTGAGAACAACTCACAAACGGGGATGGCAAAAACAATAACAAAGGCCTGAGTGACGTCATCTGCATACTATCTATATGTTAATGATGGCTACGGTCTGACCGTTCTGTGCTTTGGGAAACAGTCAGGGTAAACTAAAACTTATAGCTCAATATACCTCGAAGCCATGAAAACAGGGAAGTTAATTAACCCTATATATCTAGCTTTCCTGCGATCTAGGTCATTGATCACATGGTTTCCCTACAGAAATCATTCAAGGAATTAAAGGATGCCAACAGTACTTCCGCATTCTGGCAAAACACACACTTCTTTCATTTTGACCAGGAAACTTTTACTTGTGCGGCTATGTGGTCTAGTGGTATGACACTCGCTTTCGGTTCGAGCCTCGTTCGGGGCATAGTTGAGTCCTTGGAAAAGGTTCTTTACTCATATTCTCCTTCCGTACTCAGGTGTAAAATGAGTACCCGGCCTTTAACAGCATTGTCTCAGTCGGAAAAACTGTCATTATATCGCCTAACATGCATCATGTCTCGTTCTACATGTTACATGTTGCTGTTGGTCATAACCCCTTGTAAAGCGCTTTGAGCACATTAAGTGGATATTGCTCTATATAAAAGCTCAAGTTTTTTATTTTATTATTTTTTTTACTTCACCTGTCAATAGATCAGGATGATCCCCTGACTGTTCTAAACTTCTACGGAGTCTCGGATTTGACAATACGCTTCTACAGTCGTGACGTCACTTCCCCCGTAATGACGCAGAGTAACTTAGTAACTGGCTCTAAACTATCGGAACAATGGCGGACACCCTTATGAAATATTTCTCCGACGATCATAAAAGCGTATCAAGAGGGAAAAAAAAACATTATAAATCTGATCATGTTTTGAATTTTATGCATTCTGATCACATGACTTGTGAAAAAGTTCTAGTCAGCATGAAGAATAAAAAGTACAGATTTTCTTTGTTTAGAACGAAGCTGCTCGTTACTAAGCGACGGGAAATCAGATTATTGAATCCTATTTTTGTTTTACAAAATGGGGGTCTTCCCAATCTATTTTTAGATAAAGTTAACATTCTCTTAGCCAAAATGAAAAATAAGGTGTATTGTCATTGTAAGGCAGGATAATAAAAATGTTGCTGATTGAAGCTCGAAGGATAAAATAACGATATATATTGAAATGTAAGCTCCAATTTATTAAACGAAAACGGATACTTTGGACGTTAGGATTATCCCCCTTTATCAACAAATGAATGTGAATCATTCACCATAACTACGTCAAAACAAAAAAACCCTCCAAAAAAAACAAAACAAAACAAAAACAAAACCCTAAAACATCATAAAACACACACACACACACACACACACACACACACACACACACATTTTAAGCTAATCACTACCTCGGCTATGTGGTCTCGTGGTATGACATTAGCTTTCGGATCGGAAGGTCCTGGGTTCGAGCCTCGCGATCGGCGCATAGTTGAGTCCTTGGAAAAGCCTCTTTACTCACATTCTCAATTTAAAGCTCAATTTAAATCATGACTCGAACTACTCGTACCCGAGACAACAGAATACAGTGTGTTAAAGTCATTAAGCAAAGAATCTGTTTTGGATTTTGCACAGGTTGTTTATAGGGTTTTAAACGACTGTGTTTCAACCGGATCAAGGTGCGTTTTTTATCATAATTAAAAACATTATTGGAAAAAGTATCAGTTGTTACTGTAAGCAAACCAGGATGTTTATTTATGTAGAAAATAGATAACGTAGCTCATTATGATATTGGATTTCCTCTTCTCCTCTTTCAGTCTTCCTCCCGTTATAAATCTTTCTTTCTAGCTACTACTACTACTACTGCTGCTGCTGCTACTGCTACTACTACTACTACTACTACTACTACTACTACTACTACTACTACTACTACTACTACTACTACTACTACTACTACTACTACTACTACTACTACTACTACTACTACTACTACTACGACTACTACTACTACTACTACTACTACTAATACTACTACTACTACTACTACTACTACTACTACTACTACTACTACTACTAGAACTACTAAAAACTAATACTACTATTACAACGACTATTCCTCCCTCTCCTCTTCCTCCTGCGTCTTATCCTCTTCCTCCTCCTCCCCCTCCTCCTCCTCCTCTATTTTCTTCTTCTTCTTCTTCTTCTTCTTCTTCTTCTTCTTCTTCTTCTTCTTCTTCTTCTTCTTCTTCTTCTTCTTCTTCTTGAGACACATTTCATCCCAGTTTCTGCTACGTGAAAACATTGCAAAGACAAAGTCAATACTCGGAAATAATCGAGGAAATGATGATGGCTGTAGATAACGAGGAGGCACCGTGGAAAAATGGTGAATCGGGAATTCGTTTTTAATAATTTATCCAAGTGGAAAAATGGGAGCAGCGTACCTTTCAAAAGCTATGAGTACTAACATGCAAATTATTGTGACTTGGAATCCATAAGGATGGACAGTGCTAGTGGGGGACAAGAAAATGAACAGATAAATAAATAAATACATATTTAGACAAATGAATAAATCCATGAGGTATAACATATGGGGTCCCCAAGCCGAAAATGAGATGCTTTATTCACTCAAACCTCTTTTATAGACAGACAGACAGATAGATAGATAGATAGATAGATAGATAGATAGATAGATAGATAGATAGATAGATAGATAGATAGAGAGATAAATAAATAAATATATAATTAATTAAATAAATAAATAGATAAATAAATAAATAAGATAATCAGCAGGAGACAATTATTAACTGTTGAAAAGTGTGGAAACAACTGGTACCAACCTCCACGAGAAGATGGCCTACGAATCGAATGGAGACGTGTGGGGTTGAATGTCTGTGTTCCATGACGGGCCAAAGTACGTAGGTAGATTATTTATTTAGAAAGTAAGTAACCAAAGAGTAAGTAAATAAAGAAAATAAGATATCGATTAATGAATGAGGGATCTCATTCTACGAGTTAATGGATAGCATTTCAACTTTCGGAAAAACTAGATAGCAAAACTGAAAGTAGTCTTACTGTCTGTTAATCGTTTTTTATTCTTTTTTTTTTGTTTTTTTTTTTTTTTAACCTCAGGACTGGGAGACACCCAATGTTTGTCGTCACTTTGCCAGTTTAGATTTATCTCCATATATTAAATACGACAATAAACAGGTATAGGGATATTGACCTTAACTTTTTTTTTAAATATAATAATGAGTAAATCATTAACAAAAAAAAATAATGAGTAAATAATTAACAAAAAAAAAGAATAAATAATTAGATATTAAATAAATAAATAAATAAATAAATATATATTTTTATTTCGTAGGTCGGAGGGTGGGGGCTTTGGGAGTCTAGCTGCGCTTGCATCAATTTGCAGGCAGAACGTTATTGAATCAAGCTAGCATGGAGTCCTAGAATGAACTAAATATTTATATCGGGCATGCCTCGGGAAATCCTGTTTTGTGTCTAGGTGGAATTCTTAATTCGTAATGTGACACTTTGATATTATTTCCTCTGTTTTTTATTAGAAGCATAACACATAAATTCCAAACCACACGTGGATTGCCATCGTAGCGTGAGACAATGGTATCTAGGGAAAGGTTCAGCTATTTTGGATCTCATCGCGTGAGCCATTAACGTATTGAATGAAGGCTATTCATGAC
>NC_088365.1:18525763-18535763 GCF_034508935.2 Berghia stephanieae | reverse complement strand
AAAATAAAAACACCACAAAATAATAAGTCTGCCTAGAGGCAAGCTGATTTTTTTGGTAGTGCATTGCCTGCTTCACTCACTTTTCTGATTTTTTTTGGGATGTTTCTTTTTTTACATGCACTGTTCTTTCTTATTTTGCCTGGCACTGTTTCAAACACACTTTCTTAGATCTTAATTTTAGCCTTCATTTACTATCAGAAATGTTAAAAATAGAAATTGCGATTTGAAAGAAATTCATCCCCCCCCCCCCCCCCCACACCCCCGGTTTAAAGGTTAAACAGAAATGATTTATATTTTCATGAAAAGTTGTATGGAGATAATAAAGTGATAAGGCAGGAATGGAATGCTGTACTGGTTACACAAGGCGCACAGGAAAATTATACCAAACAAGCAAAACTTCAGAGTAAAATCTTTCAATATTTTGTTTCTTTTCACGTCTTATTAACTTAATCTATATTATTCTAAAATCTGATTAGTTGCGCCAGATTATAGCTAACTTTAGAGAGGAAGTTATAAAGATATAAATTGTTACGGCAGAAAAAAGACGAGGAACGTATTTCATACGTAAACAAATTAATCACAAATCAAGATAAATAATTTATAACTATAGGGAATGAGATTAGCGGAAGAGTAGCGTCCCTTGATTGGAGGTCACCCATAGTCTATGAAGCGCTTCCGCGAGGACGAGAGACGCATGCGCACAACCAACATGACGTTCTCTTTCTAATAACTTTTCCGCCGGTGACGTCACAGACTATGGGTGACGTCCAGTCAAGGGACGCTACTCTTCCGCTAATCTCATTCCCTATTTTGTGTTAAGATGTTCTTATGACTCTGTGTTCTGATGAAAAAGATAAGCAATCTTGTTACTTGTCTCCAAAAAACTTAAAGCAGTAAAAAAAGTTTAAAACATTTTGAACATTAACCAGTTAACTTTCGTACTTTAGAAAGACACGTATTTAAAAAAAATGCCAGAAAACTCGTCCTTCAAATATCGATCGATTTAAATGACCCTAACTTGGCAAAAAGCTCTCAAACCTGGGACCATCCGCACCTTAGTGTTCGACAGGGATGTCTCAGTAGCTTTATCTATTTTACATATTATGAGATCCTTTCATTTTCTTTGTCGCGTTCGTGCAGGTTTTGACGACTGTTGCAGATCGTGTAGTGTTTGATTTTTAATATAAATTTTGAATTCCATTTTATCATACCTTAGGGATAATTCATCTTTACTGTTTATTCCAAGAATAAAGGGCTAGGGTAAGGGGACTTGCTCAAGGCCATATAGCTCGGAGGAGTCTAACCGAGGCATTCGTTAACTTATAGCCTAACACTGACCAAAAAATGACGTCAAAATGCCAAGCTTTTGCCACAAAAGAAAACAAATCGTGAATTGTATTCAATAGTTCAACAAATGGGACCACTTGTTTCCATGAGCACTACTAACGACAACTCACTAGGCGGTGCAAAAACCAAACAATGACGTCAAAATGCTAGTCTTTTTGGGTTTCAGTGTCAGGCTATAGATAGTATGCAGATGACGTCACTCAGGTCTTTGTTATTGTTTTTGCCATCCGCGATTGTGAGTTGTTCTCACTAAACTGTATTAACTAGACTATAAAAGTTCATGGTTACACAGAGTTTGTGTGTTGGTCCGTTATACTTCCGGATGGCAATGTTGTGAACTCCTTGGCCAAGCGCATTCTATCTATAACTTAACGATGGCTACGGTCTAACTCAGGTAGCTTTTGGATACGAGGCAAAGACACCATCGCTGCAAATGCTATCGTAACTACAGAGACCACAGGGATCGAAGTTGATGGCCTGCCCCTACCCTAAAACATTCACTAGATGGCCTGAAATAATCACAGTATTGGCTTTGCTATCAGAATGATTACTCTGTCACTTAACTTTGTATCCAAACAGGCACACATCAAGTTATACAGGGATAATGGGATTACGTTATGTTTTGTATAGAAAGAACGAAGATGACGCCACTCATGTCTTTGTTATTGTTTTTGACATCCACGTTTATGAAAAATTCTCACTTAACTGTATTAACTAGACTAAAAAAGTTCATGGTTACACACAGTTTTATGTGTTGGTCCGTTATACTTCCGGATGACAATGTTATGAGTTTCTAAGCCAAGCGCATACTATCTGATCTATAGAGGTCTTATTTTTTTATTTTGACGTGCGTTTTGGTCCAAATTCTGAGGATTTGTTTCAATTTATTCATTTTAAAAAAAAATAGTTGCAGGTATGTGGCCTTGTTTAGACACTTTATCAGTTTCTGCAGATTAAAAACCATTCAATGTCTCTCGTTTGTGTGAGAAGACCGAGTCAAATAATATATCGAAAAATTTATTCCAAAAAAAAAAAAAAAAAAAAAAAGAAAAAAATAAATAAAAAAGGAAAAGGTGAAAAATTATGTTAAACAAAACAAACGAGTCCCCTCTTTTGATGACTAATGAAACAACAGGAAACACTCGGAGACCTTCAGAGGTGTGCGGGGTCCCAAAAATACCACCCAAAACATATCATCATCTCCAGTTTTTTTTTCGTGGGTGTGATAATTAGCCGTTAATTTGTCTACCATAAAATAGATCCTATTTCCCAGGTAACCCAGTACACCTTGTAAACAGCATAAGGTACAAGGTAAACACAAAATTGACATCATCTCCGCCTTAAAAAGTATAGGAAATATTTTTTTTTAAGGGAGTGAAAGTTTATAGATGATCAACAACTAGATAATCACTTTCAAGCACTCAATAAACCAAAATAGAAAGTTGAGGTTAAAAAAAAAAAATTGGCCCCGGTTTCTTATATTATGTTTTTATGATAATTAATATAACGAGTCGCTCTTATTAAAATGTTGCCAAAATGAAACTTGACGATGATAATAATATGATTTCTGTGAGTCATCCACAATTTGTTAGATGTTGACTCTATGAATGGATGGTTTGTGCGATCTATTGATTACAGTATTTATGAAAGAAGATGATAGTTCATTATTATTATTATTATCTCTTTATCTATGAGAGAACTAATTTTAAAATCAGCAATGAGCACCAAATAAATGTAAATAAAAGAAAGATGGAGAGAAAAATGATTCTTATCTTCTATTGTATACCTGTGATAGCATTTTTATATTTAAAACTGTATGATTCACTTTCACATGATACGTGCTTGAAGAACTTACTTGAGACAAATTCTCATAGATTTGCTCACGCAAAAACATAACAGGCCAGATATGCATGTGCAGAGCAATTCCTCCGCCAAATAGCCTTCAACAGTCATGTGGTCACATCCCTCGTGATGACGCATGGTAACTTAGTAACTGGCTCTAAACTATCGGAACAATGGCGGACGCCCTTATGAAATATTTCTCCGACAAGCATAAAAGTGTATCCAGAGGGAAAAAAAACCCATTATAAATAGGATCGATCTCGATCATGTTTTGACTTTTATACATTCTGATCACAAGACATATGAAAAGTTCTGGCCAGTATGAAGAATAAAAAGTACCAATTTTCTTTGATTAGAACCAGGCTAGGCTGCCCGCCGTTGCTGGGCGACGCGACATCAGACTAGTGATTCCAATTTCAAGCGACCCACTTGACCTACTGACACCTATCTGGCCGCCCCCATTCATCAAATTTCGACTTACTTTTGAACTTGTAAAATAAATCTTTATATTATTTGATGATTCACTTTGACGGAAATTGAAAATTTATCTTTCACCAATATTGCTGAAAGGTGTGTTTATCCATTACTGAAATTGGATTCAGTAGTCTGATGTCACGCCGCCCGGCAACGGCGGCCATCTTGGTTCTAAACAAAGAAAATCATTACTTTTTATTCTTCAAGCTGGCTAGAACATTTCATATGCCTTGTGATCAGAATGTATAAAAGTCAAAACAAGATAATATTTATGTCTTTCTCCTCTGGATACACTTTTATGCTCGTCGGAGAAATATTTCATAAGGGTGTCCGCCATTGTTCCGATAGTTTAGAGCCAATTACTAAGTTACCATGCGTCATTAGGAAGGAAGTGACGCTACGACTATTGAATTCTATTCGTGGGTCAAATTGTCCCACTTCAAGCACGTCTCTCAATAACACCTGGAAATTCTGTAATAATAATAATAATATTATTATTATACTATTTGAGTCAATCAGCTCTTGACAGGAACTCTATGAGTACGGCTGTCTGTGGCTCATGGTGTAGCATCCTATTAATTTTGTAACGCGTTAAATAAAAAAAATATTTTAAAAATCTTTTTAAAAATTTTTTTATTGAGCTTTTATATAGGGCAATATCCACTAAATGTGCTCAAAGCGCTTTACAAGGGGTCCCTGGTCAACAACAACATTTAACATTTAGGACGAGACATGACGATGTCAGGCGATATTATAATTTTTTTTCCGGACAAAGACAACGCTGTTGAAGGTCAGGTACTCATTTTACACCTGAGTACGGTGAGAGAATGTGAGTAAAGAGCCTTTTCCAAGGACTCAACTATGCGCCGAGCGAGGCTCGAACTCAGGACCTTCCGATCCGAAAGCGAGTGTCATACCACTAGACCACATAAACGCATGACGCTGACCAAAAAATGACATCAAAATGCCAGTATTTTGCCACAAAAGAAAACAAATCGTATTCAACAGTTCAACCAATGAAATAACGTTTCCTTGAGCTCTACTAACGACAACTCACTAGACGCCGGTCCTAGAGGGTTCTTGTGTCAGGCTATATGTTAACGATGGCTACGATATGTGTGGGCGTGTGTGATTTATCACTATTAACCAATTGGCCAGAAAAGTCGTCCTTCAAATATCGATCGTTTTATATATTTTTGCCGAGATGAGGTTCATTTAAACCGATCGATATTTGAAGGACGAGTTTTCTGGCCAAATTTGTAAATAAGTGTTTTTTTCAAGAGGACCTACGTCAGTTTTCAATAACTGTCGTATTATCTTTTATACATCATGACATGCTTATCGTATTATTTCAAAGATGTAGTCAACATCAAAATAAATCATCTATGGAGATAATATAATCACGAGAGAACGCATCAGTTTGGTGATAAAAAGTGAATACACACACTGCCGTAAGCTAGAAAAACACAAGTTTAAAAATTTTGCCAGAAAAAGGGAAGTCTCACATTTGAAAGTTTTTGCTAAGACGAGGGTCATTTCAATCGATCGCGTGAAAGAAAGAGAGGAAGAGAGAGAGAGAGAGAGAGAGAGAGAGAGAGAGAGAGAGAGAGAGAGAGAGAGAAAGAGAGAGAGAGAGAAAGAAAGAAAGAAAGAAAGAAAGAGAGAGAGAGAGAGAGAGAGAGAGAGAGAGAGAGAGAGAGAGAGAAATAAGTAGGAGTGAAATATCTGGTCAATGTTATAGTTATCATTTAAAGTTATAACAAGTGTAACTAAATGGCAAATTGCCATATATATGGACAATAAAGATCTATTATTATTATTATTATTATTATTATTATTATTATTATTATTATTATTATTATTATTATTATTATTATTATTATTATTATATATTATTATTATTATTATTATTATTATTATTATTATTATATTATTATTATTATTATTATTATTATTATTATTATTATTATTATTATTATTATTATTATTATTATTATTATTATTATTATTATTATTATTATCATTATTATTATTATTATTTAGAAGACGAGTTTTCTGGCCAAATGTCTAAATATGTGTTTTTCAAAAGTACGGCGACGTAGACAAATAGGTCGTTAAAAAAATAAAATGGAATAATAAATGCATTGATAAATCAGTGGCGCAAATGACGTATTTATGGCGAGAAGTATTGACTCAAATTACGTAAATGACGTATTTATGGCGAGAAGTATTGACTCAAATTACGTAAATGACGTATTTATGGCGAGAAGTATTGACTCAAATTACGTAAATGACGTATTTATGGCGAGAAGTATTGACTCAAATTACGTAAATGACGTATTTATGGCGAGAAGTATTGACTCAAATTACGTAAATGACGTATTTATGGCGAGAAATATTGACTCAAATTACGTAAAGGACGTCTTGATGACCCCTGGATATATATATATATATATATATATATATATATATATATATATATATATATAATATATATATATATATAATAGATAGAATGAAGATGACGTTACTCAGACCTTTGTTATTGCTTTTTGCCATCCGCGTTTATGAGTAATTCTCACTTAACTGTATTAGCCTGACTATAAACGTTCATGGATACACATAGTTTTGTGTGTTGGCCCGTTATACTTCCGGATGGCAATGTTATGAGCTTCTTAGCCAAGCGCATACTGTCTATATATAATTTTAATATTTACCACAATGTTGGAGTCAGTCTGGTAAATATTAAAATAATGATTCGCTCCATTGCTACATGTCGAGCACTATCCGTACCATATTTGTATCAAACACGATTCAATATATAAATATATAAGTATTTTTTGTTTACTTGAAAAAGGCCAAAGGCAGAAACGTCGTTTGTTTTGTGTTGTTCATGCATGAGTCAGATTTACTCCCTTTATCTGTATCTCCATTTTATGGACTCATTTAGGCACCTCTATTTATTACTTCATCTTATAATAGAACTGTTGTCAGTAGTTCATCTGGAAGACAAACAGATGATGGCTGGCGACACATAGGACAATACTGAGAAACTCTAATTTTTAAAAGCAAATAACACGGTGCTTGCAACACATTTAGGTTATAATATCAGCGTCAGTAAAAAAAAAAGAAGAAAGTGGGATAGTAAAAACTTTTAGAATTACAATTAGAGCTCCTAAGAAAAAGTAAGACAAAGGGGAACTGGGAACAAAAAGAGGTCAGATGTAGATTCCAAGAGCATACCACCAATGTACTTAGTTTGAGATCACCTATAAGTTTCATTTCGACACAAGCACAACGCGGAATTCACGACAAACTCTAAAACAACCATTTTTTTCATTTTGGCAGAAAATACGTTTACCTCCATTACAGATTAATTAAAATAGTGCGGCTATGTGGTCTTGTGGTATGACACTCGCTTTCGGCTCAGAAGGTCCTGGGTTCGAGCCTCGCTTGGCGCATGGTTGAGTCCTTGGAAAAAAAAGGGCTCTTCATCCACATTCTCTCATCGTACTCAGGTGTAAAATGAGTACCTGGACGTTAACAGCGTTGGCTCTGTCCTAAAAAATTGTAATATCGCCTAACAGCTAAATGTTACCTCCCAAGTGTTGCTGTTGACTAGGGACCACTTGTAAAGCGCTTTGAGCACGTTTAGTGGATATTGCGCAATATAAAAGCTCAATTTTTTAAAAAATGTGTGTGGGTGGGTGTTGTTTATCAATATTAACCAGTTAACGAACTGCCTCGCGAGGTACCTGGTTTGATAGTTTTTGCCAAGATGAGGGCCATTGACGTAAATGGTTTCTTCGTCATAGGGAGGGAGCGCTTAATCTTATAATGGAACTGTTGTCATTAGTTTCATCTGGCAGACAGATAGATGATGACTGACGACACTAAAAGGACGGAAACTCACAAGCTCTTAAACAACACATTTTTTTTTTCATTTTGGCAGAAAAAACTTTTACCTCTATAACCGATCAATTTAAATTAATGATTCTGGACGTCCCCCCAAAAAATAAAAAATAAATAAAGTAAACTTAAGAACAATTCCTCTCAGTTATTGAAATATTTTTTTCAAGTTGTGAGTAATTTTAATCGATCGATATTTAAATTAAATTTTTTTTTGGTCAAACTGAAAAAAAGTGTATTTAAGGGAAATGGTCAGTGAAAGACATTTAGGATGCCCTAATTAGATCTTTAAATCTCCATTTTTAATGGAAATGGTCAGTGAAAGACATTTAGAATGCCCTAATAAGATTTTTAAATCTCTCATTATGATTATCATTTATAGGTATGGATGTGGCTATATGCTTGAGACCATGTAATCTAAATGGCTTCTGTGGATTTGACAGTAATGTTATTTTTTAAAAAACAAGCGTTAAATTGTAGTTAAATATAAAAATAAAAGAGAACATAGAAAAATTCTACAAACAAATCAACACTTCACCCTCCTTCCCAATCAACTGGTAATTGATCTTGTGGTATGACTCTATCCTTCGGATCAGAAGGTCCAGGTTTAAAACCCGCTCTGAGCGGCGCATAGTTGTTGACTCCTTGGAAAAGGCACTTTACTCACATTCTCTCACAGGACTCAGGTGTAAAATGAGTACCTGACTGTTAACAACGTTGTCTCTGTCGGGATAAAATGTGTATTATCACCTAATAGGCGTTCTGTTTCTCCTACATACATGTGAAGCATTGCTGTTGGCTAGATAGATAGCCCTTGAAAAGCGCTTTGGGAACGTTTAGTGGATAATGTACCTACTGTATAGATAGTTCGAAGATGACGTCACTCAGGTCTTTGTTATTTTTTTGCCATCTGTGTTTTATGAGTAATGCTCACTGAACTGTATTAACCTGACTTTAAACGTTCATGGATACACACAGTTTTATGTGTTTGTCCGTTATACTTCCGGATGGCAATGTTATGAGCTTCTTAGCCAAGCGCATACTATATAACATTGCCATCCGGAGGTATAACGGACCAACACACAAAACTGTGTGTATCCATGAACGTTTATAGTCGGGTTAATACAGTTCAGTGAACATTACTCATAAACGCGGATGGCAAAAAACAATAACAAGGACCTGTGTGACGTCATCATCGAACAATCTATAAATGCCCCAGTTTAATTCTTATCCCTCTGTGTAGAAATTCAAATTTCACCATCGGGTCCGTCTGAACATAATTATACTTATAATTATAATTGAGCATTATATAGCACAATATCCACTAAATGTGCTCAAAGCGCTTTACAAGAGGTCCCTAGCCTTACAGCAACACTTAACATGTATTACGGGACATGACGCTTGTTAGGCGATATTTCAATTTTTCGGACAAAGACAACGCTGTTACCGGCCAGGTAATCATTTTACTCATCTGAGTACGGTGAAAGAATGTGAGTAAAGAACCTTTTCCAAGGACTCAACTATGCGCCGAGCGCAAGGCTCGAACCCAGGACCTTGCGATCCGAAAGCGAGTGTCATACCACTAGACCACATAGCCGCACATAATACCAAATCGAGGCGACGGATCACATTTTTAATGTAGAATCAACGATAAAAATCACGACATTCCCTCCCATTACCTGAGTGTTGGAATTACTTTCCATCTAATTTCAGATCTCGGATAGCATTTTGGTAAACAAGGTTGATTTACGAGTGTTCTAATCTACTTGAAATAGCCAGCAACCACGCTCGTGAGGTAAGTTTTATTTCTCCTTTATTCTGGAATAAGCGGGTGGTTGGATGGGAGCATCACCCTTGAATCATATACCTATGATGTTCGCATGGGTGTACGATCCGATCGTGATGTCGTTTCTTCTTCTCTTTACTAGCCTATCCTGCTTCTTTGGTTTGTGATTGTATTTTTGACAGGGGATATTTTTTTTCTGTAAATCTTCTGCCTGTTTGTTCTTGGTTATTTATAATTTAGCTTATATCTTTAGGTTATGATTTTGATTTACATTTGTACTATTTTTGTTAGATTGCTTGTTTTTTTGTTTCAGCGGTCTCTCATATAACCTCATTTGTGTTGGAAGAGACCTAAAGCAATAAACAAACCAAAAAAATTCTGGAATAATCTTTTACAGTTAGTTGTCCTAAGATCCGGCTTTCTATCCCGGATTCTGTAGTGGCAAGAAGACTACGACAGCATCATCTAAAGAACAGCACTTTCCACTGTAGCTAACTTGGACCCATTGACCCGAATCTTTGCTGGGTTGCCAGATGGCCAGAAATAAAACCCCCACCATATTCGGCTGTTAGTGTGTTAATTAAGAACTAGCATTTTTAAAAATTGAGCTTTTATATAGCGCAATATCCACTAAACGTGCTC
>NC_088365.1:18508263-18510763 GCF_034508935.2 Berghia stephanieae | reverse complement strand
GATCAACTTCTACAATATTGTTTCAAGCGTGAGCTCTCATCAGCAAGTGATGAGAGCTAACGCTTGAAACAATATTGTAGAAGTCAAATAATCATAATTATACTTGAAATGTGTATATATATATATATATTATATATATATTATATATATATATATATATATACATATATTTATATATATATATATATATATATATATATATATTATATATATATATATATAAGGTCACTCACCGATCCAAAAAAAAACAAACAAAAACGTGAGTGACGTTATCTATTTATTTTTATATGCTCTAACCAACATTATCGAGCACTCTCGTACCTACAAGTAACCACGTACACTCATATATATATATATATATATATATATATATATATATATATATATATATATATATATATATTATATATTTAAACTTCATCATTGAAAAATCGCTTTTCATTGACTGTCTTGGAAGACAGACCTACAAAGGTCCCTTTAATGCAATCAGTCTCAATTAAAACAAAACAAACAAAAACGACAAATAATGAAACATAACAAAACAAAATATAACAAACAAAATAATCCCAACAGTTTTTGTAACAATTATCTTTTTATGAATTAAATAACAAAAACAAAACAAAACCCAACAATAACAAAAGTGACAACCAAGTAAGACATATTATGGCCTTTAGTATATGTCGTGGAAACGGTGTAAAGTTGAGTCCTTGGTAAAGGCTCTTTCTTATGTAATCCGATGTAAAATGAGCATCCCGCCGGTAGTAATTGTTGTTTTGTTTCCGTCGACAAAAAATTGCAGCACTTAACAGATTTCATGTCTTATCCTGTATATTAATTAAGCTTTGCTGTTGACATGAAGCTTAGTGTAAAGCACTTTGAGCACATCTAATTTATACTGCACGATTGAAAAGTCAGTGGGTTTTTTTCTTCCTCAGAACAAGAAGTAAAAGAAGTCCATACTGACCAAGAGATGACATAATGTTATCTTTCTTGCCCTGAGTCATTGATATAATACCTGCTAAGATATACGTGGAAAACCTGTTTTATACGAGCTATAAGCAAACGATAACCAATTTTATGGTTTATTGTGCTTTGATTGATGGGGCGGACAGAACTAATTTACTTTCTGATTGATTATCATAAAAGTACTGACTCAAGTCTATTCTATTTAATGTTAGTTTTTGTTTGTTTATTATGTTTTTTTTTTTCGAATGTGGAAAGAGGTAAAGTCAAAAACAGACGAGTTCTTACGTGGATCAGAATCAAACCATCTGTACTTCATAGTATATCCCGGCTCATCCAACCGGAAGCCTGCTCGGTGATAAACATCCGGTCCTGGGATATTGTCTGTCAGTGAATACAGTACCAAGGAAGAACTAGATAAAGTGTTCTAATAGATAGAACGAGATTGACGACAGTCAGGCCTTTGTTATTGTTTTTAGCCACCCATTTCTATGAGCAGTTCTCACGAAATTGTATTAATCAGAATATAAACGTTTAATATTACACATCGTTTTGTGTTTTGGTACGTTATATCCGACTAGTTTTCTAACTAAACGCAATGCATCAATAGTAAATCATTAATCATGCTAAAGTTAACAATCATTGTAAATTAACAATAAATACTATAACCGCTGCTGAGATGCTACAATCGCCACCACCACCACCATTACAGCAACAACAATAACATCAACAACTATCGCTAGTACTATACTACTACTACTACTACTACTACTACTACTACTACTACTACTACTACTACTACTACTACTACTACTACTACTACTTCTACAACTATCACCGCTGCTATGACCACTACTGCTAATACCATTGCCACTACAACTAACACAACTACGACTACTACCACCTCCACAATTACTGTTGCTGTCACTTTGTGATCTTATAGCATGACACCTGGAGGTCCCTGGTTCGAGTCCCATTACTGAGGACTCAAATATGAGTCCACGGAAAGCCCTTTACTCACATTGTCTCACAAAGGAGTTAATTAAGTAACTGGTCGGCAACAGCTTTGCCATGTCGAAATTAAAGAATAGGGAATGGGATTAGTGGAAGAGTAGCGTCCCTTGATTGGACGTCACCTTACAGAGAGAACGTCGACATGGTTTTGCGCATGCGTCTCTCTCGTCCTCGCTTTCGGTCTCATGCCGCTTTCACCGGAAGCGAGGACGAGAGACGAATGCGCAAATCCATAGTGACGTTCTCTCTCTAATAACTTCTCCGCCCGTGACGTCCAATCAGGGGACGCTACTCTTCCGCTAATCTCATTCCCTATAGGGCCTTAAACGTGTCTCGCTTCATCCAACTAGATAGTTGGGTTTTGCTGTTGGACTTGGCACCACTTGTATAACACTTTGACCACATTTAGTGGATAAAGCGCATTATGCATGATGGCTCAAGTTCTGTTTACGACGACAACAACGGCGACGACCACCACCACCACCACCACAACCACAACCATCATCACTTTTTACTTTTTGTA
>NC_088365.1:18430763-18500763 GCF_034508935.2 Berghia stephanieae | reverse complement strand
TAAGGTCAATTTAGGACTGAGTATTCCACCTAGCAGATTTTTTTTAGTATTAAGTTGACTCAACGGGTGATAGAATTAGGTTGAAATGTTAAAAAATAAAAAGGATTGCAAGTTACTCGTATATCAGTCTGTAAAATAAATAGTTTTATAATTTTTAGATGTGCCAGTAATAGGATTCAATAGTCTGATGTCACATCCGCCCAGAAACGGCGAGCAGCTTGGTTCTAAACAAAGAAAATCATTACTTTTTATTCTTCATGCTGCTAGAACTTTTTCACATGTCATGAGATCAGAATGTATAAAAGTCAAAACATAATCAGATTTATAATTTTTTTCTCATCTGGATACACTTTTATGCACGGTGGAGAATTATTTCATAAGCGCGTCCGCCATTGATTCGATAGTTTAGAACCAGTTACTATGTTACCATGTGTCATTAAGAGGGAACTGACGTCACGACTGTTGAATCCTATTCTGTGCTCGAAGATAAAAATTTAACATTGGCAGTACGGAACAATGTTGATCCAACATTGGGACAGCGTGGCTCAGCGGTACGGTCTTTGCTTCCTACCCGAAAGGTATCGAGTTCGATCACCCGTCGCTACGCTGTGTGGCCTTGAGCAAGTCACCTCGCCTTAGCTCAAGTTGCGGCGCTGCACTGCGGCTGACGCCTGAGTTATTCCAGTCTTCCTTTGGAATAGACCCTAGATACAAATTTCCCCAATGGGATGAATAAAGTGATTTTTATTATTTTATTTTTCATTTTATTATTTTTTAGAAAAGATGATAAATTAAATGCAAACAATAATGTTTTCTCTATGACGTAAAATGAGAAGCTACGTCAACGTCTACATACTTGTGAATTTTTTATCAGCAGAATGTTTTAAAGAAATGGTTCGACATTTTCCCCACAGTAAATCGCCACCCGTGTTGTATTTGTTGGGGCCTGGCTTTCCATTTCCTTTGTTTATCCCTGTTAGGAAAATAATGATATGGTAATAAAACGAGATTAAATTAGATTTAAATTCCGCTTTTATATAGCGCAATATCCGTTAAACGTGCTCAAAGCGCTTTACAAGGGGTCCCTGACCAACAGCAACGTTTAACATGTAGGACGGGAGATGACGCCTGTTAGGCGATATTACAATTTTGTTCGGACAGAAACAACGCTGTTAACGGCCAGGTACTCATTTTACACCTGAGTACGGTGAGAGAATGTGAATAAAGAGCCTTCTCCAAGGACTCAACTATGCGCCGAGCGAGGCTCGAACCCAGGACCTTCAGATCCGAAAGCGAGTGTCATACCACAAGACCACGTAGCATAAAACGAGATAATGACTAAGGTCTGAATGGGGTAGGTAGGAGACATAAGCCAACTAACAGGTTAAAAAAACAAAAACAAAACTAAAAAGATAAATCTAAAAATAAAAATAAATAAAGCATCATCATCACACCATTTATCATCTTATCATCGTCATCACCATTGTTCTAAAATCATCAGCCTCGTTATTTAAAACAAAACAAAACATTATCATCATTATCATTATCATCATCATCATCATCATCATCAACATCAATAGCTCAAACAACTGCCATGAACAGCAATTACCATAACCATAACATCTAACAGAACAAAATCTAAAATTCAAACTTAATCGAATACTACAACTACTACTAATACTACTACTACTACTACTACTACTACTACTACTACTACTACTACTACTACTACTACTACTACTACTACTACTACTACTACTACTACTACTACTACTACTACTACTACTACACTACTACTACTACTACTACTATTGACTACTACTACTACTACTACTACTACTACTACTACTACTACTACTACTACTACTACTACTACTACTACTATCTACTACTCTACTACTACTACTACTACTACTACTACTACTACTACTACTACTACTACTACATACTACTACACTACTACTACTACTACTACTACTACTACTACTACTACTAACTACTACTACTACCACTACTACTACTACTACTACTACTACTTCTACTACTTATACTACTACTACTACTACTACTACTACTACATACTACTACTACTACTACTATACTACTACTACTACTCTACTACTACTACTACTACTACTACTACTACTTACTACTACTTCTTCTTACTTACTACTACTACTACTACTACTACTACTACTACTACTACTTACTACTACTACTACTACTACTAACTACTACTATACTACTACTACTACTATATACTACTACTACTACTACTTACTATACTACTATACTTACTACTATCTCATCTACTACTACTACTACTTACTACTACTACTACTAACTACTACTACTACTACTACTACTATACTACTACTTACTACTACTACTACTACTACTACTACACTACTACTACTACTACTACTCACTACTCACTACTATATACTATACTATACACTACACTAACTACTACTATACAACTACTATACCACATATACTACTCTCTACTACTACGAACACACATATCCAATTCAAAACTCACATAAATACTTGACGTCCGTTCCGCCAAGTGAATACACTGGGCTTTGCTTTAGGATAAGGTTAAAATTCGGATCGTATTGCGGACCAGGAGTTGGATAGCCTGCATAAAAAGAAGAAAACAATCAAAAACACATTCTGTATTTAACAGACAAGATCGTATATCCCTCATTTCGGCCTTTAGAAGTACCGCAAGATTGGTGGGTTAGTTGCATGAAGTGAAAATGAACATAAAGTAGTTATGAAAAGTGAGGTGGATATAGATAATAATGTAATCGTTACTTCTCCATTCACCTACTGCCTCACTCTCACTCTATCCCATGACCGGTTGGTCGTTGGGGGGACTCTCGGGATACAGACTTCACGATTCGACGCCACTCATCACGGTCTTGGGCCTTCCTCATTAGATTGTTCCACGTCAATCCTGTCCAATCTTTAATGTTATCCTGCCACGCTTTCCTATGTCTTCCTCTTCTTCGGCAGCCTTATTCTACTGTGCCCTGCAATATTGTCTTGCATAAGCTTTCGTGTCTTACGAGGTGACCAAACCAAGACAATTTCCTTCTCTTTACCATTGCAAGTAGTGGTTCTTGCCTTCCTGTCAGTTCTTTTACTTCGTCCATAACACTTACTGTCTACATTGACTAAATAAACGAAGGACCGCTAAGAAGGACTTTCGCCCGTATCGATCTTCTTCAACAAGCCACCAAGTCTCATCCCAAAGATTTCTGTCTCCACTCTTCTTCTTCTTCTTCTTCTTCTTCTTCTTCTTCTTCTTCTTCTTCTTCTTCTTCTCCTCCTTCTCCTCCTCCTCCTCCTCCTCCTCCTCCTCCTCCTCCTTTCCACTCCTCCGACTGTACTTTACGATAAATGAAATACTTGGCCCTGACATGAATACATAGTCCGTTGTAGTGAGGAGCTGTACCCGAAGTTCCACTTTTGAGAGTTTTTGCTAGAAGAGGGTCATTTAAATCTTCTTATCATCGGCGGCTATGTGGTCTAGTGGTATGACACTCGCTTTCGGATCGGAAGGTCCTGGGTTCCAGCCTCGCGCTCGGCGCATAGTTGAGTCCTTGGAAAAGGCTCTTTACTCACATTCTCCCACCGTACTCAGGTGTAAAATGAGTACCTGGCCGTTAACAGCGTTGTCTTTGTCCGAAAAATTGTAATATCGCCTAACAGACGTCATGTCCCGTCCTACATGTTAAATGTTGCTGTTGACCAGGGACCCTTTGTAAAGCGCTTTGAGCACATTTAATGGATATTGCGCTATATAAAGCTCAATTTTTAATATATTTTGTTCAAAATCGATCGATATTTGAAGGAAGAGTTTTCTGACTAAATTTTTTAAAATACGAATTGTTCCTCGAGTCCGACAGTTAACTGGATGAAAGATCAGAAATTTTCAATGTTAGTAGCCTACTCGTAACTTGCTCTCATTAGTCTATTAGTCTCAATATAACTTACTTTGTATAAATTGTCATGATTTTTGTTGTTATATTCTCTATCTTAAACATTCAAATCACCCCTATACGAAAACGTTGTGGTCCCAAGTAAACTCTACTATCAAAATACTTTTACAAATTAATGACTGGATATGTTAATGTTTCTCCTACAAAATAAATTTGAGTTTTTTAAAAAAGCAATTGATCTTTGACTTACGGTGCCATTTTTGTAAATTATACAAACAGTAACTCTCAATCTTTTTAAAAAGCAGTCGGATTTCAAGGATTATCATTCTGATTCTGATCGTCTTCACGGAATGGATACAAAGACTCCATCAAAAAAAAGTTTGTGTTTATTATTTAAGTTTAAGTTTAGATAATATTGTGGTAACACCTGTCGAGAAAGGAAAATGTGCGATTACAATATGTATAGATACTGCCACACGCTGGAAACAAAACAAAACAAAACACAAATTTAAGATGTTGCCCAGAAAACTCGTTCTTCAAATATCGATCGATTAAAATTAAAATGACTCTCATCTTGACAAAAAAAAACTCACAAAACTGGGACTTCGCGAAGTCCCAGGTTTGAGAGTTTTTGCAAAGATAAGGTTCATTTTAATCTTTCGATATTTATTGAAGGACGGGTTTTCTGGCCAAAGTTTTAGATACTTGTATTTCTAGAGTACAGCAGTACAGTCAGACTCCAAAGACCCCCCGCATTCTTCAATAATTGAATGTTTATTTTAGTTTCAAATACTCGAGGTTTTAGATTTAATTAGTGCGTCGAAATGCTGAGGCACGCACACGTTACCAAACAGTTATCATGGGTGAGTGATGCTTTGATCGGTGGAGCGTGAAGGTCGTAGTTAATTGGATTCAACAGACTGATGGATACGCTTTTATGCTCGTCGGAGAAATATTTCAAGGGCGTCCGCCATTGTTCCGATAGTTTAGAGCCAGGTACTGAGATACCATGCGTCATTACGAGGGAAGTGACGTTACGACTGTTTAAGCGTATTATTAGATTAATATTCTTAACAACTCACGTTTACCCAACTTCAGCTTATTCTTTCCCAATAGTTTTCTTTCTATTTTGTTTGTTTGTTTGTTGTTGCTGTTGTGTTGTTATTGTCGTTGTCTTCGATGTTGTTATTGTTGCCTCCTCCTCCTCCTCCTCCTCCTCCTCCTCCTCCTCCTCCTCCTCCTACTCCTTGTTCATCTTCTTCTCCTCCTTTTACTTCTTTATCCCCTCCTCCTCTTCTTCCTCAAACTCTCTTTCTTCACACCTTCTCCTCTCCACGAGGATAAAAAAGATCTCACAAATACCACGGCCCCAATCGATTGATTTTTTTTTACCCCTCTGTTCACCCAAACATGTTTGGGCGAGAGTACCCTATATCAAATGTAATGGAATGAACGTAAAGACAGTGTAACACTCCATCGAAAATGACAGCAATATATTGTTACTGTCAATTTAAAATAACATAAAGAATTATAAACTCCGACTCTATTGGTGATTTTGACTCTAAAGGTCTACCCTCCAGCACGGTTTCCTCCAACCCCTTAGGACATGCAAAAAAGTTCGAGGAAACCGTAACTTGCCGTAACGACTTGATGGGGTGGGGGAAAGGGGGGGGGGGGGGGGGAAAGGGGGGGGGGAGGGGCAATGAGGCTCGGAAGTATAGACTTTGCTACCCCCACAAAAGATATTTAGTTCGATTTCCATTGAGTTATATGGCCTTCAGCAAGCCACTTCTCCTTATCTCAATTTGCGGCTCTACGTTGCGACTGACAAATGGCTTATTCCAGTCTTCCCTTGGAATAGGCCCTTAGTCACGTTTCCGCTTGAAGATGAAAAAAAAGGGAACTGTATTATTTATTTATTTCATTGATATGTTGAGGGATGTTAATTTATAATATGACATATTGCAAACTGTTTGTTTGTGTGTGTGTGTGGGGGGGGGGGGATTCCGTCATTTACCGTCGTAGCCAATCATGGTGCGTGACATTGAAAAATAGAATGAACGGCGAAGTGTAAAGAATAAGCGGAGAGGTGTCGGTTATGCGAAACGGCGATGGGGTGCGTAAGTGGCTGTGTGTGTGTCTGCATACACATCATATTGTATACACACACATGCAGTGCAGATAGATACACACGATAAACACATACGCAACTGCCAATGCCATTGTAAATCATCAGTGGTCGAAATCACTTGGTGCAGTAAAAGAAAAATTAATTAATTTTTAAAACAGTTGGCTGGGTGAAATTAGTTCGAGGAAACCGTGATCGAGGCAAAAATTAGTTTGAAGATGGAATGAATTATAACAAGGAATAATAAGGAAAATATTCGGGACATTCGAATGAGTTCGAGGAAACCGTGTATTCGAGGAAACCGTGTGTTCGAGGAAACCGTGTGTTCGAGGAAACCGTGTATTCAAGGAAACCGTGTGTTCGAGGAAACCGTGTGTTCGAGGAAACCGTGTGTTCGAGGAAACCGTGTGTTCGAGGAAACCGTGTATTCAAGGAAACCGTGTGTTCGAGGAAACCGTGTGTTCGAGGAAACCGTGCCGGAATGTATAACCTTTTATTAAATAAAATTATCAGCTTTATATATACAGCTTCTTATTATTTACTGGAACCTTTTCGTTTGTAGGGGAGCAGAGTGGCCGAGTGATTAATGCATTGCACTGTGACCTGGAATTTCTCAGGTTCGAGTCCCGCTTCAGGCACTTTCGTTTTTTCCCTTGGGCAAGATTATTATTAACCCCCAATTTGCTCACTTAGACAACATGGGTGATTCCTGTTGACATCTTGCTTGATGAATTATCTATAATATTCCTTCGTGGAATGCCTAGGCGACGGGATCGTATGATGCCGTGACGGCAGGGCGTATTTTTTTGTGCTTTCCTTTGTATAGATTAAACATAAGCTTACCTAGACTTGAAAGTGGTTTTTCCCCAGGTGGGGGAACATAGTTTCCCATAGCATCTCGGTTCTCTGTGTGAAGATTGATATATTTTATTGATACATCAGAGTAAAAAACATAAACAAAGCACCTGCTCTTCCCATGTCGTAAGGCTGTATTTATTATTGTAATGACAGACTAAGGGTTACTCATTAACATTGGAGATCATAATCATAAACATACGATTTAAGCAGGCTTCTCTTTCTGCTTTTCATTGTTATGTACACTGTATAATATCATTTTCCTTCTTTCAATCATATCCTCGTTCTGTCTCTCTATCCACATTTTTGTTCTACCCAACTCTTTCATTCTTTCTTTCTTTCTTTCTCTCTCTTTCTCTCTCTCTCTCTCTCTCTCTCTCTCTCACACACACACACACACACACTCTCTTTCTTTCTTTCTCTCAACTTTGTTCTGTTTCTCTTTGTTTATCTCACATTTTCACACACACACACACACACACACACACGCATACAAACACAAACACACACACACATTTTGTTTATTCATTTGGCTTCGGAACACACCCCCCACACAACCCCCCCTCCCCCCCTGATTTTTAAGTGAAAAATTCTGATTTTTTAACATCTTATATCTGTTTTACTGGCACTATGGCGTGGCAGCTCTGCAATAATTCATCCCATAAATTTAGATATATTATATTATGTTTCTGATGGTAATGCCATTTTATCTCTTTTTGCGATATCCAAAACTTTTATGGATCACAGTTCTTGATTTATTATTGCTAGTGTTAGATATTGTCATACGCCATATTTAGTAGTCACAATTCAATTAATTGATTAATTTGGTTGGCGATAATGTCGCGGTTAATTTTAACTTAATGATTTCATGTCTTATTGATGGGTTATTTTTTGGTAATTATATGCGCAGAAGGCCTTTTCAATAAAATATTTAAAAGTACTTTCTATCCCCTCCCCCTCCCCCTTCTCGCCAATGAGTGCAGCCTGTGCCCAAGTAAAAGATTTGGAGACAAAGTCCTAAAAAAAAAAAAAAAAAAAAAAAAAAAAAAAAAAAAAAAAAAAAAAACAAACAAACCCGAAACAGACAAAAAATCTAATAAAAAAATAAAACAACAACAAAAAGCAATTCAAACAAACAAAAAACAAAACAACTTAATTATCTTACTTGGTTTAGGGGTTGGTATGACAACGTTCCGTACTTTACATTTTTTAGACTGGAGAAATTAAAAATAAAAACACTCATTGAGAACAACGCTATCTCGTAGGGTACTGCTAAATACCGGAATCATCGAAATCTAACGAAATCCATCAAAATCTACCAAAATCCACCAAAATCGGTTCGTACAAAGAAGGCCACAGTTACATGGACTTTGCTACGTTCAGAATGCTTACATGGAATGTCTTGAACGTCAAACCATTGGGGTTATTGCATGTTCCGATTTTGGGATCAGAGAATATAATAATAATAATATAATAAATAATAATAATAATATAATAATAATAATAAATATAATAATATAATAATAATAATAATAATAATAATAATATAATATTAATAATATAATGATTAATAATAATAATAATAACATAATAATAATAATAATAATAATAATAATAATAATAATAATAATAATAATAATAATAATAATAATGCTCAAAACTTATATAGCGCTATAACTCCGAGACACCAGACTCTAAGCGCTTAAATGACAAATTACTTTGACTGAAACATACTCATTCACACACACACAAGCACACGCATACACACACACACACACACACAACACAACACAAAACCAGACCTATCTTGATTCTCATACCATCTACTAAAGACGAAACAGATAAGATAAAATAAGATGTACTCCTGAATGGAAATTATTATAATGATTGATATGTTTTAAGCGAACGTTTTAAAATAGACAAAGATTCTTTTTCCCGAAGCAAGCGGACAACTTAAGGATGTTCTATTCTTCCAAAGCAGCAAAGGGGAATAAGCCAAATAATTAACCAGTTAACTGTCGTGTTCTGGAAAGACACGAATTTAACAATTTGGCCGGAAAACTCGTCCTTCAAATATCGGTCGATTTAAATGACCCCTCATCTTAGCAAAAACTCTCAAACATGGGGTCTCTATCACCTTGCGAGGTCCCAAGTTTGAGAGTTGTTTTTTTTTTTTTTTGCCAAGATGAGGGTCATTAATTTATATCGATCGATATTTGAAGGACGAGTTTTCTGGCAATTTTTGGAATACGTTGTCTTTCCAGAGTTAACTGATCAAATCATACCATCAGATAAACACACGTACCGTTCTCGCAGTCACGATTTCAGCTATTGTGGTGTCCGATAGCCCATCACCAAAGTTGATATTTTCCAAGGCCAGCCGTTCCTCTGAACTGAGCGCTACAGCTTGCGGGCCGGAGTTGGATCCTGGTGAATTGGATTGATTAATACTGCTGTTTTATTAATGAACACACTATATGTGCTATTTGGTTAACATTGCATATATTTGCCATCCGCGTTTATGAGTACTGCTCACTGAACTGTATTATCCCGACTATAAACGTTCATGGATACACACAGTTTTGTGTGTTGGTTCGTTATACTTCCGGATGGCAATGTTATGAGGTTCTTAGCCAAGCGCATACTATCTATACTGTGTTTTTAAAAACAACGGCAGAATAAGTCTGGTTTATCAATTATTTTCCTTTACACTTTGGCCAAAGAAACTATTTACTTCAAAAATCGATGAATTAAAATGAAGAAAAAATGTTTAACTCTCTCCTTACCGATCCTTTACAGTAGTTTCCCAAAATGGCAGGCTAACCCAGCAGAAACATTGTTCTTTTAAAACTCAAACAAGGCACTCTACAAAACAACGTTATGTTCTTATTAATCAAACAAAGATCATTCTTCAAAGTTTGTGATGTACAAAATAAATCTGACTAAGAAAAAAATGTCCAACAAATGTGACGATTTTGATGCAGGTTCGGAGAGGGTTAATGTAAGACTTCCAAGAAGTATCGAATCGAATGATTCTTGACACTTTGGAATGCTATTTCAATCGAACGATCTCGTTTAAAGAAGTAAATGTTTTCTGACCAAAATGTAAAGAATTTTTTTTTTTTTGTATTTTCAATTTATATAATATATAATATGTCACGGTTATTAATTCGTACAATAAGAAAAAGACAAATGGAATTTTTATGGCACCTAAATCGACAGAAATGTATTGAACATCTTGCTCCCACAGGAAGATTAGAAGGTAAAAAGAGTAAAGGTAGACCAAGAAAAACATATTTGAATAGTTTGAACAGCTGGGTGACAAAGAAAGAGAAGAGTAATATTAGTTTTCTGAGGTTATCTGATCAGAGAGATGAATGGCGTACCATGATCACCGATGTCTGGCACAGACTTGGTACTTGAAGAAGAAGAATATGTCAAAAATAAAAAATAAAACCTTAAAAATTAACGTATTTCTATGGTTTGTCACGAATCATGACCAATGGTCTTTTCATGTCACATAGCAGGTGTCGTCCATGACAAAGGTTCACATTGACTCGTCTGTTAATGAAGCAAGCAATGAATGCTGAATGTGGTCACTGATGTGGATGCATAAATCTGATCCTGGGCGTAATGTTAAGGTAATAGTAGTAGTAGCGTAATTGCTACACCTCCAACTGTATTTCGTCAACCCAGCTTCTAAAGTCTACCTCCGCCCTAAGGATTGTTTCGTAGCCACCTTCAAGTTTAGTGACTGGACAGTGGAGGACGATGTGATCGCTGATGTGATCGCTCTGGGACTGCCTGATATTTCTGGCAAGTTTCCATCTGCACATAGTTGATGCAGTTCTGCCATGTCCAGTTAAGAGGCGGTTTGAGGAAATCCAGTATTTCCTGGCGTTATTGAATGCAAGCACCCTTTTGGTTGGATCTTTAATGATGCTTCCTCCTTTTGGTGTTCCCCTGTTGCATATTTCTCTCCAGTCTTCCTCCACACTGAAGTCTGCCATTTTTGTTAGGTGGAAAGGTCTTCTCGATTTAAGTCTAGTTGTTGAAGGTGCTCCCTTTACGATTGATTTTATCGGAATGTTGTCTGTGGCTTCGTCAATTCTTGTATGCATCCTTTGATTAGCATCTTGTCGTCTTAGACTTGGTGGTGCAATGCCGCTCAGTGTTGGGAGCCATTGAGTTGGAGTTGACTTGAGATATCCTATTATAATTCTCATTGATTCTCTTAAGCGGATGTCAATGCGATTTACACGTGGGCTCCTCATCCAAACATGGGCACCGTATTCTCCCACAACACAGTGCCAATGTGTTAAGATGCTTTACATAAATCGCTGTGAATTAATGAAGTAGATTGTTCTGGGTACAGACAGTACTCGCTGAATTTTGGCTCTCGGGAGAATCCAATAAAGCGTACTCGATTCCGAGAGTGCCGAGACTCGTATTCATGGGAGGTAACCAATATATACTCGGTCAACCAGCTCCAGTCTGCCGTTTTGCATGCAGAGTGTGCTAGAATTAGGGGGTGTGTCTTTTTTACGAAACCCGCCGAAACCCGCCGAAACCCTGCGAAACCCGCCGAAACCCGCCGAAACCCGACGAAACCCGACGAATCCCGACAAAGTTATGGGAAGTAGGTGGCTGTGGGGAGTGAACCTAGAACTCAGGGAAGTGTACACCATTGGGGAGTGAACCTGGGACTGGGTTTCGGCGGGTTTCGTAAAAAAGAACCAGTGCTTTTTTACGAAACCCGCCGAAACCCGGCGAAACCCGACAATATCCAGCAAAGTTATGGGAAGTAGACAACTGTGGGGAGTGAACCCGATACTCAGGGAAGTGTACACCAGTCGGGAGTGAACCTGAGACTAAGGTTATCGGCCGGTTTCGGCGGGTTTCGTAAAAAAGAATTAGTGCTTTATTACGAAACCCGCCGAAACCCGCCGAAACCCGACAATATCCGGCAAAGTTATGGGAGTTTGGCAACAGTGGGGGGTGATCCTGGGAGTCAGGGAATTGCACACCAGTGGGGAGTTAACCTGGGACTGTGTAAAAAGGATATCAGTGGGAAAAAAACCTGGGACTAAAGGGAGATGGATACCATTGAAAGTTGAAGCCGGATATGGGAGTTGAGTACCAGAGGAGAATGAACCTGACACTATAGAAGGTGGGCGCCAGTGGGGAGTGAACCTGGGACTCAGGGAATTTCACACCAGTGGGGAGTTAACCTGGGACTCTGTAAAAAGGATATCAGTGGGAAATAAACCTGGGACTAAAGGGAGATGGATACTATCGAAAGTTGAAGCCGGATATGAGAGTTTGGTACCAGAGGAGAATGAACCTGACACTATAGGAGGTGGGCGCCAGTGAGGAGTGAACCTGGGACTATGTAAACAGGATATCAGTGGGAAATACACCTGGGACTAAAGGGAGGTGGATACCATTGGGAGTTGAAGCCGGATTTGGGAGTTGGGTACCAGAGGAGAGAAAAACCTGACACTATAGGAGGTGGGCGCCAGTGGGGAGTGAACCTGGGACTATGTAAAAAGGATATCGGAAATAAACCTGGGACTAAAGGGAGATGAATACCATTGAAATTGAAGCCGGATATGAGAGTTTGGTACCAGGGGAGAATGAACCTGACACTATAGGAGGTGGGCGCCAGTGGGGAGTGAACCTGGGACTATGTAAACTGGATATCAGTGGGAAATAAACCTGGGACTAAAGGGAGATGGATACCATTGAAAGTTGAAGCCGGATATGAGAGTTTGGTACCAGAGGAGAATGAACCTGACACTATAGGAGGTGGGCGCCAGTGAGGAGTGAACCTGGGACTATGTAAACAGGATATCAGTGGGAAATAAACCTGGGACTAAAGGGAGGTGGATACCATAATCATTGGGAGTTGAAGCCGGATTTGAGAGTTGGGTACCAGAGGAGAGAGAAACCTGACACTATAGGAGGTGGCCGCCAGTGGGGAGTGAACCTGGGACTATGTAAACAGGATATCAGTGGAAAATAAACCTGGGACTAAAGGGAGATGAATACCATTGAAAGTTGAAGCCGGATATGAGAGTTTGGTACCAGAGGAGAATGAACCTGACACTATAGGAGGTGGGCGCCAGTGGGGAGTGAACCTGGGACTATGTAAACAGGATATCATTGGGAAATAAACCTGGGACTAAAGGGAGATGGATACCATTGAAAGTTGAAGCCGGATATGAGAGTTTGGTACCAGAGGAGAATGAACCTGACACTATAGGAGGTGGGCGCCAGTGAGGAGTGAACCTGGGACTTTTTACATTGTCCCAGGTTCACTCCCCACTGGCGCCCACCCCCTATAGTGTCAGGTTCATTCTTCTCTGGTACCAAACTCTCATATCCGGCTTCAACTCCCAATGGTATCCATTTCCCTTTAGTCCCAGGTTTATTTCCTACTGATATCCTGTTTACAGAGTCCTAGGTTCACTCCCCACTGGCGCCCACCTCCTATAGTGTCAGGTTTCTCTCTCCTCTGGTACCCAACTCCCAAATCCGGCTTCAACTCCCAATGGTATCCACCTCCCTTTAGTCCCAGGTTTATTTCCCACTAATATCGTGTTTACATAGTCCCAGGTTCACTCCTCACTGGCGCCCACCTCCTATAGTGTCAGGTTCATTCTCCTCTGGTACCAAACTCTCATATCCGGCTTCAACTTTCAATGGTATCCATCTCCCTTTAGTCCCAGGTTTATTTCCCAATGATATCCTGTTTACATAGTCCCAGGTTCACTCCCCACTGGCGCCCACCTCCTAAAGTGTCAGGTTCATTCTCCTCTGGTACCAAACTCTCATATCCGGCTTCAACTTTCAATGGTATCCATCTCCCTTTAGTCCCAGGTTTATTTCCCACTGATATCCTGTTTACATAGTCCCAGGTTCACTCCCCACTGGCGCCCACCTCCTATAGTGTCAGGTTTCTCTCTCCTCTGGTACCCAACTCCCAAATCCGGCTTCAACTCCCAATGGTATCCACCTCCCTTTAGTCCCAGGTTTATTTCCCACTGATATCCTGTTTACATAGTCCCAGGTTCACTCCTCACTGGCGCCCACCTCCTATAGTGTCAGGTTCATTCTCCTCTGGTACCAAACTCTCATATCCGGCTTCAACTTTCAATGGTATCCATCTCCCTTTAGTCCCAGGTTTATTTCCCACTGATATCCTTTTTACAGAGTCCCAGGTTAACTCCCCACTGGTGTGAAATTCCCCGAGTTCCAGGTTCACTCCCCACTGGCGCCCACCTTCTATAGTGTCAGGTTCATTCTCCTCTGGTACTCAACTCCCATATCCGGCTTCAACTTTCAATGGTATCCATCTCCCTTTAGTCCCAGGTTTATTTACAACTGATATCCTTTTTACACAGTCCCAGGTTAACTCCCCACTGGTGTGCAATTCCCTGACTCCCAGGATCACCCCCCACTGTTGCCAAACTCCCATAACTTTGCCGGATATTGTCGGGTTTCGGCGGGTTTCGGCGGGTTTCGTAATAAAGCACTAATTCTTTTTTACGAAACCCGCCGAAACCGGCCGATAACCTTAGTCTCAGGTTCACTCCCGACTGGTGTACACTTCCCTGAGTATCGGGTTCACTCCCCACAGTTGTCTACTTCCCATAACTTTGCTGGATATTGTCGGGTTTCGCCGGGTTTCGGCGGGTTTCGGCGGGTTTCGTAAAAAAGCACAGCTTCTTTTTTACGAAACCCGCCGAAACCCAGTCCCAGGTTCACTCCCCAATGGTGTACACTTCCCTGAGTCCTAGGTTCACTCCCCACAGCCACCTACTTCCCATAACTTTGTCGGGATTCGTCGGGTTTCGTCGGGTTTCGGCGGGTTTCGGCGGGTTTCGGCGGGTTTCGCAGGGTTTCGGCGGGTTTCGGCGGGTTTCGTAAAAAAGACACACCGAGAATTAGGTGTTCTAGAATCCTACGAATACTGTATTCGAAGAGGTGTTCTGCTCTGAAAATGCAAATGTTAAAAATTTTGGTCGGAAATCTCTTCCTTCAAATACCGATCGAGCAGAAATACCAGGCTTGAGATTTTTTGACAAGTTGAGGGTAATTTTAATCCAGTGATATTTGAAAAACGATTTTCCTGGAATGATTTTTCAAAATGTCTATGCTTTAGAAAAAAAAGAGTACTGCAGTATATTAAAAACAATCGTTCTGTGTAGTCTGCTATGGAGATTAACTGTCTCCTTACCGACCATATTCATGATAATTTCCAGAAATGTTATACCTACCCAAACCAGAACATGACTTTTTACACTCACATTCATTAGAAATACATACCTACATACTAGATATGCATATTTTTTGCAGCATAACAAGCATTATAAATCAAAGATTTTTCTTAAAATGTTGTAATGTACAAAACATATCTGATTAAGAAACATGTTCATTGTATCGTAACATATGTGACGATTTTCCTGTAGTTGGTAAGGAGAGGGTTAAGCATAGTGAGAAGCACTGCTGGACATGGGAAATTGTAGAATACTACCATGTTGAGTCGCATGCAGACAAACACACACACACACACAAATATATAATATATATATATATATATATAT
The DNA here is from genome assembly GCF_034508935.2 of Berghia stephanieae. NCBI lineage: Eukaryota > Metazoa > Mollusca > Gastropoda > Nudibranchia > Aeolidiidae > Berghia > Berghia stephanieae. The sequence continues at coordinate 18,485,221 of NC_088365.1, read as the reverse complement.
ATATATATATATATAATATATATATATATATATATATATATATATAATTTTAATATTTACCACAATGTTGGAGTCAGTCGACATCGATGTTTCAGACCTTTTCAGCCATCGTCAGGACTGTGTGTTACATGAGTTTGGTTTGTTGTGTATTGTTGCCTGTTGAAGTGGTACTATTCGTACCATATTTGTATCCAACACGATTCAATATATATATATATATATATATATATATATATATATATATATATATATATATATATATATATATATATATACATACATACATATATATTCATATGTGTAGGAACTGCACGTAATTATGGACTTTATTCCACGGTGTAATGGACAATATTTAGAGTGGGATTGAGTGTATTTCCATTCTAACAATGTCCATAAATAAATAGGCTTATCAGACCGGCAAATAAGAACAGGTCGGGAGCAGACAACAGGGCTAGGGGCTTCGATGTGACAAATTCTAATTCATGAACGTTTATGAAGGTTATTTATATAGCGAATGTGTTACTTAGGTAATTTTCTCATTTTACCCAAGACCATTCAGTCACTGTGTGACGCATATGAAATAAAAAAAACCCCAAACAAAACAACAACAGCCCCCTCCCCCTAAAAACAAAACAAAACAAAACAACTAGCCTCTCTACCCCCCCCCCCCCCGCCTCGTCCAAAACAACACAACACCTCCCCCTAAAACAACAACCCCCCCCCCCCCCCCACCCAAAAAAAACAAAAAAAAAAAAAAAAACAACCAAAAAAACAAAAACAAACAAACCAAAAACAAACAAACAAAACAAAACAAAACAAAAAACAAACAAAAAATAACCAAAAAAAAACCCCCAAAAAAACAAACAATACAAAACAACCCTTCACCCGTAAAAAAAAAAACAAAAAAAAAATAAATAACCAAACAAACAAATAACCCCCGACAAAAAAAAAAGAAATAAAATATCGTTGCGATGATAATTTTTTTTTTACACTCGTGGAAATCATCCCTCTCGTTACCTTCAGGTATCATTTTCTGTCACATGTCATAAATCACACAGATTTTAAAATGGTCCATTTGCCATTACTCAAGGTTGAGAATAGATACTTTGTTATGTTTGTTTTCCTTTTGTCAAAGTTTATTGACAAAGAGTAAGGCATTCATTACGCTGTGTTAACGTGCTTTCGACGGAAATGAATTGCACACTGTCTTCATGAAAAGTTATGGCTGTTCGTTGTTATGTGGTCTTGTGGTATGACACTCGCTTTCGGGTCGGAAGGTCCTGAGTTCGACCCTCGCTCGGCGCATAGTTGAGTCCTTGGAAAAGGGTCTTTACTCACATTTTCTCATCGTACTCAGGTGTAAAATGAGTACCTGGTCGTTAACAGCGTTGTCTCTGTCGGAAAAAAATGGTATTCTCGTATAGCAGGCGTCATGTCTCGTTCTACATGTTACCTGGTCGTTAACAGCGTTGTCTCTGTCGGAAAAAAAATGGTATTCTCGTCTAACAGGCGTCATGTCTCGTTCTACATGTTACATGTTGCTGTTGGCCAGGGACCCCTTGGAATGCGCTTTGAGCACATTAGTGGATATTGCGCTATATAAAAGCTCAAGTTTTAAAAAAAATCTAGAGTAAGATGAGAATTAGAGGAAATGGTATTTATCCGTGTCTCTAGTTCAATACGACTAAAAATTAAACAGTCAACGAAGGCACATCTCCATCCATGCGCTCTAATGGAAATTAACTGATGTGACAGTTTGCAATCATATTATGTGTTAAATTCTTCGTTTTCATGAGTTTTTGTCATTTCGCCGACACTTCCTGCATATTCGTCTGGTCGTGGATGATTTGGATTCAATAGTCTGATGTCACGTCGCCCAGCAACGGCGGCCATCGTGGTACTAAACAAAGAAAATTGGTACTTTTTATTATTCATGTTGGCTAGAACTTTTCATTTGTCTTGTGATCAGAATGTGTAAAAGTCAAAACATGATCAGATTTATAATGGTTTTTCCCCTCTGGATACGCTTTTATGCTCGTCGGAGAAATAGTTCATAAGGGCGTCCGCCATAATTCCGATAGTTTAGAGCCAGTTACTAAGTTACCGTGCGTCATTGCGAGGGAAGTAACGTTACGACTGTTGAAGCGTATTAACTGTGTGTCTAAATGGGCCATAAGGGATTAGCAATGTATAGACAATCGCTCACCAGCCCTCCCCACACACAAAAGCACACCAGCAAATAATATGAGTAGCTTTGATCGTTTATAGCTTGTTAGAGAGAATTGAGTGAGAATATATACTTAGTGGAAGGGAACAGAACCACGCCCTTCGGGCAGTCGGTCGTCCTAATGTAAATAATGGCAATGATTGCTAAACATACAGTTATTACTATCGATGCTATATGTGTAAGTAAAACACTCACTATTCTACCGCTTGATCAATAGAACCAACACAAAATTATGTTTAAAAGCGAAGATTCACTTTGTTTATAAACAACCAACTATAATTTGATGGTTTATCCTTGACCTCTTGTTGCTATGCCTTCCAAGGTATGACATGGATGCATTTTTTACTACTATCTTATACTACGAGTCTCGAGTTATTCAATCAACATATAGTGCATAGATTTTTACGTTCGGCCAGTGATTCCACCAAACTAGTTGTCCTTCGAATACGGAAAAATGCTGGAATGAGATCCTTTTCTCATTTCGGACCCTCTGTTTGGAACGCCTTACCACAGAGCATTCGTGAAAAAGAATATTTGTCTATTTTTAAACGTTCGCTTAAAACATGTTTTGTCTTTAGTAGATAGTATGAGAAGCAAGGTAGGTCTGTCTGGTTTGTGTTGTGTGTGTGTGTGATTGTGTTTCAGCCAAACTAATTTGTACTTTAAGCGCTTAGAGTCTGGTGTCTCGGAGTTATAGCGCTTTATAAGTTTTCATCATTATTATTATTATTATAATTATTATTATTTTATTATTATGTCAATTATCGTACATTGCATTAAAATTAACCGAATAAATATTTCAGTGGTTTTATTTTTGACTCTAAAAATTAAAATAAGGTATATTTTGCCCCTGAAATCAACCGATGACCGTGATCAGAACACCACAGATAGCCACATAATTACTTGCCTATCACCCAAAGCAAACAACCCACAAATCCTGAGCATCACTCACGTAATTGCGGTGTTGTCAAGCATAGCGAAGCTGTTCCTTTATCATTGTGTCAAAATAATGTGAGAAATACTCACTGGGCCTAAGCTAGTTTTGTTTGACACGTACTATGGGTAGCTCAGGCCCTTCCGTTAACAGGACATAAACAGTCAAGGGGACGGAATACGCTTCAACAGTCATGTCGTCACTTCCCTCGGAATGACGCATGGTAACTTAGTAACTGGCTCTAAACTATCGGAACAATGGCGGACGCCTTATGAAATATTTCTCCTACGAGCATAAAAGCGTATCCAGAGGGAAAAAACCATTATAAACCTGATCATGTTTTGACTTTTACACATTCTGATCACATGACATATGAAAAGTTATAGCCAGCTTGAAGAATAAAAAGTACCGATTTTCTAGAACCACGATGGCCGCCGTTGCTGGGCGACTTGACATCATACTATTGAATCCAATTGGGGAATAGTAGGAAATAATATTCTGATTGGTTAATGATTAGTTACGGTTACGGGCGAACCATCATTTGTCTGAGCAAGTGTGAAAGTGTGTTACAAATCCCTAGTTTTGATTGGTCAAAAATCTACTGGTTATTTGATCACATTTATGGCCGTCTAAGAACAATACAAAAAAAGACGAAAGGTATCAAATTCACCCCATTGCATAGAATAAAAAAAAAAAAAAGTAAGAATGGAGACGATAGTGAAATCAGATTAGTTTATTTTAATTCAAGTAAAGTTTATATTAACATAATTTGATTTAACTTTCATATCACAACAACCTTCAGTCACATTAAATAACATGATTGATAACATGATTATGGCGAAAATAAAAGTAAAATATATGATTAATCTGACTTAGGGCCTAAAATCGATATTTTGTTGAGGCGGTTTAGTCTTGTTGACTTCGTTGTATCCTCATTGCACTGTACGACTTACTGACTTAAGGCCTTTTGCTTCATAATCATCTGATCGGGACGCCTCAGCTGCCTTTCTAATCATCTGAAAAGCATTTGAATAGAGAGGCAAACGACTATTCACTGAGCCAACAGTGTCAGCCATGTTGGCCGGAAATGGTTGCACTGTATACTTCTGTAAATAACTTTACTTTGTCGAATCGTTTCCATACTATGTGATATCTTCTAATGGAAAGATAAAACATGGATGGAACATTTTTGTGAGAAAAGAGTAGATTATGTAGAAAAAGAGAGAAATACACATAACAGACATCGAAAGAGAAATAACAGGAAGTTATAACCAAAAGATTAAATTACCAACACTGATTTCGTTGTAAGTGCCCAGTAGCCAGTAAGCAGGAACCATGGGTTCACAGACAATAGTCAAAACGTTTGATGGCGTATACAATATCTTAATATCGCACTCTTCACATTCAGTCTTATCTTTGTACATATTGATATGTGATAATCTGCTTTGTTTTCCTATTCTTTTCAAGACGTGCATTCCGAACTACACAGATTGGGTTGACCATTTACATGATTTATTTTTAAAAAGCCAAACATTAAAAAAAACCTTGTATATTGATTTGTTCCATTTAGCATCATAAATACGAGTAACAAAATGGTATGATTATAATTCCACTGTTATTCAGACATAAATGCATGGATAGACTGTGCATGAATTTTTACTTTATCATGATTAGAGCTCTCAAAGTGTTTCCTTACCATTGATTGACATTTACTACAAAATGCGATAAATGACATTCCAATCCATATGTTTTTGTTTTTTGTTTTTAAGGGTTTTACGGCGCTTGCAACACATTTAGGTTATATCAGCGCCAGTAAAAAGGAAGAAAATGGGATAGTAAAAAGTTATAGAATTACAATTACAGCACCCAAGAAAAAGTAAGACATAGGGGAACTGGGAACAAATAGGGATCAGATGTAGATTCCAAGAGCATACCATCAATGTACTTTGAGATCACCTAAAAGTCTCATCCAGACACAAGCACAGATCCCAACTAAGAGGAATACACTCAAATGTTTACCAATCATATAATATAATATGTAAACTAAACATAATACAATGCATAACAGAGAGATGATTTACAAGGAAAAAAATACCATCTCCCAAAACTATAACTATACATTCGACTGTTTCCCTCCCAGCCAAGGAGCTCCGGCAAGGATCAGGACAAAACTAAGTAATCTCATTCCAAGACAATGACAGGAAACAATTGGAAAACGGGTATGGGGGGATAGAAGACACAGCATGTACCTCCTTGCCCACTATGGGAGGTCAGGATCCCCACCCAGTCCAATCCATAGAACCATCCTTAAATCTTTACCTGTTGCCAACCCTTCAATGAATTAAAATGAAAAATTAATAACAGCAAATGGTCCTCCTACCTGATCAGCTAAACAAATAGAAAATGCCATTAACTCACTCAATCCTAGAGATTTTTGCTACTTTTCAAAATTGGAAAAAAATGTATTAAAAATGAGCACGTGCATAGATAGTTTTATTCAACTACCATTGACATGTAAAACTAAAAACATTAGCTTTGATAATACGCCTATAATTTGTCTCAGAAAAATGTAATAAACAGGCATGGGGTAAAAGTAACCCGGGTAAACTACGGATATAGTCGGTGTTAGGGTTGAGTGAGTTAATCTTGTATTCAATGCTCTTTTTTAGCTTTGGCCAAAAAACACACACTTTAGTTTCTTTGCTGACTAATTAATAAGATGACGTGTGACGTGAATGGCCAATGCATTATCAATGCTCAAACAATGTAATAAATGGATGTCCATCACCGGCAGAAGAATTGGCATAGTCAGGAGATTAAAAATACATCAAAAGATGGAACAAGAAATTGATATTTAAAACAAATAAAAAAAAACAAAAAAAACAAACAAAACAAACTACAAAAGATGGAACAAGAAATTGATATTAAAAAAACAAAACAAAACAAAACAAACTACAAAAGATGGAACAAGAAATTGATATTAAAAAAACAAAACAAAACAAAACAAACTACAAAAGATGGAAAAAGAAATTGATATTTAAAATAACAAAAACCAAAACAAACCGATCTGTGATAAAAAAAAAGCATTCAACCACAACAAGTATTAAGGTGTCTGGAATTCTTGTTGTGAGTGGCTGGAACTCTTGAGGTTATGGGTATGTATTAAATACCCAATTTGGGCAGAATATGTCAATCTCATAACCTATGGAAATCAATAATGATATGTATGTATATTGTAGTTGAGCATAGTTTATCACTGGAAAAATATGGCATTTCTGATTATTTTTTAAGACGGAGAAGTCACTTGTATTGATAATGTTTAATGTTTAATCTGTTTATCTTAAATTTAAAATAGTGATTAAAAAAACACACCTGAAAAAAAAGATACAAACAAACAAACAAACACCCCCCCCCCCAAAAAAAAATAAAACAAACACCCAACCTAATTATTGTTTTAACCAATTCAAAAAATAATGAAGCAGTAAATTGTAAATGAAATTATTATGCAAATCTGAAACACCTTATTAACTAACTGTGCAACAAAGCCTCAACCTGGTTAACACACTGAGATGAATCTTTCTTACTTAATCTCTTGGTCTCTGTTGGGACGTAGGGCAGCATCTATGCTCTTCCACGAGCTCTTTAAAGTCTGTTCCTTATAAACACACGTAAAAAACAAAAAAAACAAAAACAAACAAAAACCCCCTTTAAAACACTGAATTCGTCCCTTTTACACTTCACCATGATAACTAATGTTTTTTTTTGTTTTTTTCTTTGGCTCTTTTGTAAAACTGGGTTTTTCTAAAAAATAAAATTTTTTTGTTGCCTTTGTTGCATGGGAGATAAAGAGGTATAATTATTTTAAGTCTTAATAGGCTTCAACAGTCGTGACGTCACTTCCCTCGCTATGCCGCATAGTAACTTAGTAACTGGTTCTAAACTATCGGAACAATGGCGGATGCCCTTATTAAATACTTCTCTGACGAGCATAAAAGTGTATCCAGATGAGAAAATCATTATAAATCTGATCATGCTTTGACTTTTATACATTCTGATCACATGACATGTGAAAAAGTTCTAGCCAGCATGAAGATTAAAAAGTACCAATTTTCTTTGTTTAGAACCAAGCTGCTCATTGCTGGCGGATGTGACATCAGACTATTGAATCCTATTGCCGCTGAAATAAGTCTATATTTTTATGATAGCTATTCTACACTGGCCAGGGCTGGGATAATGTTATAGTAGATGTCGATGCCACGCAGAAAGACCTTCTCGTTTAAGAATTCATTGTGATCATGTAGAAGTTGAGGTGTATGGTTCATGGGGGAAAAACCAAGAATATCAACTCCTTGCTGTGAGGAAGATAAAAAAGATAGAAATTTTACAAGAGTGAAATGAATGAATTAATGAATGAATCAACGAATGAACTAACTGGATAATAAATTAAATAGATGCACATGCTCTGACTGGATTTTTTGCTGCAGTTGATGCTATTGCTAGTGCCACTATCCCTAATGTTTTTGCCACCACCCCTTCTACTGCCACTAATATTATTCTATAATAATAATAATAATAATAATAATAAATGTACATTTATATAGCGCTTATGCCGAAGCTTCGAAGCGCTTCACATTGACCATCAGTAAAAAACATTACACTTACACACTGCACACTGCGTGGAATCAGTGATATTTCAGTTGGAACTCCCAATGGACCAATAACCCTCCCTGCTAGCTACCTGCGTGAGGTCATTGGAGTTCAACTGGTATCAGGCAGTCCCGTGTCCAATGGGGGCAATTATTGATATTTATGGTCTTATAATATGTCTGTATAGCGGGAAAACAATAACAGACTCTTTCACTTCATTATTTTGATTTGAAAAATCTGTTGTCTTTCTAAACATCAGTGAAAATTTGACATTCTAGTGGTTAATAGTTTTCTTTAAATATCACAAAATGTGGATCGAATTTTAAGTGCTTGTAAATTATGGAGCACTTAAATAAAAAAATTGTTATTCAAAACTCAGCGGCAGTATCTCAAGAATTTTAATAAATATCAAAAGTACACATATGCATCTATGTTCCTGTGCAATATTATCATATTGGCAGTTGATTTTATTGATTTATTCTTGGTTTTGTTAGTTCCGTATATTTTTTTACCATTTCCGTTCCTCTTAAACAGTTGTGTTGGTCATAATAGTAAACTGATATCATTTATGTCTTTATGTGGTAAAATAACTCATAAAGCTAATATTTTATTGACCAGTAAAAACTAAAAACCAATATTGTGTATCTCAATTTACTATCAATCTGCCTATAAAATATGACCTCTTTACAAGAAAAAAATCAACCACCCAACAAGGTTACTGGACATGCTACAAATATTGCAGTAACAATCAACAATTACAAAAAAACACTAAGCACTGGTACTGTTAAATTAAATGATTTGCTCAAACAGACGGACATAGTAGAGTATGTGGACAAAAGAGGATTCAAAACTATGAGGGCATATAGTTTATTCCAAGTAGCAACCTGTTTCTCCTTTTTGACCAAATACATTCAAAACGAACACACTGTCCATACAGGTTACATAGAATCATCTCCTTTCCTTCAAAAATACACACTTTGTCCTTGTATTATAAAGTCATCTGACATACCATTGAACTCCAGTCAGTCAAATTTAGAGATAAAACAACTGAATAACAACCAGAGTCAAATCAGTACAACACCACAGGCATACCACAGCAGATCATTTAATTTTTGGGAAATCACTGCCATATATATCTGGACGCTTCAGTCTATAAAAAGTTAACACATTCACTTGTGCACAAAAGGAGAACTTGAACTTACATTATGTTACTTATTCAACATGCAAAAATACCAGTAATTGAGATGGATTTCAATGACCCTAAACATGACACCTATATGACATTATAAAGCCGTCATTTCCTGAGACAACCACACAAAAGCAGTATACTATACATCTTCAAACAATAATGCCTAACATTCATAAAAAATATAATTTTGACTTGAATCATAAGGGATTTAAGTATAGAAAAAAGCCATCAAGCCATTAAAAATTTGGCATTCAAATGTGCCCAAAACTACATAATATTTAAATCAGTTAAATGCTTAAAATATAAGATTAATAGTATATTCGTATAATGGTTTATATTTTATTTCTAAACTGATATTTGGACATAATTCATGGCATGGAAGACTGTGGGAGAGAAAATGAGGATCTCACCAAGTCATGCCAAATAAGAAATTTACAATAAAAAAATCATATCTTTTAAGATTTTACTGCCCGGACAACAAAACTTGGCATGTATCAAGATCATCATTTTTACTTTATAATGATACTTGTTTCAATCATTTTCTGCCGCTGGGAATTAAATTATTAATATGCAAATTACAACAAATTAATTTCATTGATAGCTCAAAAGCCACTAAATTGACACCTCTCTTATGAGCAGCCTTAAGAGGATACATTTTTATCACCCATGGCATATGATGAAAGACACCCTTGCTTTGCTTGTGGTGAGTGAACAATTTTCATATTCATGTTAACAACTGAGCAATACCATGAAATATTGCAACAATTAATTACCATCAGCGGCACCACAGATTCCTACTGACCGCTACCTGTTCTACCCATGGGCTGACCCCACTAATGGGGTCAGGTTGACCTAGCACTGAAATACCGCTCAGAGGGGAAATTGCCACGCAGTGTGCAGATTTGGACATACGAACAAAAGCTCACATGCATCCAATTACACACACGCACACACACACAAACATCCATATACACACTGTACATAAATATATTACTCACACACACAAACACACCCCATGAAGCTGCTTCTACCGCCCTCCTAAAGGTGCTGCCATCATTAATTTCCCCGCTGATGCTGCTATTACCATCCCTCCTCTAAACTGCTGCGCCCACTTTTTCTTTTACTACTGCTACTATTACTTCCCCTCTTGTTACTGCTGCGGCCACTATTCTTACTGCTGCTGCTGCTACTACTACTTCTACTACTATATATTCCAATTACAAACACTCCTATTACTTACTGCTACTACTACTTATACTACTATTTATACTATTACAACTACTTACTACTACTACTACTACTACAACTACCAGTACTACTACTACTACTACTACTACTATTACAAACACTCCTATTACTTAATACAACAACAACAACAACAACAACTACTACTACTTCTACAACTACAACTGCTGCTGCTGCTGCTACTACTACTACTTCAACTACTACTATTACTGCTGCTGCAATAGATATTCACTGATAATCTATGAAGTATGAGTTTACTTAACAAAATAGCAACCCTATAGTGCAAATATTATACTTACAGCTCTGTAGAATCTACCATCAGTGCCAGCAGGAAAGATCTCCGTTTGGATTTCAATGTTCCTGTTTATAAAAATAATATACAAAAATAAAGCAAAAATAACATTAATTCCATCATAAGTAGTAGTAGTAGTAGTAGTAGTAGTAGTAGTAGTAGTAGTAGTAGTAGTAGTAGTAGTAGTAGTAGTAGTAGTAGTATAGGTGGTAGAAATGGTAATGTAATAAAAAGTTTAGCAAGGTGTAACATCAGCACTTACGATTGTTTGCATCCATCTTCGAAAGCCACCCAAAAGTTATTGGAAGCATCCAGTTTTACCATGTGAGTAGTAATCACATCCTGAAATGAAATGGCAATAACTACAGTAATCATTATGTTAAATCTCCATAATGTTTGATTCAGAAAAGTGAGTGGAGCAGGCACTTTATGTTGGTAACAACAAGAGATGAGTGAGTAGGAAAGTGCCAGAAGACAATAGAGAATAAGAAATTTTTCGCGGCGGTGATGGGGTTTGAACAGATACAACGCTGTTAACAGCCAGGTACTCATTTTCCACCTGAGTACGGTAAGAGAATGTGAGTTAAGATACTTTTCCCAAGGACTCAACTATGCACCAAGCGAACCTAGACTGCCCCTGGACTGAAACTGGTCCCTTTGCAAACTGAGAGCTCTACCAATGAGCTATAAAGACCCCATTTAAATTGAAGTGGACAGTTTAAAAAAAGACTAGCTTTTTATCCAAAGAGTAGAAAGCAATATTTACTGCCCACTTGAGTGATCTAGCTACCAAATCACTAGTGAGTGGAAAGAGGGGCTAAAAAACAAAACAAACCTAGACTCCCCCTGGACTGAAACTGGTCCCTCTGTTTGCGAGGTGAGAGCTCTACCAATGAGCTATAAAGGCCGCATTTAAATAAGGTGCACAGTGTAAATGGAGTGGACAGTTTTAAAAAGATTTCTGCCAGAGAAAGGCAAAATTATATTTTCAAGCTTCTCTTCTTTTCTTTTAACACTATCCTTACCAATCATTTTAAAGAGTTTTACTTAAATGGCAGATCGAACCAACACACAAATTATTTTAAAAAAAAAAAAATCAAATTTTAAAACAATAAGTACGCGTTTTACACAACTTTGTTAAGCAAAACAAACTTTACAAAACAGCATTAAGTTTTTGTAAAATAAAATAAAGATTTTTCTTCAAATTTAGCAATTTATTAAACAAATCTGTATAAGAAAAATGTTGATTGCATCATACAGATGTGACGACTTTCTTACAGTTCTTAAGGAAAGGGTTAATAATAATGTTAATTACATTCCTAATTCATTTTGAAATTTCTGTAAGAAAACCGCTCACATACCTCCATGAATTCGAGAGACACATCGGTTCCAGCTTCCTGGCACCATCCCAGCATGGTTTTTCTCAATGCCACAATGTCATAAGTTGGAGGGATACGCACATCAAATACTGTATGATGGAAAGTGACATGAATAAAAATCTTAAATAATAACGTGAAGTTGAATGTAAGCTTCAATTTAATTACAAAAACAGATCAAATGAACGTTTCGGGTTTCCCCTTTATCAACAAAACAGGATGAATGAAACACCACAGATGAATGAGATGATGTGGAATAAAAATCTTGATTTACCACCACCTTAACCTGGTAAAATGTTGATATGATTCAAACACACATACACACAGGAACTGAAACCAACCTTAGTGAATTTGACATTTTTTTCTAACCCCTCTATCTACCCAGCCGTAATTGGGTAGCTGGGTTTGTTAGATCTGGTGTAAAGTACCATGCAATAGACTAATGTCCTATCCAGCGGGTAATTGCTATTGTCCATTTCGCGCTATAGAAACTGGGATAATATCTGACTTCATGAATTACTTTTAGCCTGAAACATTCAGTGTTAAGCATTTTCTTTCGGTTTTTTTTTTTGGATCTGGTGTAAAGTACCATGCAATATCCCCCTGTATCTGTTTTCCAATTGCTTTCTGTCTTTGTCTTGGTATGAGATTACTAAGACAGAAAGCAAATGAAAAACAAATACAGGGGAGATAGAAGATACAGCAACTACCCTGGGAGGTCAGGAATCAAAAAACAAGTAAAAAGCTAAAACTATATATATATAATCGTGTTTGATACAAATATGGTACGAAAAGTGCTCGACATGTAGCAATGGAGCGAATTATTATTTTAATATTTACCACAATGTTTGAGATAGTCTACATTAATGTTTCAGGCCTAATCAGCCATCGTCAGGACTGTGTGTTACATGAGTTTGGTTTGTTGACTGTTTTTGTTGTTTGTTGAAGTGGTCAACAAACAAACAACAACATATATATATAATGAAGACGAAGGAAGGATAACTCTCATCACAATTTATGCCATTAAAAGTATGTAGAGAGAATCAAAGTTTTTGATTTTTGTAATATTTTATGTAAGACTTATGTAAGACTTAAACTTACCTGCAGAAAGGCAATCAGGAACAACATTAGCTTGCACTCCTCCCTACAAAATACAAAAATATTCAATAAAATAAATGGCAAAACTTCCCAATAAATACGTTTAAGTAGAAAGATATTTATGTGTATATAAAAAAACCCCAAAAAATCGTTTAAACAAAAATAATCAAAAACAAAAGGAAAATCGCCATTATAATATTCAAATAAATCAAAAATACTGACGAAACTGTGAAAAAATAAACAACATTGTGGTCTAATCTTCCTGATTAAAATAAAATAAAATTTAAAAATGAAAAGCAAAAGCAAAATATTTGCACACACCCTGCCTTGTATAACAATGTATATACTAATAAGAGATCCATTTTTATAAATATAACAAGAAGAACCCTTTCACACATATAGAAAATAGAATACGGTAGGGACTGCCTGAAGCCGGTTATTGTGAAAATACTATCGAAAGAATGAAAATGGAGAGGCTTCGTATAGGAACAAAAAAGACAATGGACGTTTCGGGTACAAACTACTACTACTACTACTAATATGTCTTTTATCTTCAATTATTTTCTGGATGGTTCTGTTCCCTGACGCTGACCTTTTCTTATCAATCGGATCACCTCCCTGGGGCACCCTATCCTCTACCCACGCCACGCCAACATTTCATTCATACTGCAACCACCATTGAGTACAGACGATAGCAGTTATTTTGCATTTTATTTTATTTGTTTTCCACGTTAATTTGTGTATTGTTGTGCTGAAATATCCAATGTCTGTTTTGTTTCCATACGAAGCCTCTCCATTTTCACTCTTTCGTTAGAAAATAGAATGTAGGATATATCATGTAGAACACACATCGAGTCATTTACCTCCAGAATATTCATATTCACAGTGATGTAAGAACCGAGTCCTTTCTCTGGATTCTCCTTCCATCTGAAAAAGTCGACAATAAAAAAAGCTAAATTATGCGGCGATGTGGTCTAGTGGTATGACACTCGCTTTCGGGTCTGAAGGTCCTGGGTTCGAGCCTTGCTCGGCGCATAGTTGAGTCCTTGGAGAATGCTCTTCATTCACACTCTCTCACCGTACTCAGGTGTAAAATGAGTACCTGGCTGTAAACAGCGTTGTCTCTGTCCGAAAAAATTGTAACATCGCCTAACAGGCGGTGTCCCGTCCTAAATGTTAAATGTTGCTGTTGGCCAGGGACACCCTGTAAAGCGCTTTGAGCACATTTAGTGGATATTGCGCTATATAAAAGCTCAATTATTATTATTCAATTAAACAGGTTTGTTAACCATTTGTTGACAGGATTTACTTTTTCTTTAAGCTCACATCCACCAACACAAAGTTTCTTTGCTCACACTTCTTGGATACCATTCGAGTTATTCTTTTGATATAAGTTTTTGGATCCTTTGTACGTATTAAAGCCAGAGAAACAAAAGAAAATTAGGTCATTTGAAAAGTTAAAATAAATAATCATCTGCTTGAAGCTATGGACAGTTGAAAGTATTGAACGAAAAATGAATATAACAGCTTCAAAATAGGTCAAAATATTTAACAGAGAATGTTCCGTTTATCTCACCAGGACATGAATCAGTCTGACTGTATTTTATGTGAAGAAATAGTGTTTTGGCTGAAGAAGGGTTTTTGAGCCTTGCATGTTCTGAATCAAGTATTTTTTATTTTTCTTTCTTTTCTTCTTCTTTTTTTTTTTCTTTTTCCAAAGCTGTTCTTTTGATTTTTGTTGTTTTTGTAATTTCCATACAACTTTGAAATACCTGACAGTGTTTTCTTTTTAAATTAAATGATACAAACATGACAATTTGCCAATATCCGGTATGCTTTTATTTTGATAACAAGAACCACATCAGAAGGGAAGCAGTCGTAACAGTAAATTAATATTTAGAGATTTTCACAACAGGTTATTGGATGCTTGTAATGGATTTTTTTGCGGCTATGTGGTCTAGTGGTATGACACTCGCTTTCGGATCGGAAGGTCCTGGGTTTGAGCCTCGCGCTCGGTGCATAGATGAGTCCTTGGAAAAGGCTCTTTATTCACATTCTCTCACCCTACTCAAGTGTAAAATGAGTACCTGGCCGTAAACAGCGTTGTCTTTGTCTGAAAAATTGTAATATTGCCTAACAGGCGTTATGTCCCATGCTAAATGTTAAATGTTGCTGTTGACCAGGGACCCCTTGTAAAGTGCTTTGAGCACATTTAGTGGATATTGCGCTATATAAAAAAAGCTAAAAAAAATAAAGCTCAATTTTATCATTTTCCTGTTGTTTTCAAATAACTGAACTGGACCATTTCTATAGCGCAGTATCCAATAACTGTGGTGGCGCTTTATAAGGGGTCCTTAGCCAGCAGTGGCACTTAACATGTAAGACGAGACATGACACCAATTAGGTGATATTATAATTTTTTTCAACAGGGCAAGCTGCTAATGGCCATGTACTCATTTCACACAAGAGTATAGTGAGAGAATATGAGTAAAGAGCCTTTCCCAAGGACTCAACTATGTACTGTTCAGGATGAGACTTGAACCCTGGACTTTCCAGTCCCAGGGCGAGTATCAGACCACAAGACCATATAGCTGCATTTCTATCACCTATTCAAAATCTATTCACATCATATACAACGAAAAGTCTTCAAAATTGTACATTTAAAGAGAAAAAAACATTTTTTTAAAGGGGAGAAAACGATTAAATAACAGATAAATGGTATGAGTTTGATATGAAATAAACAACTTACTTTTTCTCTTGGGTGTCTCGGAGGTCATAGAATTTGTTGATCATGTATTGCTGTGAAGAAAAAAGTGATGAATGATTGTCATTTTATTGGGACAACTTTTTATATGATATATATCCCAACAGGACAGAACAAGAACTTTTCATTTTATTGGGATAACTTTTGATATGACTGGATAAATCAACTTCAATGCTCGAGGGAAGGGACAGAGAGAGAAAGAGAGAGTGGAAAGACAGAGAGAGAGAGAGAGAGAGAGAGAGAGGAAGAGAGAGAGAGAGAGAGAGAGAGAGAGAGAGAGAGAGAGAGAGAGAGAGAGAGAGAGAGAGAGAGAGAGAGAGAGAGAGAGAGAGAGAGAGAGAGAGAGAGAGAAGCATTGTGGAAATTAGCCATATATTGGGTTTTGCGTAATCAAGCAAAATGATTAACGAATTTGAAATTTTTGTTATAGCTGGCATCTATGGGGTATATTTTTTTCCTAAAAAATGGAATTTGTTTAATAAGAATTAATTTCATCTGAAGTCAGACAAATGAGACTGAATGCTTACCAGTTTCTTGCCTGCTGAGTTTTCGATAAATGAAGATCCGTGTCCAGGCGGCCCCTTGCACACAACCTTTATCCCTGAATCCATAGCATATCATTATGGTCTTTGTCATAATGACAGTAACTGGCTATGATGATGATGATGATGATGATGCGATGATGATGATGATTATTAATTATCATGCTGATGCTGCTGTTGCTCCTGATAATGATGATGATGATGATGATAATGATAACGATGATTAATGATAATCATGATGATGGTGAAGATAATGATTATGAAGATTATTGATTTTATGAGAATGATCCTGATGATGATTAATTATTATGGTGATGCTGCTGATGATGATGATTAATTAATATGGTGATGATGATGATGATGATGATGATGATGATGATGATGATGATGATGATGATAAAAATGATGATCTTGATGACGATTACGATGACATTGTGATGGTGGTGGTCAAGGTAGCACTATTCACGAAAACTTACTCCGGATTCAGGTTGTTTTATCTTTTGATGGACAATGAAACTGCTGGTCTATATATTATAATGCCTTTACCACACAATGTTAAATTACTCTTTTTTATTGTCTCTAAAATGTACTACCAAGAAAATCTATCTGTGGTATGATAGAAAATGAAACTGTTGGCCAACCTAATACCACACAATGTTAAATTACTCTTTTTATTGTCTCTAAAGTGTACTACCAAGAAAATCTATCTGTGGTATGATAGAAAATGAAACTGTTGGCCAACCTAATACCACACAATGTTAAATTACTCTTTTTTATTGTCTCTAAAGTGTACTACCAAGATAATCTATCTGTGGTATGATAGAAAATGAAACTGTTGGCCAACCTAATACCACACAATGTTAAATTACTCTTTTTTATTGTCTCTAAAGTGTACTACCAAGAAAATCTATCTGTGGTATGATAGAAAATGAAACTGCTGGCCAGCCTAATACCACACAATGTTAAATTAATAAATAGAGCTGCCTAAATGAGTCAATAAAGGGAGTAAATCTGACTCATGAATGAACAACACAAAACAAATGACGTTTCAGCCCTTGGCCTTTATCAAGTAAACACAGAATACATATATATTTATATTAGATTGTCATAATAATATAGGTGAAAAATCATTTATAAGACAGATGAGATCTTTGTTGGCAAACTGTTCCTATTTCTCACAAAATCAGTAAGTAATCAGCATGGATGATAATGATTTTTTTTTACCCTGATCTTGTTCCTTGGGTAAAAAAGCAAATTACCTTTACAGAAATTACCTTACTTGACTTGGTGTCATTTAGAGACATATGCGGTAATGTGGTCTAGTGGTATGACACTTGCTTTCGGATCGGAAGGTCCTGGGTTCGAGTCTCGCACTCGGCGCATAGTTGAGTCCTTGGAAAAGACTCTTTACTCACATTCTCTCACCGTACTCAGGTGTAAAATGAGTACCTGGCCGTTAACAACGTTGTCTTTGTCCGAAAAATTGTAATATCGCCTAATAGGCGTTATGTCCTGTCCTACATGTTAAATGTTGCTGTTGATCAGGGACCCTGTGTAAAGCGATTTGAGCACATTTACTGGATATTGCGCTATATAAAAAAGCTCTTTTTTTTTTTTTTTTTAGAGAATGAATGAACGTGGCTATGGAATGAGGTTTTAACCATGAATCATGATGTAAACAAATATAATACTCACACCACGTTGATCGTTCACCATAAAACACTCGGATTTTGGATCCTGGGTTTGCAATTCCTGAATTCAAATAAAAAGCAAGATTAAATGAAACATCATGGGCGAAGGTAGGATAGGCCAAAATAGACGAAATACATTTCTAATAAATTCAAAAAGCCTGAAACATTAGTGTGCGGTAAGGTATGGGGGTATCAAATGACTAACATATAATTAAGGCCAAACTGGTTCTTCTATCACTTATTAACCCATTGCTCCTCAAGAAAAATGTTCCCTTTAAACCTTGAACTACCAAGTTCAAAGAAAATATCTTTTATAAAATACTGACTTTATTTCAAAAAATATTTACTGTGTCTGAACCATTAATGAAACCCCAATTAAAATGATCTTTTCAAATGAATAAATGAATTTCCATTCATTTGATATATGACATACATATTTGCGACAAGTATAACATTGAAAAAAAATTATAAATAAAAATAAATATATAAAAATACAAATTTTGAATGTTTTTGATTAATTTAAATGTTAAAGAATTATATAAATTTGTGAAATCTTGCCATCTGAATCAACATTGTTCGCTGCAGTTTCATCTAAAGCACTTTCAAAGACCAATGAATTTTAAAAATCAAATGCCATATTTGAAGTTTAAGTTAGATTTGAGGGAAAAAATTCATCTCCCTTCAAAAAAATCATAGTTCAACTCGCAATATTAGCTTTTAGAAATGGTAAATAGCTACTTTCATTTTCACTACTCCTCTACATCTGCCATACTGACTGGTTAAAAACCCACCTAAGGTGTTTTCTTCTTTAAATGAACTTCAAAACATTGAACCTGGTCCATAGCCTTAGTGGGCGCATTTGGTCGCATAGAGAAGCTCAATGTTGGATTTTAGCGGGTGCAATCAGGTGCATTGAGAAGATATGGGTTAAAAGTTTCATTTTTTTTCGTTTGAATTTTTTTTTGGTTTCTTAGTATTACATCTTTTAATGTAATTAATTAATTCACTTATTTATTTATTATGAATATTATCATCAATATCCTTTGGTTTTTTTTTTTTCAAAGTGGACTGAGGATCTGGAAATTGGTAAAATGCAAGAAAGAAATTAAAATCAATTTTTTAAATTCGGAAATCTTACACAAAAAAAATTATTAAAAAAAAAATTATTGAAGAAAAATAATCTGCATACTTTTTGGATAAACAACAAAGTGACTGAACATCTGCAAGCACAATGATATGACAGTAGTAACACTAAACATCATATTATTTAATATTGTTGTTCAAACAGTAACATGTCTTTATGGTAACTTGAGTGTAAGTAAATATGAAAAGTTGATGTAGGTATACAAATACTTCCTTTAGAGTACAAACCACCCAATCTCTGCTGGATAAGCAGACTGGTCCTTCAGCCACCCCCCCCCCCCCCCCTCCATGAACAAGATACATTTGCATTTCAGTTGTGTTTTACCAATTGAACTACTGGAACCGCTAATATAAATGTGTGCTGAAAATATAGAATTGATACCTTCATCAAGACCAAATACAGCATTGAGTTCCTTGAATTCTTTGGATTTAACAAATGCGCTGCTTGGTGAACCACCTACTTCCTCATCTGAAAGTGACATGGAGAATTAAAAGCGTTTTGTATTAATACATTCTGGAGCTGGAAAGGACAAAGTGATTTATTTTGTTTTTGTTTTTAAGGGTTTTACGGCGCTTGCAACACATTAAAGTCATATCAGCGCCAGTAAAAAGGAAGAAAATGGGATAGTAAAAAGTTCTAGAATTACAATTTAAGCACAAAAGAAAAAGTGAGACAAAGGGGAATTGGTTCAAATAGGGATCAGATGTAGATTCCGAGAGCACACCGTCAAAGTACTTAGTTTGAGATCACCTAAAAGTCTCATCCAGACACAAGCACAGGTCCCAACTAAGAGGAATACACTCAAATGTTTATGAACCATAAAATAAAAATGTAAACTAAACATAATACAAGGCATAACAGAGAGATGATTTACAAGGAAAAAAATATCATCTCCCTAAACTATAACTATACATTCTCTCTTTCCCTCCCAGCCAAGGAACTCCGGCCAGGGTCAGGAAAAAACTAAGTAATCTCATTCCAAGACAACGACAGGAAACAATTGGAAAACGGGTATGGGGGGATAGAAGACACAGAATGAACCTCCCTGCCCACTATGGGAGGTCAGGATCCCCACCCAGACAAAGTGATTTGACATTACACAGGGATGCAATCATTGCCATCCATTTATTTTTATTTTTTATTTTAAGGGTTTTACGGGCTTGCAACACATTAAGGTCATATCAGCGCCAGTAAAAAGGAAGAAAATGGGGAAAGTAAAAAGTTCTAGAAATACACTTAAAGCACCCAAGAAAAGGGAAGACAAAAGGGGAATTGGTTCAAACAGGAAACAGATGTGGATTCCAAGAGCACACTATCAAAGTACTTAGTTTGCGATCACCTAAAAGTCTCATCCAGACATAAGCATAGGTCCCCACTAAGAGGAATACACTCAAATGTTTACAAATCATATAATATAATATGTATACAAAACATAATACGGTGCATAACAGAGATGATTTACAATGAAAAAAATATCATCTCCCAAATCTAACTACACATTTGACTGTTTCCCTCTCAGCTAGGGCCAGGATAAAACCAAGTAATCTCATTCCAAGACCAAGACAGAATGCAAGTTGGAAAACAGATATAGGGGGATAGAAGACGCAGTAAGAACCTCCCTGCCCACTATGGGAGGTCGGGAACCCCACCCAGTTGTCACCCATTTGGTCACCGACAATACTCAACATCACTTGTATTTATTACATGATAAGAGACGGTGCCATTAAACCACAGACATTGAACAGTAACAATTCATTTTCTACTTACTTACTTACTAACTTATCCGAACCAGCTGAGCTCTAGTCCTTCGGTCTTGTGCCATGACGTAGAAGTTTGATGTCATTTGTTGTTGTTCCATGTGATTTTACAGTGTATTCATTTTCTACACAATAAACATTTACAGACTTTGACAAAGGAAGATTAACTCGAAATATTTGATAGGTTTTAAACAGTTTCCACATACAAGAATCTAAACATTTATGTCTCCTCTTAACTGACTTCTCCTTTTTCCAGGAATAAAACACACCTGATTCTATCAAAGATTTAAAGCAAATTATATGTGAAAACCTTAGCTGAATAAAATTTCCCTTTGTTTTGGCCGAAAGAATCCCCCCCCCCCCCCCCCCCCCCCCCCCCGTAAAATGTCAAATTTATCAATCTTAGGTACTCAAAACATGAAAACTGCTAAGGAGGGACTAGTATAAAATGAGTATTTGAAAAGATGTGATTGATACAGTGACAGACAAAGCAGGGAAAAAAATACATGGCAAATTGTAAAAAAAAAAGAAAAAAAAAAAGAAACAAATTCTGTCCGATTTTCCAAAACTCAACTTTAAATCATGAATACATAAGTAAATTAAGATCAATCAATATTAACCTAGGGAGGACAAAACTGATGAGACAATAAAAATATAAGACAATAATAAAAATAAATATGACAAAAAAATAACTCTTACCAGATGAGAAAATTAAGTGAATTGTCCGTGCAAATTTCTTTCCCTCAGATTTTAGTCTTCTTATAGTCTCTAAATACCTGAATAGAGGTTTTAAAATGAAAGAATATAAAAGACAAAAAAAATAAAGAGAGAGAGAGAGAGAGAGAGAGAGAGAGAGAGAGAGAGAGAGAGAGAGAGAGAGAGAGAGAGAGAGAGAGAGAGAGAGAGAGAGAGAGAAGAGAAGAGAGAAGAGAGAGAGAGAGAGAGAGAGAGAGAGAGAGAGAGAGAGGAGAGAGAGAGAGAGAGAGAGAGAGAGAGAGAGAGAGAGAGAGAGAGAGAGAGAAAAGATATTTAAAGTATGAGTTGGACCTCAGAATCCATGGAATCAAATAGAATTGTTTAAACACATTTTATAATTCCTCTGGATCAAAACGTTTTATATTTCCTTTATCATACATTTTTAATATTCTTGGCATTGGAGCTAGTAGTATATAATAAGAATGTTAATCAATTGTTAATCAAACACAATAAAAGTTAGGAGACCAAACAAACTTACCAACTTGTAACACATTTCATATCCTTAAGAGGAAAAAAATAAAAATAAGGGCCAGGGAAAAACAAAATAGTAGTAAATGATTATTTTACCATTACACATTTGTAAAAGCAAAAATCTATCATATTAATATATAATAATAAAATAATAAATAAATAATAATAAAATATATAATAATAATAATAATAATAATAATAAATAATAATAATAATAATAATAAAATAATAATAATAATAATAAAATAATAATAAATAATAATAATAAAATAATAATAAATATATCAATAATCATATTATTGTCCAAATAGGCAATTATTGTTACAGCTCTTGTAATAGGGGGAAAAAGTAATTAAAATAGTAGTAATAACGATGATAGTACTGATAGTAATGGTGATAATAAAATAATAATAATAATAATAAATAATAATATATATATAATAAAAATAAATAAAATAAAAAAGAAGAAAGAAGAAGAAGAAGAAGAAGACGAAGAAGAAGAAGAAGAAGAATGATAATAAAAATAATAAAAATATTTCTCCCTCTCCCTCTGTCTATCCATCTATCTATCCCTTCTAATTCCAGTCACCATTGTTCAGTCTGTCATTTTATATATGAATCTATAAAGCTTATCATCATTTTAAGTGCAACCCTCCCCCTCCTCCTCATATTACATTATAAAAAAACTCAACAAAGCAAACATTTGTATTCATAGAATTGTGAAAAGATGCTCTAAAAACACCCATATCCACTGCTATAAAACACTGGTGAGGCTATCTTTTAAATATGCTAGCTTTGTACGGCACTAAAAAATGATGCTCTTGAAATGACTCAAAGGAGAGCAGTTGGACGTATCATGGGAGAATTTGCGAGAAACCCAAGTGCCTCTCGTGTGTTAAGAAATGCAAATTTAAAGCAAATAAATACAATATATCTTAAGATTAAATTGTGAAGTAATATGTATATGTATATCTTAACTCACTCAACCCTAACACCGACTATATCTGTAGTTTACCCGAGTTACTTTGACCCCATGCCTATTTAGTACATTTTTCTGAGACAAATTATAGGTGAAGTATCAAAGCTAATGTTTTTAGTTTTTGGATGTTAATGGTAGTTGAATAAAATTATCTATGTACATGTTCATTTTTAATATATATTTTTTCCAATTTTGAAGAGTAGCAAAACTCTCTAGGATTGAGTGAGTTAAAATGCTTTATCACAAGTCGACGTCAAAACTCAAAACAAGCTGTCCATTCTCTTACCTGAGATCCTCTTGCATAAATGTCTCCCTTGTCATCCTTGTGAGCGCTGAATGGTTCATGTTTCCACTGGTCCTGTCCACGGATTAAAAAAATTAAATAAATCTGTTCTCGATAGTTTATTACATTTTATGCAAGTAATCCTTAAGCTGATTCGAAATATTGCTTCAATGCTTTGAGTCTTGTTCTACCATAACATATTATTATTGTGGTTGTAAAAAAATCAACCCCCCCCCCCCCCCCCCCAAAAAAAAATACAGTTGTTAAGGCTAAGTACTCATTTTTCACCTAAGTGTTGTGAGAAAAGTGATCCTTCTCAAGGGACTCAACTCTGTGTCATCCACATCAGGATTCAAACTCGAGACCTACAGGTCACAAACTAACTATTACACGCAAAACTTGCATAGTTTTACATTTAAGTTATACTGATTCAATAAAAATTAGGAAATTGATAGCAGAGGTAATATTGCTGAAAGTCTCGAGCTAAATAAAACTGAAGTACCTTTAATTAAAATGAACACAACATTAAAATAAATACTTCTTCTAAATGCTGGAATGAAGCATTCTTTAATCACAATAAACGTCACTGAAGTTGAAATCTTACAGGAAACACTGGCACAACATCCATGTGAGACATCAACAGGATGGATCCAAGACCAGGGCTTGTTCCTTTCCATGTCATACGGGCAATGGGCCGATCTTTTACTGTTGTCTGTTAATGAGCAAACATAAAATAATAAAAAAATTATGATTTAAAAATATAAACGGTTAAATGAAGAAAGAAAAAAGGGAATTGAAAATGAATGGTTAGGAAGGCTTTTTCACAAATTTTCAATTCTTACCTCTACGTGTAATTAATAGTTTCTGAGTTCAGAAATTTGAAAGAGTAGATAGCAACGATTTTGAACATATGACTCATCACCTAAAATTGGTACTGAACTGTTTCTTGGTGAATAAAATGCTTCAAATGAAAATTAAGGTATTTATAGAGAAGAATGAATAGTTTTTCAAAAACACAAAACAAAAAAAAAACAAACAACAAAACAACCCCCCCCCCCCCCTCTAATTTATGAGGCAGAAGATAGGACACTTGATTATAGCAGAATGTTTTGTCACAAAATGAAAGATCTCGTTTGTGAAGAAATGACCTTTTACAACAAATAAATATACATTAAGGTTAAATTGTGAAGCGGTCAGTGGCTGGATGGGTGACAGTGATCTTGGAAATATCTGGTCCTGATATTGCATCCTTGAGTAAGGCACTATACATACATTACCCCACTTGACTAACACACCTGCAAGGTACTCATTTATGCACGTTTATGAAAGTGAAACACAGTGAATCGCATTGAACATGGTAAATCTGTGAAAGTGCTCTATTTATATGAGAACGTATATATCCATTTATCTACTAACCTTTTCACTCTTTTCTATTTTCAGGCATTAAGAGCAAGATATACTTTATAACAACTCTACAAAATGATAAAAATCCTGATTTGATTGAATGTCTTAATCTGACCAATAAAATATAAACGGATTGAATTTCAAGAACATACAGACAATACGGAAGAATATCTTTGAAAGGTAAGTTGACATTGTTAATTCATATGAGGGTGTGCCAAAAGGTCGTTTTTGATAAATTTGTCGCAAAAATACTCCAATAATAAGTTATTTGGAAAAAAAAATCGCTTTCTTCAGCTTCTATCAATTGAATACTGTTAAAATAAACCAAACACTGGCGATCTAGCTCCAATAGAATAGCGGAAACAGTTTCTCAAAGGTTTAAAAAAAAAAAAAGTTGCACTTTAAAAAGATATAACAGTACTATAATTTTGAATCCAAATCGTCAGTTTTTGGTTTATTTTTACATCTTTTAATCTAGAAATAAAAAAAATAATGGAAGCAAAGCTTGCCCTTAGTTTTTCCAAATAATTTAGTATTGAAGCATTTTTGTGGCGAGCATCGCAAAAATGACCTTATGGCACTGCTTGATATATATGTTTTTTCTTTGTGATAAAAAAAAAATAAATCCCTTTATTCATCCCATAGAGGAAATTTGTCTCTAGGGTCTGTTCCAAGGGAAGACTGGAATAACCCAGGCGTTAGCCGCAGTGCAGCGCCGCAAATTGAGCTAGGGCGAGGTGACTTGCTCAAGGCCAAACAGTGCAGTGGCGGGTGATCGAACGCGATACCTTTCGGGTACGAAACAAAGACCATAAATTGAGCCAAATTGCCCCTTAAAGAATATAATATAATATATAAAAGTGGAACATGTCCAGTTCAAGCTTTGCATCATGACCAGTATGCTTCAAAGTGCTCCATTTGACCCATCACATAAGATTTAAAATAGATATCAAATGATAATAAAAAAAAGTCACCCCACAACATTCTACTCATACTGAATCTCTAACAAAGCCATGAGGCCCATAAAGCCAGAGGTTATCCAGGTTTCTGTAGCGTTTAATGGACAGTAGCAATTGCTTGCTACCCTTTTGATATGATGCTAATGCTAAGTCTATTGTGTTTAACAATATCCGTCACTACCAGAACCAGGTATTTATTCACATTGTAATTTGTGTGATTGGAGAGACCTAAAATTATGGCTTATAAATAATATTCGCAACGATTCAATCTTTCCAAACAAAATTAGTTAGTGTTACTTTTGTTTCTAACATTTCTGACTCTTTACTTTTATTGTGCTCTTTTATAAAGAAATACGAAGAGAGTACAAGCAAATACCTCATGAACAAAAAAATCTAAACCAATTGAGTCTGCTTCCTTTCTGAGAAATTCGATGGCAGCATCTGTGAAACAAACAATAAAAAAAGACAATAAAAGAACAATGTAATTTATTAAAAAGTAACAGTCAATGTGCAAAATCTTACAAATTAGAATCTTTCAAAAATAGAACAAACATTGGCTAATCAGGTTGATGGGATAACAATGCTTAAAAATAATGCCTTATTACGGCTGACTTGCTTTTAAACAATATGTTGTTGAACTTCCAAAGCAATTTCTCGATGTTACTATTCAGCTTAAATCATTCCATACAAAAGGTTATCTTTAACTTTAAGGGAGCTGTCATAAAGTTTTAAAGATATCTTACCATAGTTAGGATTAGGCTGCATTGTATTTATTCTGAGGTATTGCCTGAAACGAGTGACGGATGGATTTTCAGCCTCCATGTTTACTGAAGAGAAAAAAAAAGATCCTTGATTTTGAATAATACATTTAATGGGTTAAGATACACAATGGATGCCTTCCTATTAAGCAAATGCTGAATGCAAAATATGTCAATACCCTAAAAATTTCTGGTAACAGACTGTAATTCATGTTGTTTGTTTCCATCTCTTACTGTAGTACTGCGAATAGTGATTTCCTCTATTTGCAGTAGTACTGCGAATAATGATTTCCTCTATTTGCAGTACTGCGAATAGTAGATTGCGGTTGTTTTCGTTATTCGCAAGTAATACTGCAACTAGTAGATATAATTCATTTCAGTTATTTGCAGTAGTAGCCTTAGAGCCAAGAGCTTTATTGTATAGAGGATTGGGTGCAAAATATAAATACATGTAAACTACGTTATTATTATTACTATTATTATTATTTTGCGTTTCGTTGACGATCATGATAATGATGTGTCTGTTGTTGTGTAGTGATGGTGGCGTTGATGTGGTGGTTGTGATTGTAGTGGTGGTTGATGATGCAGTAGTGGTAGTGATGATGACAATAAGGATAATGATGATGATGATGTAATGGTGGTGGCGGTTGCTGTAGTTTTGATAATGATGTGGTAGCTGTTGTAGTGGTAGTAATGATGATGATGTGATGGTTGTGGTTGTAGTGTCGGTGATAGTGATGATGACGAGGAGGATGATCATGTAAAGGTGGTGGTGGTTGCTATAGTTAGTTTTTATAACGATGTGGAACGGCGAGAGAGAGAGAGAAAGAGAGAGAGAGAGAGAGAGAGAGAGAGAGAGAGAGCTCAGAGAGAGAGAGAGAGAGAGAGGAGGGGAGGGAGATAGATTGATAGATAGATAGAAAGAAAGAGAGAGAGAGAGAGAGAGAGAGAGAGAGAGAGAGAGAGAGAGAGAGAGAGAGAGAGAGAGAGAGAGATTCATGGGACTTTATAAAATATATTTAACTAACTGTAAATAATACAATAAACGGGGACGGAACTATTCTCAAACTCAAAGTGACAGTTGACAGACAAGCGGTTCCACGATGTAGCAATGACCATGAAAATTTTTGTTTGCTATTTTTGTAGGAATTACTCCTCTTAAATCAAAGCCCTATCTCCACTGAGTAAAAATCTTTTTGAATTTTGGAAATCCATTAATATATAACAAAGTTATGCAGTTTCAAATGTGTCATTCATTTGGATGACTCACAAAGAGAAAAAAATACGGAAAATATGGGACGTTTTTTCTGCGTTTTATTCTGGTTTGTGGCTATATCTCGCTTAATACGTGGAATAAGATATTAAAACTTGGCAATTTTATGGAAAAATTATTAGAAAATATGATGAAGACATCAGAAAAGTTCTAACTTGTATAGTTTTAGAGCTGTATGGCTAGGGTCAACTATAATTTTGTTTTAAAATATACATAATATTGATCATTTGGAACTTCACTTTTCCGAAGTGCAGTTTTGTGTCTACAACACATACAAATCAAACGAAAAATGTCTGCTAAATTATTATCAATCGGTCCCGTGAGACCATGGCTTATGTTATTTCTAGTATTTATTTGAGAGAGAGAGAGAGAGAGAGAGAGAGAGAGAGAGAGAGAGAGAGAGAGAGAGAGAGAGAGAGAGAGAGAGAGAGAGAGAGAGACAGTTAATCTACTATCCCTATGTCATAACAATGAAACAATGCCTTAATTTTTAAAAAGCGCGCGAGGATTTGTGTCGTCAGTCATCGCGAACAAGTTGCCAGATGGCCACGTAAGTGGCCAAATATATAATTTTGCTTCTTTTATTAAATTTTATTCATCTATTCTTATCTCATTGACATTTATCCTAGTCTATTCACATTTATGTTTGTCAAAATTTAGTTCATTTTAAGTGGACTAGTCTTAATAGTGAAAGCCATATGATTTTCTATTTAGCCACTTTTGAAGTCGAATTTGGTCAGGTTAAAGTCTGGCCACCTGGCAGCCTTGCCTCGCTCACGTCATTTTCGTGTCGCACGATGGTGGAGCAAAATGGTAAAGGTGTGCGAATACCACTTTTTAGGAATCGAGTCCAGAATCGATTCTGAGACGCAGAATCGAGTCTCAGAGCTTTGAACTCGATTCTGGAATCGGAAGTTGGAATCGATTCCGGAATCGAGTCCAAGCCCGATTCCAAGGCTGCTAAATATAGAAAAAAAAACCCATAAAAATTTAGCAAATTAAACAAAAAAATAGCCCAATATTTCTGACATGATAAAGGCAGTTATTTCGTAAAGCGGACTGCAGTGTAATATTCTCTGGGGAGTTTATCTATATCCCAGAACAGCTGAATGTAAAAAAAAAAATAATTATTAACAAAGACCTCAGAACCATGCAATTCGCATTAGACAATAAATCAATGCAGTTTGCGTCGTCAGCAGCCTGATTGAGAGACAATAATTTTTAAAATATTTTTTGCTTTTTTTTTTTTTTTTTTTTGTTTTTTGTTTAAATATATATATATATATATATATATATATATATATATATATATATATATATATATATATATATATATGTGTGTGGCGCTCTGAGAAAACCGGGTCAAAGTCGCGGAGAATGTAACGCAGATACAAGCAAAAACAGCTCGATGGATTTTATTTGGCTATTTTGGGTTTATGGTAGAAATCGAAAGATCATCATATTAACTTTCGATTCACCAAGTATAAAGCCATAAAGTGGCTTCTAAATACTTTTGAAATCGTTTTTAATAAACTTACTTCTTTGTCTAAAAAAACATTACTCTGACTTTAAATGCTAATTTTCTCAATTTCCCATTTCTGCCCCCCTGCGGACATAAACACCCATATCTTAGGATCTAATCAAGATATCGAGGTAAAATAAAGAACATATTGCTCAGTAATGTGTTGGCCTTTGGCCTATACCACCAACTCAATTTTGAAAAATTGTAGGTTTGACCCTGTTTTCCCAGAGCACCACACATATATATATATATATATACACATATTTTTTTTTTTTTTTTTTTTTTTTTTTGGTTCACATATTGCTATTCAAGAACAACATCATGTTGATGTTTTGAGGAGTCCGTCTAGCTCTCTTTGCAGAAACGAGCTCACCAGCAGCTGAAAACAGTCTTTCGGACGGGACAGATGATGCTGGTATACACAAGTACTTTTGTGCTTAGTGAAGCCAGTCTCGGGAAAAGGGTACCCTTTTCTTTCCAATCCTGGCTCCTTGCAATGTTCTGGTCCTCAAGGTACCGCCTCTTCTCCACTTCTGTCGTGACTGTGGCCGTACGCCTTGAGGTGCTGTCAACCAGAGTGTCAAACTGTGACCAGAGGTCACTTGTGCTTTCTTTGGCCTCTGTTGTAGAGGGTGCTGGCTCCTCCCCGTCGGATTTGATGGCCGCCATGGGATACTTTGCTCTCTGTTGGACGACTTCTTGAAGAGTCGGCTGTTCCAGGCGTGGCTTCTTGGCTTTTTCTTGGGCTTGATCGTTTTGGAGCTCTCGTGTTTCCGCAGGGTGCTTCAGCCTTAGGTGTTTGTTCATATTGCTGGTGTTGCCACAGTCTGCCATTTCCATACTGCACAGGGAGCACTTCACTTTCTTCCCGGGACTCTTGGTGAAGTGGGTCCATACATCACTTTTCTGCTTGGAGGCCATCGTACTTGCGAGTTGACTAATATCAGCGTCAGTGGTATCATAAAAAATGTGATGAATGATGAATTAATTATGTAATTTTCTCCATTTATATAGGAAATTGGTACCATGCTTATGTCCAAATTTGGTAATGATTAGGCCTTAATTAATAGCCTATCATCATTTCTCGGAAACGGAGCGGAACCATACCAAATATGGCAAAGGAAAATTAATTTTCTCAGTTTTCTTAGAAATTTAGAAAGAAATATAATGTCCAAATATGGTAACAGAATCGAGTCCGGAGTGAGGAATCGTGGAATCGAGGGGAAATTTTGAATCGAGTCCAGAATCGAGTCTTGCATAAGGACTCGATTCTGGAATCGGAGCTCTTGGAATCGATAGGACTCGATTCCGGAATTGAGAATCGCACATCTTTACAAAATGGCCGTCTCCATATTTTCACTCATTGAAATGCAAATTGGGTTGATGTTTTGTGAGAATACGGGAAAAGTACTTATCATAATCCAATGAAATTTGAAACATAAATAGAAGAAATTTGCATATATATAACCTTATGAGCGACAAAATCTCTCCTCTTTGTAGTTTTAGAAATATTGTACTCCAAATCCAAAGAGTAAAAATCTATTTTTAACGGTCTTCTGGTAATCGTACGAGTTTTGTCGCTTGACATAATCTAAAATGACCTCTTTTCTAACTGTGTGCCAACTTTTCAGTCATATTCATCAACAAACAGCTTCGTAATTAATTTTTTAAAATAGCATGTACGGAACGGCTTTGTCCCATATTTTGTCGCGAATTTGGGCACTTCGTGAGCGAAAAGGAGGCCCTACACTAGGTACTTTGGTAAACGTCCATTTGGCCCTCCAGCAGGGAGCCGATAAATGGGCTAGTGGCTGTGACCCGATTTTTTTTACTTTTGAGTGATGGGTCTCAGAAAAAGTTCCATAGATTTTTTGTTTATGGGTGGATTTTAATGATTGATGTCTTATTTTCTTCAGGAGAAATTACTCTATCGTTTGGTTTAGTTTATTTTAAAATCAATGACAATTTAGTATAACTTTTGATTATGGATAAAATAGGGTATAATTTAGCTTTGGATAATTAAAAGATTAGAACTTGGTAAATCAAAATTTCATGCTGGCTCGTTTATTTAACATCTTAACTTTTATATAAAATTAAATTCAGGGCAAAGTTTATACCGCATCCATGAAATTCGTTCCAGCAAAATCCTTACTCAAATATTAGCGGCCATTTTAGACCAGTTTTGAAATCCAAATGGTGGTTCCTACCGGAAATGCACCACTTTTCAGGTCACAAAGTCCGCCGGTAAATAACAAAGGCAAAGGCAAATAGAAGACTATTTTTCAGCCTTTAAACTAACATAACTTTTCTTCTGCTAATCTGATTTTCACAATTTTGGTATCATTAGAATCGTGTTGAAAAGCACTTTAAAATGATATAGGTTTCATTGAGCTCACTCAATCCAATTTGAATTTTTTTTACCAAAGTACCTATGATGGCCCCACTGTCATTCGCAGTTCTACTGCGAATAAGCACTTCGATTAGAATTAAGACAAGATTAAATTAATAATATTGATAAACTTAATATAACCGTTACCAAAATATACCTTTTCTCTTATCCCACTTAAGCCAAATACAGTGAAATTTTAGTCAGAAGAGAGCGGCGAGAAAGTGAAAGATGGAAATGAAAGTGAAAGTCCAAACATTTTACACCAAAGGTCAAAGGTCATTACTGATACCATAAATTTACAATTCGCCATGTAACTTGATCAGCCAATGAACAGAGCGGAGGAGGCTTGTAATATAAATGTCCGTCTTTGCGAGGTTAGCTTTTCAGTTTCAGATTTTAAAATGAAGACTATGAATATTATATTGACGAGGAAAGTGGAAAACTGGAACAAAATATAAACTCTTAAATCGTGTTTTCTTGCCTGGTACCTGCCTGGTACTGTATCGTACAAACTTATTCAAAATGTTATCCTTACTTACCGAGATACATAATATCATACACAACATACATAATCAGACGTGACCCAGGACCTATTCAATGTCTTCTATAACTATAACTCTCTAGCCTGCTATTGACGTGACCAAAAAGGACGTGACAAATCAATCATTTTAATGGTAGCTGTAATGTAAGCCATTTCAAATGTCCAAATTGCCAAATCATAATTTATGCAAACATTACTCTTTCTTAACAAATTACCGTCATCAAGTGTTGCTTTATTTTGACTGTTTTTTATGCTATGCATTTAGGTAAAATACTTAAAACACCCGACTGACAAATTAAACAAAGCAACACACACAATTGTGTACAGAACTGACCATGACGTAACTATAACACTCTTTTATTACGCATTGGAACTGACTCATGATCTGAAGAGAATTAAAGGGTATGGAGAAGTGTCCGATGAAAACAGAGAATTAAAATATTGCAGATAGGTGTCGTGTGCCAATTGGACCCCGGATATGGCTAGCGGACATTTTAATTCTGTGTTTTCACCTGACACTTCTACATGCCCTTTATTTCTCATCATTGTTGATATAAGCGCTCGCTACACAATGTTTTCCAAATGAACTTCAACTTTGATACGGATGACAGCTACGACTAAATCAATCGAAAAAAAGAGGATAAGAAAGAAATCCAAAAGGACTGGCATTTTGACGTCATTATTTGTTTTCTGCACCGCCTAGTGAGTTGTCTTTAATAGAGCTCATGGAAACAAGTTATTTCATTGGTTGAACTATTGAATACAACTCACGATTTGTTTACTTTTGTGGCAAAAGACTGGCATTTTGACGTCATTTTTTGGTCAGTATCAGGCCACGGTGTCAGACTATAGATAGAACGAAGATGACGTCACTATGGTGTTTATTATTGTTTTTTTGCGATTCGCATTTATGCGTACTTCTCACTAAACTGTATGAAGCAGACTATAGATTGTATGCGCATGGCTAAGAAGCTCATAACATTGCCATCCGGAAGTATAACGGACCAACACACAAAACTTTTATAGGAAGTTCAAGATACCGTCACTAAAGTTAGTATGATTTATTGATAAACGCGTATCAAAAAATCACGAAACTTATAACGCATCTTAAACTATCTATAAAAGTTTTGTGTGTTGGTCAGTTATACTTCCGGGTGGCAATGTTATGAGCTTCTTTGCAAGCGCATACTATCTATAATATGTTAACGATGACTGCGTTCATACAAATCAGTGCCTTTAACATCGCAATCATGAAGAAATAAAATGTCAAGTTTCAAGATTTGAAGTCATGTCCTTCCGATTCAAGGCTAGAGTCTCAGCATTTACCCCCCCCCCCCCCCCCCCCCCCCCCCCCCCCCCCCCCCGATGGGGTAGGTATGTGGGGCAAGTAAACATTAGGTAATCGGCCGATTATATATACTTGACCGTTTCCGTCGTAATTCCTGCGTGACTTGTTGTCTATTGGTGTGCCAGTAGAATTGTGACCTGTAGGTTCTGGTTCGAGTCTTGTAGCGGTCGGCGCCAAATTGAGTCCTTGGTAAAGATCCTTTAGTCGCGTCCTCTCACCAATTACTCAGGCGCAAAATGAGTACCTGGCCGATAACAAAGTCACTCAATGAAAAAAATAAATCTTTCACCACCTTATTGATGCTATGCCAATATCTTAAATACTCACAATCCGCAAGCCGGATATAACGTGCTCAACACACAAACCTATGTGTAACCTTGGGCGTTTACAGTCTGATTGATATAAGTGAGTAAAAACGAGTCACCAAAAAATGGAGTGACGTCAATTTCGTTCCTTCTGTAGGCGTCGGGTCTAGTTCTCCACGACCAGTGTTGCTACATGCTTTCCGATCAGGTCCACGAGGACGAGAGACGCATGCGCACAACCAACATGACGTTCTCTCTCTAATAACTTTTCCGCCGGTGACGTCACAGACTATGGGTGACGTCCAATCAAGGGACGCTACGCTTCCGCTAATCTCATTCCCTATATAAACGCTCAGTAGAGAGCTGTGTTAAAAAAAAAAAAATAGAACTTGAACCACATCAGATTAAAGAATGATAGGCCCCTGCATTTACAGAGTTTTATTTCAAGCTCATTGAATTATTTGTTGCCAACTCATTTGGATTGAACTCATTTTCATATAAAACAAGCCCCCTATTCAGCCTTTAAAAACATGATTTATCTATCTTTGGCACAAGCACTTGAGCTTTTGAGATTTTTTTTTATATAGCGCAATATCCACTAAACGTGCTCAAAGCGCTTTACAAGGGGTCCCTGATCAACAGCAACACGTAACACGTAGAACGAGACATGACACCTGTTAGGCGATATCACAATTTTTTTCGCACGGAGATAACCTGAGTACGGTGAGAGAATGTGAGTAAAGAGCCTTTTCCAAGGACTCAACTATGCGCCGAGCGAGGCTCGAACCCAGGACCTTCCGATCCGAAAGCGAGTGTCATACCACAAGACCACATAGCCGTACATGAGGAGGCAACGCGGCTAAGCGGTGCGGTCTTTGCTTCGTACCCAAAAAGTAATGAGTTCGATTACCCGCCTCGTTGTGTGGCCTTGGGCAAGTCTCCTCGCCCTAGTTCACTGCGGCGCTGCACTGCGGCTGACGCATGGGTTCTTCCCGTCTTCCCTCGGGATAGACACTAAAGACAAATTTCCTCTTGGGGATGAATAAAGGGAATTTTATTTTATTTAGTATATTTATTAAGAATAGGTTACTTATCACTACCAATAACCTGGCAGTCATTCCCATCTCTGAGGCGTTTCTTGAATACAGTGTGCATAATTGTTGGTTGTTGTCGTCTTTTAAAAGGTTCATTGTTAAACTACTGATTTAAACACTAATTTACAAGACATAAAACCAAACCTTACTTATTGTTTCGACATGCCTTGGATTGTTATTTTGAACACGCCATTGAGCAGCACACGTTTTAAACAAATAATTATGTTCCGGTCTCAGTTCTCAGTTCTCTTTCTTACTTTCCACTTTCCACCACCCAAATGACGTAACGAAATTACACACACTCGAAGGGAGGGGAACAACTCGGTCTAATGAACATTATTCATTCAAGCATTAATTGTGTTAGCTCCCGTATACCCCTCATTCCCACCTTCACCTGCCTCTCTCTGCTGTCTTATACAATAGGCAGGTGTGACGACATGGATCAAATCTTGTTAATCGACTGTCCAAAGAAGTTTGTCAGTAAATGATCTAGACGTTTGGTATTGTTATTGATTTGATCGAATCTGTGAATGAGAATATCCCTTTCAATTTTGCACGAACAGGAATTGTTCTGTGATATAGAAGACAAGTGGAGGCTTATGACGACTCGATTCCTGATCGCCATCAGCAATCAAATAATATGGGATAACATCTACTGTCTCAATACGTGCTGAACAAAAAATGAATATGAAGCAAAAATAATCACTTGTATGATGTTTTTATTTAAAAAGTACAAAACATTTAGATATATTCACTCTTTATATAACACAAACACATACATACACAAACACACACAGATCTTGTTAATCGACTGTCTAAAGAACTTGGTCAGTAAATGATCTACGTTTATTATTGATTTGATCAAATCTGTGTATGAGAATATCCCTTTCAATTTTGCATGAACAGGAATTGCTCTTTGACGTAGAAGACAAGTGTAGGCTAATGACGACTCAATTCCGGATCGCCATCATCAATCAAGTGATATCATTTACTGTCTCAAAACGTGTTGAATAAAAAATGAATATGAAGTAAAAATGATCACATGTTTGACATTTATTTGATTTAAAAATTCCTAAGTATTTATAATTCACTCTTTATAATAATAACACACACACACACACACGCGCGCGCATACACACATACACACATTATGGTGGCACAAGTTCGTGTTGAGAGGCATGATCGCATATTATATATTATGCTTTTCTTGAAATTTTTCACAAGATGGGAGAGAGAGAGAGAGAGAGAGAGAGAGAGAGAGAGAGAGAGAGAGAGAGAGAGAGAGAGAGAGGGATACAAGAAAAAAAAATCCTCAAAAATCAGTCCCAACCTCGACTAGGGATCGAACCTCAGACCTTCTGATTACCGGTCAGACGTGCTACCATTACACCAAAGAGACTCCCGATTGTGACGTGGCACCAATTCCAATACCACTATAAAGATCCACGTGGTTCGAGACAAGTACCAAGTCTTTGAGCAGCGTGGTTCAGCGGTACAGTCTTTGCTTCGTACACGAAAGGTACCGAGTTCGACTACCGTTCTCGTTGTGTGGCCTTGAGCAAGTCACTTCGCCCTAGTTCACGTTGCGGCGCTGCACTGCGGCTGACGCCTGGGTTATTCCAGTCTTCCCTTGGAATAGACCCAAAAGATAAATTTCCCCTTGGGGATGAATAAATGGAAATTTATTTATTCATTCATTTATTTATTTATTTATTTATTTATTTATCTATTTATTTATTTATTTATTTATTTATTTATTTATTTATTTATTTATTAATTTATTTATTTATAGAATGGACCGACTCAAATGTCCTCGTCCTCGTTCTCTCGTGTTCAATGTATGTGTTGTTTGATGCAAGCGGGGGTTCACAGCGTAAAACTCGTACCCTTATAAAGAATTGTCCCAACTACCGAGAGCCTCTGTGGTGTAATGGTGGCGCGTCTGACCGGTGATCAGAAGGTCTGAATTTCGATCCCCAGTCGCGGTAGACTGATTTTTGAGATGATTTTATTTCTTGTATTTTTCTTTCTTGCTTTGTCTGGCACCTTTCTTTCATGCACATTTGTTCAGATCTTTATCTTACACCGGTGCCTGTTCCTTGATTTTTTAATTTGATCCTTAAATCCTTGATTCGAATCACGATGTGGCTGTTGAAGACGTGGAAACTTTTTTTTTTACTCATGTTTTCTCAACATACTCAGGAGTAAAATGGTAACTGTCTGGCATTAGTGTTGTCATAGTTTAAAAGAAATATGTAAAAGTGTCTTACAAACGTCATAATATTTTCTCGTCCTTCATGTATCTTCAGCATTACTGCTGGCTTGGGATATTTGTAAAAAGCTTTGAGCACATTGAGCAAATTGTGGTGTCAATCAATAGATAGTATGCGTTTGGCTCAGAAGCTCATAACATTGCCATCCGGAAGTATAACGGACAAACACACAAAACTGTGTGTAACCATGAACGTTTATAGTCTGGTTA
Organism: Berghia stephanieae; assembly: GCF_034508935.2. Lineage (NCBI taxonomy): Eukaryota > Metazoa > Mollusca > Gastropoda > Nudibranchia > Aeolidiidae > Berghia > Berghia stephanieae. Next base: position 18,447,751 of record NC_088365.1, on the reverse strand, counting down.
ATACAGTTTAGTGAGAATTACTCATTAACGCGGATGGCAAAAAACAATAACAAAGACCTGTGTGACGTCATCTTCGAACTATCTATATTTGAGGTAATTTTTTTTTTGGGGGGGGGGGCGGGGGGCAGGGGGGTAAAACGAGGGAAAGATGATTTAGTTGGAATGCGACAGAGCCCTCGTTGATATTTGTACAGCACATCGTTATAATCATTACGATTGTTTCGTTCCACTTCAGAGATCATCAATATTTTTGTTATGTCGTCTCGTCTCCAAGAACGCAAAGGAATTCGGGCGTGATGACGTCTCATTGATATTAATAATAGTAAAGTCACTCAAATTTGTGACTCATTGTCTCAAGACAGTAATGCGTCAGAATGAACAACGTGCAAGAAATTCCTAACTTGCAGAAATCTATAATTTGATTAATCTATTGTTGTCTTAATAATGTCATTATCTCATTCATATGTGGTGTTTCATTCATCCTGTTTTTTTTATAAAGGGGAAACCCGAAACGTTCATTTGATCTGTTTTTGTAATTAAATTGAAGCTTACATTCAATTTCACATTATTATTTATTTCTTCGAGCTTTGAGCAGCAACATTTACATTATCTTACTCTCGGGACTTTGTGGAGCCCTTCACTATTTTGATTTCCGCCACCAAGACGCAGGTGCTCCCTTGGTCACTTTTGCCAGCCACATTGCTGTCAAGATTCTATCGAGCTCGGGCCCTGGAGAGCAAGAATACGCTCCAACAGTCATGACGTCACATCCCTCGTATTGACGCATGGTAACTTAGTAACTGGGTCTAAACTATCGGAACAATGGCGAACGTCCTTATGAGATATACCTCCGACGAGCATAAAAGTGTATCCAGAGGAGAAAAACATTATAAATGTGATCATGTTTTAACTTTTATACATTCTGATCACAAGACATGAGAAGTTCTAGCCAGCATGAAGAATAAAAAGTACCGATTTTCTCTGTTTAGAACCACGATGGCCGCCGTTGCCGGGCGCGTGACATCAGACTACTGAATCCAATTGCAAGTACTCTCTGACTGGGTGGAACCTTACCAGTCCGCATAACATGATCATCATCTCAGCAAGATGGTATACGTTAGGAAATATCATCATATTCTCATTTGTAACTGTGATCACCATTCATTTATACGAATAGTTATTTAATTAAATATCATCTTTCTATTCATATCATCTTAAAAAAAAAACTTGTCATTTGTAACTAGTAGAAACTGAGGGCCTTATTTATCACATCTTTACTTTTCATAAATTATGTAGTCGACTAAGCTCTTGAGCGCTCATCAGACCATGACAGACATAACCATCTCTCTCTGTCTTTCTCTTTCTCCCCATCTATCTCTTTCCCATTCCTCTATCTTTCCTTTTTCCCTCTCATTCTCATCCTTTTTTCCCCCTTCCCACTCTCTCATTCTTTCTATACCCTATTACCCAATTCCACCCCCTCCCTACCTCCTCCTCGTCCTCGTCCTCCTCCTCCTCCTCCTCGTCCTCCTCCTCCTCCTCCTCCTCCCCCTCCTTCTTCTTATTTTTTTTTCTCTTCTTCTTCTTACCCCCACTCTTCCTCATCTTCCTCCCCTCTCTTCATCCACATCGTATCGCTTTCATCTCTCAACCTGTCCTCCTTATCCTCCTCCTCGTTCTCGTCCTCGTCCTCCTCGTCCTCCTCCTCCTTCTCTTCCTCCTCCTCCTCCTCCTCCTCCCCCTCCTTCTTCTTATTTTTTTTTCTTCTTCTTCTTACCCCAACCCTTCCTCATCTTCCTCCCCTCTCTTCATCCACATCGTATCGCTTTCATCTCTCAACCTGTCCCAACACACATTAACGAGGATATATTCTTCATCAGCTGCAATCCCATTTTAGGAATAATTGATCAGCCATAACTAATCCCAGCCTTTTACTTCCAGACGGGTGATAATAAGGTAAATTATGTCCAGGATCAGATATAAATGCACAGAGATACGTAGAAAAGACGAACTAAGCTTGGTGAAAACCTTGAAACATCGTGTCAAAAGGTCAAAAGTTAAAATGCGACAACAATTTTCACCTTTTCCTTCAACTTTACGGGATAGTTGAAACAGAAAATAAATAGATATAATTGGACATGACGGAAATTTTTATTTTTGTCGAATCATAAAAACATCTGCCATTATCCATAAGATTATAACTGAAGGCACTACAGTTTTCACTTATGCATACTCCCCCCCCCCCCTCCCTTTCCACAAAACAACTCTTTATTCATCTTTGTGAGAACAGACCGAGATAACTCAGAGGACGGCCACCCTGTATTGCGCAAAAGTAAGCAATGTAAGTAAATCTCTTTTATAAGGGGAACTCACCCCCCCCCCCCCTCCACCAAAAAAACCCCCACACAACCCACCCCCCCCCCCCCCAAAAAAAAAACAACAACAAAAAACAAATAAAACAAAACGAGATGCCGACAGCTGGACTCGATCCCGGATCTATCTATCCACAATGCCGTACACCCCCCTCAAACCAAAAAAAAAAAAAAAAAAAAAAAAAAAAAAACAATCAAAAACAAACAAAAAACAACAACAAAAGTGTGAGCTTATATATAGAGCAATATCCACTAAATGTGCTCAAAGAGCTTTATAAAGAGTCCCTGACCACAGCAACACGTAACATGTAGAACGATATATGATACATACTATATCTCTTATCATCTCCTATGCTATTTCTTCATATTTGTATTTGTTTCTTTTCCTCCTCCTCCTTCTCCTCCTCCTCTCTCTCTCTCTCTCTCTCTCTCTCTCTCTCTCTCTCTCTCTCTCTCTCTCTCTTATTATGAAAACATATGGGTAACTCGTACAAATACGTAGGTTTTCTACATATTATAAGGTCTTTACCCCCCCCTCTCTCTCTCTCTCTCTCTCTCTCTCTCTCTCTCTCTCTCTCTCTCTCTCTCTCTCTTTCTCTCTCTTTTATTATGGTTAACTCGTACAAATACGTATGTTTTCTACATAAAGCGCTCTTTACCTCTGATTCACCGACAAGGTAATGTAAATCGACACAAACCTACTTTCATAAGTGGTACATCGTACACGGGTCAGTCTCCTGGTCAATCTAATTGTTGTTTACCAAGTACGACACAAGCATGAGTCATCTTACCATTTCTCATGGTACCCCTCCCCCCCCCCCCCCCCCCTACCGGTATTTTTCCAGCTATAGGAAGAACGAAGTTGACATCACTCAGGTCTTTGTTATTGTTTTTTGCCATCCGCGTTTATGAGTAATGCTCACTGAACTGTATTAACCTGACTATAAACGTTCATGGATACACAAAGTTTTGTGTGTTGGTCCGTTATACTTCCGGATGGCAATGTTATGAGCTTCTTAGCCAAGCGAATTTTATCTATAGGAAGAACGAAGTTGACGTCACTCAGGTCTTGGTAATTTTTTTTGCCATCCATGTTTATGAGTTATTCTTACTATGTATTAACCAGACTATAAATGATTAAGGTTACACATAGTTTTGTGTGTTGGTCCGTTATATTTCCGGATGGCAATGTTGTGAGTTTCTTAGCCAAGCGCACAGGATTTATTTATCTATTTTTTTTTTCACTTCACTATTGATGCTATGCATTTAGGCAAATTTCTCACAACATCCACCTGCCAGATTTAAACATACAAAAACACAAAACTGTATCTTACCTTTAACGTTTTTTGCTTGATTGGTATAGATAGTATGCGCTTGACCGAGAAGCTCACAACATTACCATCCGGAAGTATAACGGACCGACACACAAAACTATGTGTAATCTTGGTCGTTTATAAAATTGTTAGTGAAGTTTAGTGAGAATTACTCATAAACGCGGATTGTAAAAAATAATAACAAAGACCTGAGTGACCTTCGCTTCATTCTATCTATAATTTAGTGAGAACTAATATGCTGTCAAAAAATAATATCAAATCGGACTGACATCAACTCCTTCTCTTCTATAGATAGTATGCGCTTGGCTAAGAAGCTCACAACATTGCCGTCCGGAAGAAAAAACGACCAACACACAAAACTATGTGTAATCTTGAACTTTTATAGTCTGATTGATACAGTTTAGTGAGAATTACTCATAAACGCGGATGGCAAAAAACAATAACAAAGACCTTAGTGACGTCAACTTCGAACTGTCTATAGTTAGTTCGAAGATGACGTCACTCAGGTCTTTGTTATTGTTTTTTGCCATCCGCGTTTATGAGTAATGCTCACTGAACTGTTTTAACCCGACTATAAACGTTCATGGATACACACAGTTTTGTGTGTTGGTCCGTTATACTTCCGGATGGCAATGTTATGAGCTTCTTAGACAAGCGCATACTATCTATATAAACAAAGTCTTAAGACTTTTAAGAGCATTTCATTTTATTTGTATAGATAGTATGCGCTTGGCTGAGAAGCTCACAACATTGCCACCCGGAAGTAAAAAGGACCAACACACAAAACTATGTGTAATCTTTAACGTTTATAGTCGTGTTAATACAGTTCAGTGAGCATTACTCATAAACGCGGATGGCAAAAAACAATAACAAAGACCTTAGTGACGTCAACTTCGAACTATATATAGATAGAATGCGCTTGGCCAAGGAGTTCACAACATTGCCATCCGGAAGTATAACGGACCAACACACAAACTCTGTGTAACCATGAACTTGTATAGTCTGGTTAATACAGTTTAGTGAGAACAACTCACAAACGCGGATGGCAAAAACAATAACAAAGGCCCGAGTGACGTCATCTGCATACTATCTATATATAAACAAAGTCTTAAGACTTTTAAGAGCATTACATTTTATTTGTATAACCACAAGTTGATGCCATCAACCGTTGTGTACAACAGCAGAATCCTCACTCTTCAGCTAAGTCAGACGTTTTATGTCCTAACTTCATGAAAAAAACAACCTTTGATTTGCCTCAAACAATGATTAGATTTTACCCAGACGATCATGGGCTTTTAGAAAGATATTTATTTGAAATAATGAAGTATGGTAAATCATCACAATGTGCCTAATTTTCTCAGATAAGATCATTCATTAAAATCCACTTGTTATTGTTTCATTCTGTCATGGTTTAGAAATGTCTAAGAGTGCATTCAATCAATAGTGATTTTTAAAAAGAAAAAATACAAGCAAATCTTTATTTATTTATTTATTTATTTATTTATTTATTTATTTATTTATTTATTTATTTATTTATTTATTTATTTATCTATTTATCTATTTATTTATTTATATATCTATTTGGTAAAAGAAAATCTCTATAGGGAATGAGATTAGCGGAAGAGTAGCGTCCCTTGATTGGACGTCACCGGTGGAGAAGTTATTTGTAAACAAACCAACTACAAGCCAAGCGCTCCAAATACAACATTTATTATTCATACTCGTATTTCTGTACAAAAATGCATAACGTTGATTATGATATGAATTTTTGTACAGAAATATGAATAATAAATTTTGTAATTGGAGCGCTTGGCTTGCAGTTGGTTTGTTTACAAATAACTTCTCCCCCGGTGACGTCCAATCAAGGGACGCTACTCTTCCACTAATCTCATTCCCTATTCATACTGCCGTTTTATTAAAGAGTACAGTATGTGCTATAGATAGAATGCGCTTGGCCAAGGAGTTCACAACATTGCCATCCGGAAGTATAACGGACCAACACACAAACTCTGTGTAACCATGAACTTTTATAGTCTTGTTAATACAGTTTAGTGAGAACAACTCACAAACGCGGATGGCAAAAACAATAACAAAGGCCTGAGTGACGTCATCTGCATACTATCTATAGATAGAATGCGCTTGGCCAAGGAGTTCACAACATTGCCATCCGGAAGTATAACGGACCAACACACAAACTCTGTGTAACCATGAACTTTTATAGTCTTGTTAATACAGTTTAGTGAGAACAACTCACAAACGCGGATGGCAAAAACAATAACAAAGGCCTGAGTGACGTCATCTGCATACTATCTATACAGTTAACATTGCATATACTGTGTTTTTTTCAAAACAACGGCAGCATAGTTCAAATTCCCGTGAAATATTGGGTTTTCACCATGAAAAGTTTATCTAGCTAAAGTCAATAATAATCAAATCGAATGAATGCTTCGATTTAACAAACGAAGACAGATCATGTGGACGTTTCGGATTTCCTCTTTGTCAACAAAACATGATTCATTAAACATTAAAGACGAATGAGAGATGAGGAGAATGGCGTTGTTAACACCTCTCATTCGTATTTAATGTTTCATTCAACGCGTCTTGTTGACAAAGGGGAAACCCCCCGAATTGTCCATATTATTTTCTGTCTTCGTTATTTAAAGAGAATGAGAGGAAGAGAGAGAGAGAGAGAGAGAGAGAGAGAGAGAGAGAGAGAGAGAGTAGGAGTGAAATATCTGTTCAATGTTATAGTTATCATATAACGTTATAACAAGTGTAACTAAATGACAAATTGCCCTATTTATGGACAATAAATATATTATTATTATTATTATTATTATTATTATTATTATTATTATTATTATTATTATTATTATTATTATTATTATTATTATTATTATTATTATTATTATTATTATTATTATATTATTATTATTATTATTATTATTATTATTATTATTATTATTATTCCATTTTAAAATTGTTATTTATTTCGACGAGCTTCAAGCAGCGGCATTTGCTTGTACTAAAGAAATAAAGATAAAAGTCTCTACGAGCATAAAGGGTATTAAATCATTATAAGAAAGCATAATAGCAAGTTAACGACTCAGTTCCGTGAGTTTTAACTCGCACATCGGGCGTCGTGTGGCCACGTCTTAGGACAGACAGATCCTGGCTTTCTTCTTCGTCGTTGGTCGATCGTTTACGTTCGGGGAATGAAATCGTTAACTTGCTAATAGTCTGACAAAACTATTTTTTGTAGGTACAAGTATTATGGCCCGTTTGTGCGGCTATGTGGTCTAGTGGTATGACACTCGCTTTCGAATCGGAAGGTCCTGGGTTCGAGCCTCACGCTCGGCGTATAGTTGAGTCCTTGGAAAAGGCTCTTTTCTCACTTTCTCTCACCGTACTCATGTGTAAAATGAGTACATGGCCGTTGTCACCGTTGTCTTTGTCTGAAAAATTGTAATTTTGCCTAATAGGCGGCATGTCCCTTCCTACATGTTAATGTGGCTGTTGACCAGGAACCCCCTGTAAAGCGCTTTGAGCACATTGAGTGGATATTGGGCTATATAAAGCTCAGTTTATTATTTTTATTTATTTGGCTAGCCACAGTTTTGGCCAGTCTGTCAAGAACGCCATTCCACATGGCATTCGGGAGTTCAAATCATTGTCTGTCTTTAAGAAATCATTGAAACCTTTCTTTTTAAATAATATGTATGTTATAGAAGATGTCTTTGTGTTGACGTAAAGCAACAAAGATTTAGGACCTCTGCTCTACGGAAGCGTCTATAAATTGTATTTTTCAAGTCATTTATGGGAATGTCATCTAATAATGTAAACACACCCACACGTATCATCAACAACAACAACAACAATAACAAACAACTACTACAACACTAAGAACAGCAGCAACAGCAACATCAGAAATAACAATAATATCAACAACACTATTGCCTATAATAATATATTATTTCATCGCGAATTGAACTGAAAAATCATCGCACTGTAGATAAGAGACAGTATCTTCTCTTTTTAAATTTTTTTTTTTTTCTAAGATAACTACTATGTTACTAGTGTGCATCTTGTGTGAGTGTGTCTATGTCAATATTGTATTGTTATAAATGTGTAACCAAATGACAAATTGCCACTTTTTTGGGGACAATAAAGATATATTATTATTATTATTATTATTATTATTATTATTATTATTATTATTATTATTATTATTATTATTATTATTATTATTATTATTATTATCTCTGGAACATTCAAGTGTTGGGAGTCAGAGGGGGAAAAGCGGGAGCTCCAATCTCCAGTCTGTATACTAAGATACGAGATACGTATACCCCCTAACAATAAATATGAAAGTCTTCACCGAGAATTGAACCTTCGAGGCTTAAACTGAAGTGGAATGACTTGACCACTTATCTCTGTGCAGCCAACCCCCAACAGATTGCGGTTTGCCTGACAGGGTAAAATTACGAGTCATGTGTCCACTGTCCGTGAAGAAAAAAAAGAGAAAGACTTGGGCCTCAAGCATCCGACTGCAATAATGGATTTGTTTTTAACCAGTTAACTGCCATACTCTCAGAAAAAGCACGTATTAAAAATTTGGCTAGAAAACTCGTCCTTCAAATATTGATCGATTTAAATGACGCTCATCTTGGCAAAAACTCTCAAACATGAGACTTCGCGGAATTTCCAAGTTTAAGAGTTTTTGCCAAGATGAGGGTCATTTAATTCGATCGATATTTGAAGGACGAGTTTTCTGGCCAAATTTTAAATACGTGCATTTCCAGAGTACGGCGGTTAACTGGTTAAGGTGGACATACAGCTGGACCTATGGACCTATATTGTATCATGTTGTAACAGCCATGCCATGGTGTGTTGTTTCGGCCCTTGTCCGCTAGTGAGTCTATCAATTATTGTTTTCCAGTGTTGGTCTATGTTGTCTGTGGAATTTCTCTAGAATGGATGGGATGAGTTATGAAAGAATGACATTTTATGGAGTAATAATATCTATTCTTTATAATGGATACCATGGCATATTTGTAAGTAAGTGCGTTATACGAATGGAGAAATTATTAGAATTAGTAATGTGGAATAAGTAATAAACAAAAATTAATACAGCAACTTTAAAAAATAACAAATACAAAACACAGCACATTTCGGGCTCAAAACCCTTCTTCAGTCAACGGCATAAACAATAAAAACATAAATACATTACTTTAAAAACCAGATAGATATTGTTTTAGCTGTTGACTGAAGAAGGATTTTGAACCCGAAACGTTACGTGTTTGGTATTTTGTTCAATTTTGAAGTGTTCTATTCATTTTTGTTTATTACATTTTACAGTACACAGATTAGTATCACTTAGATGGAATTAAAAGCCTTCGAACAAAAACGTTTCAGATATAACCCTTCTTCAACAGATACTATTATTAAAATGCAATTCATTAAAAGTAAACGTGAAAATACTAACAGGAGAGTGGTTTAAGAACAGAGGGATCTTTATCATATAGTTAGATAATAAATAATAATAATAATAATAATAATAATAATAATAATATTAATGATGATGATAATAATAATAATATTAATAATAATAATAATAATAATAATAATAATAATAATAATAATAATAATAATAATAATATAATAATGATAATAATAATATCATGCTCTAAGCGATAATAATTTATATTTTTACTCGTGGCCATCTCGCACTTAACATAAATTATAGTAAAATATTATTAGCTTTTTAGACAACAGTACAATATCATTTGGACAAAGATAAAGAATTGTAGATTTGTCTCCTGATGAAAATGTTGTTGCTTGAAGCTCGGAGAACGATCGTAAACGAAATGGAAGCTTCAATTTAATGAACGACAACATATAACGAGGACGTTTCGTGTTTCCCCTAAATCAAAAAACGAATTAGAGATGTTAGAAAAATGGAAAGGAAACAAAATGAGTGTGAAAATAGGCTCGCCGCCTGGTATAGCGATGTGTTTGATCAAAGCTAGCTTGGAGCGTAACCCACCACAAGAGATGAAGTGAGTAGAAAAGTGCCAGAAGACAATAGAGAATAAAAATGTTTTTTCGCGGCGGCGATGGGGGTTTGAACCCGCGACCTTATTGGTACGACAACTCCGCCTGGCCGGTGAGAGCGTGACTCTACCGTATGAGCTATCCACGATCACCCCCCCCCCCCCCCCAAAAAAAAATGTAAAAAATCGTATCTAACTCAGGTCATTCCTAGAGCTCTCTCTCTCACCGACTACTGGAGATCGCGGGTCTACCCAACCCACCACATCAGAGTGAAACCCGTTATGATGTCAAAGTCATCCAATGATGACAGTAGATATTGTTGGTCTTAATGAACTCAATTATTGGTAGGTATAGCACTGGCTTGACAAGCAAAGGGATCGGTATTGATAGTGGACTGACGTGGGATTTGTACTGACCCCCCCCCCTCCCCCCCCCCTCCCCTTGCTTTGTCCACCCAAGAGTGGCTTGGTAGCAGATCTGTGAGATCTGGCTATGATGATGATGACGATGATAATGATGATGATGAAAATAATAATAATATTAATTAATATAATAATATAATAATAAAATAAATAATAATAATAATAATAATAATAATAATAATAATAATAATAATAATAATAATAATAATATTAATAAAATAATAATAAAATAATAATAATAATAATAATAATGATGATGATGATGATGATGATGTTGATGAGGAGGATGATGATGATGATGAGGATGTTGATGATGATAACAATAATAATAATAATAATAATAATAATAATAATAATAATAATAATAATAATAATAATAATAATAATAATAATAATAATAATAATAATAATAATAATAATAATAATTAAAATAATAATAATAATAATAAAGAAACAAAAAAACTCAACAAAACAAAACAAAAGAAACAAACAAAGCAAACCAAAAAAAACCCAAAAAAAACAAAACAAAGCAAAAACAATAATAAATCAAATTAAAAAACAATTTAAAACATAAACTTTTAGGCCAGGCGGACGTGTACACACATGCATACAGATCTGACAACAGAACCCACTTATGGGCCTTGTTTAACATTGTTGTAATGGACAATATTTTGGGTCTTTAAAAAAAAATTCCATTACAACAATGAGCCCAAAAGGAATTTGGTTACCAGTCCTGCAAATAAGTGCACCCTTAGTTAGCAACCAAAATACAGTAAACAAGAGAAGGACCCCCCCCCCCCTACCTTCCTTACATAAAGTAAACAGACAACAAAATCACCCCCCCCCCCCAACTCGAATTGAAATTTGTTTGCTGACAGTTGTTTTGCATTGTTTTTTAAAATAAATATTTATTCTTTCGCCGTTTACCCTTTTACAGATAGTTCAGTTACCACCCACTCCGGGTAACATTCTTACCGTTTTCACTTTATTAGAACTAATAATGCCTAACAAGTTTCATTGATACCTCAGTCTGAGCATAGCCATCGTGAGCTTATAGATAGTGTGCGCTTGGCTAAGAAGCTCATAATATTGCCATCCGGAAGTATAACGGACCAACACACAAAACTGTGTGTATCCATGAACGTTTATAGACGGGGTAATACAGTTCAGTGAGCATTACTCATAAACGCGGATGGCAAAAAACAATAACAAAGACCTGAGTGACGACATCTTCGACCTATCTATAGATAGAATGCGCTTGGCCAAGGAGTTCACAACATTGCCATCCGGAAGTATAACGGACCAACACACAAAACAGTGTGTAATCATGAACTTCTATAGTCGGGGTAATCCGGTTTAGTGAGAATCGCTCACAAACGCGGATGTCAAAATACAATAACAAAGGCTTGAGGACGTCATCTTTGAACTATCTATAGCCTGACATTGACCAAAAAATAACGTCAAAATGCCAGTCTTTGGCCACAAAAGAAAACAAATCGTGAGTTCGAAGATGACGTCACTCAGGTCTTTGTTACTGTTTTGTGCCATCCGCGTTTATGAGTAATGCTCACTGAACTGTATTAACCCGAGTATAAACGTTCATGGATACACACAGTTTTGTGTGTTGGTCCGTTATACTTCCGGATGGCAATGTTATGAGCTTCTTAGCCAAGCGCATACTATCTATAGCCTGACACTGACCAAAAAAATAGCGTCAAAATGCCAGTCTTTGGCCACAAAAGAAAACAAATCGTGAGTTATATTCAATAGTTCAACCATTGGGACCACTTGTTTCCATGAGCACTACTAACGACAACTCACTAGGCGGTGCAAAAACCAAACAAAGACGTCAAAATGCCAGTCTTTTTGGGTTTCAGTGTCAGGCAACAGATAGTATGCGCTTGGCTAAGAAGCTCATAACATTGCCATCCGGAAGTATAACGGACCAACACACAAAACTGTGTGTATCCATGAACGTTTATAGTCAGGTTATTACAGTTCAGTGAGCATAACTCATAAACGCGGATGGCAAAAAATAATAACAAAGACCGGAGTGACGTCATCTTCGAACGATCTATAGCCTGACACTGACCAAAAAATAGCGTCAAAATGCCAGTCTTTGGCCACAAAAGAAAACAAATCGTGAGTTGTATTCAATAGTTCAACCATTGGGACCACTTGTTTCCATGAGCGCTTCTGACGACAACTCACTAGGCGGTGCAAAAACCAAATAATGACGTCAAAATTATAGTCTTTTGGGTTTCAATGTCAGGCTATAGATAGTTCGAAGATGACGTCACTCCGGTCTTTGTTATTATTTTTTGCCATCCGCGTTTATGAGTTATGCTCACTGAACTGTAATAACCTGACTATAAACGTTCATGGATACACACAGTTTTGTGTGTTGGTCCGTTACTTCCGGATGGCAATGTTATGAGCTTCTTCGCTAAGCGCATACTATCTATAACTTCACGATGGCTACGGTCTGAGACGACGAGAAGATCGCATGCAATAGCTACTAGTACTCGAGTAAAATCGAAACTCGCAAGTAAAGGGGTAATTACACAATTCTGGAAAGATCTATCCATCTGTCTTTGTCAGACTGCGATGTGTCAGTGGCAGTGTTCTTGTGGTGTGTTGGTGTGCTGGTTTGCCAGGTCAAATTAATCAAACGGTCTCGTATTGGAAGGTTGTGGGGTCGAGTCCCCTGCGCGGCGCATTGTGGAGTCTTTGGAAAAGGCTCGTTACTTACATTATTTCACTGCAATCGGTTAGAAAATGAGTAAATGCCAAGAAACAGTGTTGTCTCTGTCGGAAAAAAATTTAATATCGCTTAACGGGCGTCATGTCTCGTTCTACATGTTAAGTAGTGCTATTGGCTAGGGACCCATCAATTGTAAAGCGTTTTGCGCACGTTTAGTGGATATTGCTCCATACATAAGCTCAATAAAAATACGCGCGTCTAGTGTTCATCTTAGCTAGAATAGAATGTGGTTGGAATAAAATGCCAAAGTGAAATATCGATATAAAACTTATAAAAAAGTCATTCAAAATGATATTCAAAATGTGTCAGTGGCACTATCGATAATGACCCTTACTTACTAAAAACTCTTCAATTCAAGACTTTAAAAAGTCTCAAATTTAATAATTTTTAGTAGAATCCCTTCTAAATCTAACAACCTAAGAAGAAAAAAGTTTGCTGACAAAAAACAAAAAAAAAAAAAACAAAACAAAACAAAAAAAAAAACCCAGAAGAAAACAAACCCAAATCAAACACCAAACAAACAAAAACATTAACAAAAAAGACAAAAACAAAACAAAACAAAACAAAACAAAAAAAAAAAAAAAAAAGAAAAAAAAAGGAGAAAAAGAAGTATTGCGCCAATGAATAGCAGTAGATATAGCCTCGTCATAATGGCAGTTAGTTATTCTATCTGACCAATATGTGGGACGGTCACTCCGGTCACTGTGGTAAGGCCACTCACAATGGGACACACAGGACAAACTCTAATTAATCGTCCTTGATAACGACACGACAGATGTGGCAAGAAGGGCTGTTTGTGTTTAGGATGCAAGAGATAATGTTACCGTGAGTTAATTGGATGTCCGACCCAAAAGGGTTAACCCTCTCCTTACCACCTACACATTTGTGACCCATCGTCTCAAAACGGTATTATGTCGGGAAGAACCAGATACTAAAAAAAAAAAACAAATTAAATCAAAACTGGTCAAAAATTTGAATTATTGTTATTTAGCATTCTAAGATACGATATTTATTCTCTTCAATAAAGCATACAAACTCATTGCAAGTTGAATATTTCTGGCAATAAATTCAATTTTCAGCATCTTAATCATTCCGACATAATACCGTTTTGAGACGAGGGGTCACTTTTGTTACGACACAATATACATTTTTTCTGATTCAGATTCATTTTGCACATCACAAACTTTGAAGAATGATCTTTGTTTAATTAATTAGAACATAAAGTTGTTTTGTAGAGAGATTGTTTGAGTCTAAAAAAATCAATTTTTCTGCTGGGTAAACCTGTCATTTTTTGGAAAATACTGAAAATCATCGGCAAGGAAAGAGTTAATCGTACTTTCGGGACGAGGTAGGGATAAGTAAAATGAGAGAATTTATAAGAAACTTAAATATGGTAGCAGTTAGGAGATTTGGAGGTGGGCGAAATAAAGAAAGACAGAGAAATAGGAATAGGGGAGCTAGGTAGATAGGTAGATATATAGAAGGATAGAAGAGAGAGAGAGAGATAGATAGATATGGAGAGAGAGAGAGAGAGGGTGAGAGAGAGAGAGAGAGGGAGAGGGAGAGAGAGAGGGAATGAGAGAGAGAGAGAGGGAGAGAGAGAGAGAGAGAAGAGAGAGAGAGGGACAGAGAGAGAGAGAGAGGGAGAGAGAAAGCTAGAGAGGTAGATAGATAGAGACAGTAAGATAGAAAGAGAGAGAGGGAAAGAAAGAGAGAGAATAGATAAATAGAGAAAGAGAGAGTTAGAGAGAAAGAAAGAAAGAGAGAGAGAGAGAGAGAGAGAGAGAGAGAGAGAGAGAGAGAGAGAGAGAGAGAGTACTGAGGTTTACATTTAGAAAAATGGGATAGGGCTCATTTACCTGCGACACAGACATTTTCTGATTATTACGAACATTGTAAAAAATTAACCACCCCGCCCCCCTCAAAAAAAACAAAAAACAAATTAGAAAAACGACGAACTAACAAACAAAAAACTTCAAAACAAAAACTAAAAACAAAACCAAGCAAAAAGCAAATTTAAAAAAAACAAAAAACAAAAAAACAAAACCAAAGAAATAAAAAGCAAAACACAACAAACCCAAATAAACAAACGAAAAAATATTAACTGCAAAGAATCAATCAAGCTAAAAATTTTAATATAGGCCCCGAAAAACAAAAAAACAAAAACAAAACAAAAACAGAACAAAACAAAAAATTAATAAGGATAATAGAACAAAAACAAACAAACAAACAAACAAAAAAAAACAAACAAAAAAAAAACAAACAAACGACTAGCCAAACCCCCCCCCCCCCCCCCCTCTAAACAAATCACAACATAGCATGAAAATATAATTTAGAAAGCAGATTAAAAAGAAAACAATGAAAATAATAAGATGATAAATAAATAAAATGATAAATAAGTAAGTAAACAAATAAATGGGTAAATGAATGAATATTTAAATAGAAAACTAATCAAATCCACTAATATATAAATAAATAAATGAATGAATGAACAAGTAAATAAATAAACACATAAAAAAAATTAGTAAAAATATAAATAAATAAATAATTAGTTAATTACAAGAGCTGATGCTTTTCACAACCTAATCAATTTTAACTGTAGGCGTAAATCTTCTTCTCCACTCCCTGTCAGCGATTTTCTCACAGGGACGTCGATTTAAGCAAACTTAGAATAGCATACTTAATGACATGATTATTTGTTGCTAATGGTATTGGCCGCCTACGAGGACAACCACATAAATACATTAACATATTATCATCAGTATAAAATTGCTCTACAGACTACTAGGAAAGTAGTTACAATGATTTAAAAAAAATCCATTTGGACATGTAGTAATATCGAGAGTAATACTGATTTATGAACATGACGATGAGGTTGTGGAGAAGAAGAAGAAGAAGAAGAAGAAGAAGAAGAAGAAGAAGAAGAAGAAGAAGAAGAAGAAGAAGAAGAAGAAGAAGAAGAAGAAGAAGAAGAAGAAGAAGAAGAAGAAGAAAAGAAGAATGATAATAATAATAATAAAAATAATAATAATAATAATAATAATAATAATAATAATAATAATAATAATAATAATAATAATAATAATAATAAGAAGAAGAAGAAGAAGAAGAAGAAGAAGAAGAAGAAGAAGAAGGTTGAGGAGGAGGAGGAGGAGGGGAGGAGGCCGGAGGAGGAGGAGGAGGAGGAGGAGGAGAAGGAGAAGATACTTTGCATCTCAATTGTCCTCAAATTCATCTAAAGAGGATTTTGTTATTGTAGTAACAGAGGCACGAGATTATGGATCGACTTTCTCTTTCCCAACCATAGCAAATGATAAAACGATAATATTGAATTATGATAATCCCCATCGATTATGAATATAATAAATAGCCACATAATCTTTTCTCTCAAACACTCGGGTATTCATTAAAAAAAACGAACCTCTAAACCCCGATGTAGGATCTCTACCAAATATGAACCTCAGCCTCAAAATGTGAGGGTGGGGATGGGGTTGGGGGGGGGGGGGTGGTAAAACGTGCCAAAATCTGAATTTAACTTTAACACAACAAAAAATATATAATTATGTATTCGCAATTTTTAGAGGAATTATACTCCTCTCCCCCCCCCCCCCCCCCCCACGCCTCCCATAAACTTCTTGACTATACATTCAATTTTCATAATTTAAATCATCACGAACCACAAATCAATCTCTTTATTTAGTTACGACTGGAGGTCCCAATAGCTCAGTTGGTAGAGCATTCGCTCCACACGCAAAGGGACCGAGATTGATTCCGGGTGAATTCAGTATATTTTTCTGGCCACCAAGCGGTGATTTGAAAGCTGAGTCTGTTAGATACGACGTAAAGAGAAGAAGAAGAAGAAGAAAAAGAAGAAGAAGAAGAAGAAGAAGAAGAAGAAGAAGAGGAAGAAGAAGAAGAGAGAGAGCGAGGGAGAGAGAGAGAGAGAGAGAGAGAGAGAGAGAGAGAGAGAGAGAGAGAGAGAGAGAGAGAGAGAGAGAAAATAAGTGGGAGTGAAATATATGTTCAATGTTATGGTTATCAT